>NC_049260.1:15171682-15472151 GCF_011100685.1 Canis lupus familiaris | reverse complement strand
TGTCCACACTTTGAATACCATTAACCCAATGTTGGTAAAAAGCCATATTGTATGATTTTGTTGGACAGACTTATTTTGACCGCTCTTTGGATTTCTTTTAATTAAGTCTGTGGCTGCCAAATGATAAAGAAGCACTCATTACACAATATGATTTTAAGTAAATGAAGCTTTTGGGAAACCTTTTTTAAAGGGAGTAGAATTGATTCCATTTCTTGAAGAATCTAATTTATTGGTGCTCTTGATTTTTCCAGGTACCTCAGGTCATTAGTTCAGAACTTGTTATTAATTCAGCGCTTCAAGAAATCCATTACTGAACATTCACCCAGGCAAGAACGGCTTAACTTCTGGTTAGATATGATTTTCGAGGCAACAAATGAAGCTCCTAATGGACTCAGATTTCCAGTAAGTCATGCTAAATCCATTTCTTTCAGATAGAATAAAAGAAACTGGGGATTGGTGCTAATTATTGAGTACTCTGAAACGTAGAAAAACCTTAGAGTAATTGAAAATATTAGATACCCATCAGTCTTCTGTAGAATCAGCCAGTTGATCGATCAACTCACTAGAAAAAGTCGGCTATGACCTCTAAAATAGTGTCTCAACTGAGAGTCATTTTGTCTCTTGGCAGACATTTGACAGTATCTGGAGACATTTTCGGTTGACACAACTGCAAGGAAGGTTTTGCTCCTGGCAGTTAGTGGGGTGAGGGCCAGGGGTGCTGCCAGCCACCCACAGTGCATGGGTTAGCCCCTCCCCCAGCACAGAAATACTCAGCCCCAAATGTCAGCAGTGCCATAGTGGGGGAACCCTGTTCTAAATCAGTGCAAGAATAATAGTAAAATTTTGTAACTTGGTGCTGTTTGCTGTTGAGCTTTGGTTTGCCTCCAATGACACTAGTTAATTTTTAAAATATTATTGGAAAGCAAAATGGCGATTAGCTTTTTGTGTCAAATTTAGACGACCACCTTACAAGGAGTCTTAAGATATCTAAGCACCCTAGATATTGAGCTTCAGATCATTATATTTCATATTTATGCCATGAGATTTTGTGAACGTGCCATGTTGAGGAATTTCATTAAACTTCTAATGGAGATTAAGTTGTTTGAAATGATTATGATAATGATTTTGTTCTTGGGTAAGAAGTTTGAAAATCTTTTAATTATGAAATATTTCAAACTTATTGAAAGGTACAAAAAAATAATGGAACAGACACTTGTGTAATCTCTACCCAGATTTAGCGACCTTAAATATGTTGTTTTACTTGCTTTGGAAATTCATTCATTCATTCTCTTCCTCTCTCCCTCTCTCCTCTCTTCCTCCCCTTCCCTCCCTCCCTGACCCCCAGCAATAAAACATTACTGATGGAATGTCACCTCACTTAGCATAAGTCCTCTTGTATTTTTTACAGACTTGGGAACCTACCTGCAGATCATCCAGTTTCCTTCATTTCTCTCAAAAACTGTTGCTTCCCTGTTTCTTCTGTCACCTTCTTGAGCAGGCCTTTCTTGGCCACCCTGGCTAAAGTGACCCCGCATACACCTTTATTCTGTTGTACTTGACTCAGAGCTGCCTATGTGACCATATTCCATATCCCTATGTGTGTATTTCTTATCTGCCCCATCAGAGCATGGACTCCCATGTGAGGAGGGGACTTCTGTCATGACTGGTGTCCATGGGCCCTAGAGCAATGTTGGCACACAGACTCAAATACTTGTGGAATATAGGCACTTTCTACTTGCTCACTGGGCAGAGTGACCTGTCTGTGGTATGTTCCTGTGTGTCACAGAAATCTGTTCTTTTAGGTGCTGGTGATAGAACCAACCAAAGTCTACCAGCCTTCGTATGTCTCTATAAATAATGAGGCTGAGGAGAAGACAGTTTCTCTGTGGCATGTCTCACCCACAGAAATGGTAAGAAAAAAAAATCACAGCTCTCTTTATTCTCTGTTGTGTCGTCACAAATTCAGTGTTCAAGTAAGAGAGTCTTTGTTGTAGTACTTGAAAGAACAGGCACCTGTGACTGACTTGTAAGGTCCAGGAGTGTATGAGAGTATAATTACAGATGGGAGAGAGGACGCTGGTTTTCCCATTTTATATATGTTTATATTATATATTTGTGTATCTGTGTGTATGAATGAATGTGTGTATATTTATGTGAATGAATACAGGCTTGTTGAGAAAAGAAGTTAAGGGTGCCTAGGGTGGCTCAACCAGATAAGCCTCTACCTTTGGCTCAGGTCATGATTCCAGGGTCCTGAGATCAAGTCCCAAGTCAGAGTCCCTGCTCTGCAGGGAGCCTGCTTTTCCCTCTCTCTCTGCCATTCCTCCTGCTTGTGCACTCTCTCTCTCTCTATCTATCTCTGTCAAATAAATAAATAAAATCTAAAAAAAAAAACAAGTTAAACCATGAGGAGTAATGGGGAAAGTCCCTCCAGATCCCCCAAACCTCCTTCCCATTCCCCTCCCCAGTGACTTGGTGGATATCCATCTTTACCATTCTCTAAACTCCCTTATGTATGTGTAGGTGGGTGTATGCATGCAAACATTGTGTGTGTGTGTGTGTGTGTGTGTGTGTGTGTGTGTGTGTGTGGAGAGAGAGATAGAAGCATTTTCATTAAAGTGAGATCATACAAAAAAAAAGTGAGATCATACAGTGTATATTATTTTGCAACTTGATGTTTTGATTGATTCTTACATCATAGTTTTTCAGATAGCACACAGTGATCCATCCACCTGATGTTTTTAATTGTAATATTCCCTATATTCTCATATCATGGTGATACCTTTCCAAGTATGGATGAACCATAATTTATTTTCCTACCTGCCTGCAGTGCACATTCCAGGCTCACCCATGCACTCTAGCCAATGATAGATAGGAGGTCAGTGCCCATCCTGGTGGTTGCACCCTACATGCTCCCATAGATTGTTTCAGGGGCAGAGATTCCCCAAAACGGAACTGCTAGATTTAAGACTACCTTTGTTTAAAAGTTGATAGCTATGGGGCACTTGGGTGGCTCAGTCAGTTGAGAGTCTGACTCTTGGTTTCAGCTCATGTCGTGATCTTGGGATCCTGGGATCAGGCTCTGCACTCAGCAGGAAGTCTTCTTGAGATTGTCTGTGTCCCTCCATCTCTGACCCTGCCCCCATTGACTCTCTAAGATCTTTAAAAAAGAAAAAGAAAGGGATGCCTGGGTGGCTCAGCCATTGAGTGTCTGCCTTTGGCTCAGGGCGTGATCCCGGAGACCTGGAATTGAGTCCCACATTGGGCTCCCTGCATGGAGCCTGCTTCTCCCTCTGCCTGCATCTCTGCCTCTCTCTGTGTGTGTGTGTGTGTGTCTCTCTCATGAATAAATAAATAAAATCTTTTAAAAAAAAAAGAAATTTGATAGATACTAAAGATAAATAAAATTTGAAAGCTCCTGTCAGGTTTGTACCACTTCAATTTATATTGACACCAATGATACTGGAGAGGGAACACTTTAAGTGCCCACTTAAAGAGGTCACAGAAACACTGGGCCGTGCCTGGTGTCTGTGGTAGTAACTATGTTTTTGTCTGTGTGTGTCTGAAGTACTTCTTCAGCTTCTTTCTTTAATAAAACATTTCTAGTAATCTAGCACCTTTGGCAAGTGCATTCACTAGGTAGATCTATTTGCTTTGTATGTTTTCATGGAGTGTGAGGAGATGTCTGCCATTAACCTGGCAAAGAAGGATTTTTTTTCCTGGATATAAGAGAGTGAGCAATTATGTCTTAATCAGGCAAATATAGACCATATCTTCAAAAATGAAATGCAACATTGGAGAATAAGCAGAGGGCCAGAATCATATAAGAAATTCCTTATCAGAAATAGTCCTAACACAGCACCCCCCCCCCATTGTTCAGGGAGTACAAGGTCTGACTTCTGCTGGATGAACAAGTTGCCGATGTGTGCTGTACACCATGGCCCCTATAGTTACTAGTATGCCATTGTGCACTTCAGAATTTGTTAAAAGAGTGAATCTCATGTGTCCTTACCTGCCCGCCACCCCCCCCACACACACACACAAAACAAAGACCAAGGGACCAAGGACACTTGGGGAGATGTTGGATCTGGCCATTACCTTGATTGTGGTGATGGTTCCATGAGTGTCTGAAACTTCTTAGATTATGCACATGAAATTTGTGCAGGTCTTCGTCTATTATACCTCAGTAAAGGTATATAAAAAAAAAGAAATAGACTTGAAATCTTGAGTTGTGTAACAGGATACCATGAATTGGGGGCTTAAACAGTAGATATTTCTTTCTCCCAGTTCTGGAGGCTGGGAGTCCCAGGGTGGGATACCAGTGTGGTCAGGTTTTGGTGAGGGCCCTCTCGCCCAGGTCACAATAGGCTGTCATCTTGTGTGCCCCCAGATGATGGGGAGGTATTTCCCTTGTGTCTCTTTTAATAAGGGCACTAATCCCATCGTGGGCGCTCCATCCTCATGACCTGATTGCCTCCCCAAGGCCCTATCTCAGAATCCTGGCACACTTGGGGTTAGGGCTTCAACAGCTGGTTTGCAGAGATCCAAACATTACAGGTATAAGCCAGTAACTTTGTCTAATATTTAACAGAGAAGCAGCCTTCTTATTCATCAGACTCAGCCATTAGTGAAGATGAGCTGCCTGAATGCGTGCTTGGGTTTTTTTGTTTGCTTTGCTGTACTGTGTGTATTAATTAAATATTTGAGTGCAAAAGAAAAACCACAATAAAATTTACACATGGTGTTCAAACAGATCTCCTTTGAAGAATGAATATGTTCTCTATTAAATTTACCTCTTTGGCTGTTTTTAACCTTTTATGGAAGTATACACACTGAAAAAGTCTATCAGTCATAAATGTATAGTTCGATGGATGTTTGCCAATTGAACACACCTGCGTGACCAGCATGGTCAAGGAAGAGAATATCAGCAGACACCCTCCAACCCCAAAGCCTGGCTTCTGCCCCCTTGCGCCCCCCTCCAGGTCCCATGCTTTCGATGTTGGAATTCTTGTATTAGAAGCAAGCCTTGATGATTTTCTTGTGTCATTGATGCCACTGTGATAGGAGAGGATTTTCAAAATTCTGATCTGTAACCTGACCATTCCATTGATGTACGTACTCAACTCCTCATGTTTTGACCAGTACTTGAGGAAAGAACTAATCCTATTCAAGTGGACTCTTCAAACTTTTGGAGCCAAATGTCTTTGGGCTTGTGGAATTCTATAAACTTTGTCCATTGTATTGAATCCTACAGTGCTTGCTGCCCTTAATGGACATTCCCATGGGTACATATACTATCTCCCTAGTTGTAAATGTGTTACTTTGAACATAGTCCATAATAAGAAATGGAAAAGAATGGTAGAAGCAGCAAATGCTAGTTTTCATTGACTGATGAAATGTTTTGTACAAGTGCTCATAGTTGTCAGAACAAACGTCTGAGGGAAATAGAAATTGCCTTTTTTGCTTTGAGAGGAAGCTTTTGCTTTAGCCTTCATTTACATTTTTGAAATTCTGCAGATCGTGAAAGCAAGCAGATTTGTCTGGAGTGAGATGACATTTCTCTACACAATGTTACATTTTTTCCTGGTGGGCTGTGGCTGGTGAGGGAGATCACATGCATGTGCGTGTTCACTTACATGCTGCACTGCTGTAAGAGTAGGTTAAGTTCTGGTTTGTTAGCCAAGGATTCAGAAACTTCTGCTGGTATATGTTTAACAAGCAGCATGGGGACGTGTAATGTTTGCTGGTTCCTCCAGTACTGTTCCCACCATGGCCAGTTTCAAGCAACCTCCAGTGGATGCCCCAACTTGGGGTTAGGAGGAGATGTGCATGGTTGGCCTTCCTAAGCTGGCTCCAGGTGCCCCCAGCACAACAGTGTGAGTAGGCTGTGCAGGGCAGGGACATACACAACCTTGTACCCTCAGCAGCTCCTGTGCCCTGGAGTCGCCAACAGGCATCCAGTAGCCCCTGCCACTGAGCACACAGCTAGGGCTGCTTGTTAGGAAAAGCTGTTATTGTTACTGCTTTTTCTGCTTATGTTAGCAACAGGAGAAGCGCATAAAAAGTCTACAAAATTGTCACAGACCCCCAAGATGCCTCCCCAGAGGCACACACTCTAGGACCAGGAGGGAAAATGCTGAGTTGGCACCCAGGGGACCCTGGAGACATGCCCCTGCCTCTAGCCTCCTGGCCCATTGCTCTGTAGCCCACCCTGGCTCTGCTTCCAGTGCACTCTTACTGGAGGCTTCTGACCCTGACATGGAAAGCTACAGTCTCAAGTCCATTTCCTCATGATTTAGATGTAGTAAAATAGCCATTCTCAGAAAGGGTGAGGTCGCTGCCTGCCGGGAGAAGACAGCCACCGCAGTCATGATGGAGGACTCTGTGCCAGTTGACCCTCCAGGACAGCAGATCAGAAACCGGATGGGCAGTCCTGACTTCCACCACCAGGCGTTTCACGAAAAACCCCACCTGCAGATGCAAGGGAGTGTGGACTTGACGATTTCATTTACATGTTATTGCAGGGCAGGCAAAACTCTCCGTGGTGGTAGAAATCAGAATAGCGGTTGCTGTTTCCACCTTTGGATGACTAGGCGCGTGGGGGTTTATGAGGGAAGCTTCTGGGCTGCTGTTCCTGTTCTGTCTCTTCATTTAGAAACTGGCTACAGCGAGTCTTCATTTTGTGAAAATTTACTGCGATGATCACTGTGCCCTTTTCTGAACATATGGTATACTTCAATTCAGAAGTTTAATAATTTTAAAACACTTGTTCTGGTCCTCTTGTTCTTCCCCAAAACCATGACTGAATCTCATGGCTTTACAGATGCAAACTCATGCTCTCTTATGGAGTGTGAAGTCCCTGTAATCCTACCCTCTCGTCCCCTGAGCTGGCCCTGCGGAGTCCTACGTGTGCTCTTCTGACCTCCTTACTCCATGCGATTTCTTCTTCCAGTCATCCAAGCCCTAACTTGTGCGGCGGCGTCTCTAACTACCTTTCCTCCCCTTTCACTGAATTAGGCTGCTTTCTTGCCTATATTGTGTCCACAGTATTTCCCATTGCTCTTTGATCACTTTTTGAGAACTTCTCCCCAAGTGCTTTGCAAACTCAAGTATGACTTATATGTTTTTATATCCATAGTATCTACAAAGCAGGTTCCCCCCCCACACACACACACAAATGCCCATTGACTGTGATATAAAGGGAAAGACGGGAGTCTGTGTTGTTTACTTCTTAACCTGCAAATCTTCCTCCTAAATCAGGAAGTTCCCTAAAGCTATGCTGTGGGGTAAACCTTCCATCTGGGGACACTTTGAAAGCTCCTGTGGCCAAGCTCTTTATATACATGCAGCTTCTTGCCTATAGGTGACTTGGACAAGGTGCTCTGAAATCTGCCCTGGTTCATGTTTCTGTACCCGAATCCAGAAGCAGGCTCCTGCTCTCCACCACGGCTGCCTTTCACTGACTTTGAACACAACTCCTCTGAAATACCCTCAGTCTTTGTACACAGTTGGGTCCCAGGTGGGGGCTTCCATGTTGATGTATGCTTCTATCTCTCACGGCCCTCACCTCATCTTCTACAGAGTAGAATCTGGGAGCCTGGTGATGGTCTCCAAGGCCCCGTGTGATCTTCCTCATGAGCTCTCCAACCTCCTCTCCTACTCCCTCTCTGCTGGTCCCCAGACATGCCCTGGGGACATGCCTTTTCCCTTCAGCCCAGGACTATATCTGCAAGTCTCACTCCTTCACCTGCCTTAGCCTTCTGCTGAAGAGTCCTCAGAGATGCCTTCTTGGAGCACCCAGTTTAACATCATGACCCCTGCCCCACCTGAATGCCCTTCCCGGCTCTCTTTGGCTTTTCGTCCTCTGTCATGCTGTTCAGTTACTACTTAATTTGTTCTCTCTCATGCGAATATAAGCCCCATGGGGGCAGGGGCTTTGTTCTTTGTTATGTCCTCAGTGCTGGTACCTTGCCTGGCACATAGCAGGTACTTAACATGGTCAAGTGGACCTTCTCCCATTGAGGACCATCCTCCCACATCCTGTTGTCGTTCCTCTAGGATGGCAGGAAACTCGTCACCCAGATGCTCGTGGCTGTTCTCCTATGCCATATGCCCAGTCTTCTGGCTCTCACATTTCTCTGGGGGAGGGGGATGCTTAGCTGGTCAGTTAGGACATTCTTTGGGCCAGCCAAATGTGTTTCCTTATTTTGAATGATTTTCTCTTATTGTGACATATTGGTATTGTACCTCGGATCACTCTTCTGAGGCTTAGCTTTGTGCAGCATTTGTTAAGTACAGGCAGTAGTGGTGGAGGAAGGAAACAGTTATCTTTAAAAATGCATCTTGTACAGATTGAAATCCAGGTTAGTCTTTGTGTTAGTTATGGAAAGCGATCTGCTGAAACAAATAGCCCCCAAATATCAATGTCTTAACATGATCAAAGTTTATGCCTTGTGTCATACCCAAGTTGGCAGGGTCCCCATTCCCTCTCATAGTGGAATAGAGGATTGCTGAGGTTATTATGAACCACACCCACAGTTGGTACACATCATTCTTCCTCACATCCCATTGATCAAAACTCTTCTTGCGGCCCCACCCAACTGCAGGGGAGGCTGGGAAATGTATGCTAGCTGTGTGCCCAGGGAGAAAAAAGAAAGATGGGAGAACATTGTTGTCTGCCACATTCTTCTGCAAACATTTTCAGAGGTCACCAACTTGGGTGGGCTGTCCCCAAACTCATTTTAGAGTTTTCCTGATATGTTGACAGAAGATGAAAGTCCATTCAGTGGTGCTTACTCTGTGCTTATTCTGTTTCAAATTCATATCTTTTGCTCTAAACTGGATTAAAGATACAAATGACTTTTTGCAATACGTTAGAAAATGTTTCTGGGGGTGCCTGGGTGGCTCAGTTGGTTAAGCGTCTGTCTTTGGCTCAGGTTGGGATGGAGCCCCACATCAGGCTCCCTGCTCAGTGGGGAGTGCTCCTCCCTCTCCCTCTGCCTGCCACTCCCCCTCCCCTGCTTGAGCTCACTCTCTCAAATAAATAAAATCTTTAAAAAAAAAAAAGAGGAAAAAATGTTTTTGGTCTTCCAAGTTATATAAAATATATTGCTCTAACTCCTAAATCTCTATTGAAAGTAAAATAGCAGAAGTAATTGACCAGAGAATGAAATCAAAAGTTTTTTTGGCATGGAAAAAAAATCAAGCTCTACTGACTTTTGTCTTTAAAACCTGCAGAAACAAATTCATGAATGGAATTTTACAGCTTCTTCCATTAGGGGAATAAGGTAAGAACATAAGGGAAAATGGCATTATTGTTCTAATACAAATAATGATGGCAGTGTTTTATTACTTTAATGTTTCCACTTGTTTATAATATGTGATATTCTCATTTTTAACATAATTCAAAATAGACTATGTTCTCTTTTGTGACCCTGCCTGAGCTTGTTCGTGTGCTACTAGTAAGGGCTTCTTGGCTTGTTGTGACAAAGAAGCTTTTTTTTGGTATCCAATAGACTAAACTCTCTTGTCTCAAACTTTTTTTAAAAAAAATACAGAAGACAAAGTGTTTCTTCTCTGAGCCATTGATGTTCAAGTGCTCAGGGAACCCCAGAATCCCACTGACTGAAGGAGTTACGGTAATGACACATGGTTGGGGTCTCCTGAGTAGAGTAATGGAGCCGGGGGCATTGTTGTTATCAGTTGGGGGAGCATATGGTGTAATCCAAGGAGAGCTATGGTGCTTGCTCTTTGGATCGGGGTAGTGACCATTTGGTGACCCTTGTGGCTACACTCTGAGCTTTACCCTGCCAGCACATCCAAGAATAGGAGCAGCTCTGAAGCAGATGTGAGTTCTAATCTTTCTTTCATTGTTTAACCTTGACAAAATCACTTAGCCTCTTCAGGACTCTGTTTCTTCATAGTTTCCATTACATGAAGGGCTCAGATGAGAACTGTATGTCCTTTATCTGATTGGAAGACCACAGGCTTCTGAATGAATCCCCTGTTACCTCCAGACATAGTATGATCCTGTCCTAGGCACAGCACTATTTAAATTAGAATAAGGGATCCCTGGGTGGCGCAGTGGTTTGGCGCCTGCCTTTGGTCCAGGGCGCGATCCTGGAGACCCGGGATCGAATCCCACGTCAGGCTCCCGGTGCATGGAGCCTGCTTCTCCCTCTGCCTCCCTCTCTCTCTCTCTCTCTCTCTCTCTCTCTCTCTCTCTCTCTCTCTCTCTCTCTCTGACTATCATAAATAAGTAAAAATTAAAAAAAAATTAGAATAATATTTTTGTCATGTCAAAGGGAGGGAAATAATTTAAGAACAGTAGTATTTGAGTAATACTGCTTAAAAATATAATTCAAAGTCTTGAACATTTTCAAAAACTTACTACTCCAGAAACTAAGTGATATGAGAATATATAGTCAAGAACCTTTTGTTTGTGCCTCCTCTTAGAGCTGCCTCTTGCTGCCATTCAGCCATCATCAGGGATGTGCAAAGGGCTAGGGGTGAATCAGACCCTAGGACCAATATGCTATAAAGAGCACGTGTTGAACATTCCCAGTGCTACCCAACTAACAGTGATAGTTCATTTACAAATTGGTTTCCGAAACTTATGCATAGCCTTGTTTTAAGTATTTTTAAATCACCCTGTACTATTGCTGTTTCAACTCCGTATTTGTCATGTAATCCCTGACACAAAAAGAATGGCTAAAGAAGCTTTGACTCTCAGGGAGAGATGACTTAGAGAAACATAAAGTAGCATCATTTGTTTGAAGAGAATTTAGGCTTTTCCATAGTGCTGCCTGGCAAAATGAAGGCCATCGTGTAGGCTTTGGCCCAGTGTAGGTAAAGAACTTTCTAGCAGTGAAATCCATCAGCAGATGGAGTATGGTGATTTTCTGTCACTGGTTATGTCCAGGAAAGCAGAACATTGAGTGAGATGCTGTAGAGTCAGATCCTGACCTTAGGTGGAAATGGACCAGATAACATGTAAAGGCCTTTCTTGAGCTAAGATGCCACATAGATTTCTACCTTCCTTGTGTGGCCCCAAATTCTGTGTCCTGTTATTTTTCAAGTCTAGAAGTTCCTTAAGATGCCATAATACATTATTTCACAAATAAGTTTCCCGGCTTGTGTGTGAAATGATAAACTCTTGAGGGAGAGAGACCGTATTTATTTTGCGTTCTTGCTGTTCTATGCTTTGCTTAGCGCTGTATCTAATGGTAAGTTCTCGATACATACAAAAGTCATTTGATGAATACAAACTCAAACATATGCAAGATAAATGTCCCTGCTATTTAAATTTGGTAGGGAAATAGAAGTCAAATTTGGAGAGTATTTACTAAAACATTAATAAATCTTGCAAATTTGTAAAATGGAAGAAAATCTAGGACTAGATTTTTCTCAAAAATGTAAAAGTGACATCATAACTTAAAAATAATAAGGTTTCTTATGTTTTTCCAATTTTACAGCATATCCAAGTTTGATGAACGGTGTTGTTTTCTTTATGTCCTTGATAATTCTGATGACTTTCAAATCTACTTTTCCACTGAAGACCAGTGTAGTAGGTGAGTTACAGCTGATTCAGGTGTTTGTGATCTAATTATGGCAAATAAGTTTTGAAGGATCTTTGTTGGGAGAATATTTATTAGATGCACTGCCTTTCCTGAAATTTTAACTTACAGAAAGTTACTTTTACAATTTCACTGAGGTATAATTCACATACCATGCAGTCTGCCCATTTAAAGTGTTGTTCAGTCTTTTTTCAGTTTATTCACAGTTTTGCAACCATCACCCAATCTAACTTTAGAATATTTTCATGATCTTCAAAAGAAACCTAGTGTCCATTACCAGTTACTCCCCATTTTCCCTCAACCTAATCCCCCCAACCCCTTCCTTGTGCAAAAATGAATCTTCTCTCTCTCTCATTCTCTGTGGATTTGCCTGTTCTTGACATTTCATATAAATGGAATCATATCATATGTGGTCTTTTGTGTCTGATATTTTTTTAGTTATTATAATGTTGTCAAGGCTCATCTATGCTGGGGTGCCTGGGTGGCTCAGTCAATTAAGTTACTGCCTTTGGCTTAGGTCATGATCCCAGGATCCTGGGATCGAGTCCTGCATCCTGCTCAGTGAGGAGTCTGCTTCTCCTTCTCCCTCTGCCCCTCCTCCTGCTTGTGCTTACTTGCTTGCTCGCTCTGTCAAATAAATAAATAAAATCCTTAAAAAAAAAATGGTTTGGCTATGCCGTACCATCGTATCAGCACTTCATTCTTTTTGCGGCTCATCACTCTTCCATTGTATGGACATACTTGATTTATTTGTTAACTTGAAAGATATGAGTTGTTTCCACTTGTTAGCTATCATAAATAATGCTACTAAGGACATTCACTTGCCACTTTTTGTGTGGACCTGAGTTTTCATTTCCTTGGAGCTAAATTACTGGGTCTTACATAACTCTGTGTTTAACCCTTGAGGAGCTGCCAGACTGTGATCAGATTTTACATTGTCATCAGCAGATTATGAAGGTTCTAATTTCTCCGCATCCTTGCTGCACGCGTTATTGTGTATCCTTGTAATTCTAGACATCTTGGTGGGTGTTAGGTAGAGTATGATTGTGGTTTTGATCTGCATTTCCCTGATGACTGATGATACTGAGCATCTTTTCGTAAGCTTACTGGCCATTTATATATTTTCTTTGGAGAACTCTCTGCTCAAATCCTTCACCCAATTAAAAAAATTTTTTAACCTTTTATTTTGAAAAATATTCAGAACTACAAGGAGGTTTCAGAGGGTCACTTGGCTGGCTCAGTCTGTAGAGCATGCGACTCTTAATCTCAGGGTCGTGAGTCCAAGCCCTATGTTGGGTGTGGAGCCTACTTAAAATTTAAAAACAAAATTTTTTAATGAATAAAAAATTTGAGAAAAACAGTACAAAGAATTTCCATATATAGTTCACCCAGAATTCCCCAGTGTTAACCCTTTACCACATTTGTTTTACCTTCACTCCATACTCATGATTATTTTTGTTCTGAACTGCTGAGTGAGTTGTAGACATAATGCTTCATTACCTCTCACTACTTGTGTGCATATTTCCTAAAAACAAGATTCACTTACATAATCACAGCACAGTTATCAGGAAATTACGATTGATATGGCTCTGTAATCTACAAACCTTAGCCACATTTTATTTACTGTCCAACTAATGTCCTTTACAGCAAAACACAAGATTTTTTTCTCTGTCTTGCCATCCAGTCCAGGATCATGTTACATTTAAGGGTCATATCTGTGTAGTCCTCATTTATCTTCATAAGTGCCTCTTTGTCTTGACTCAGTGCTTTCAAAGAGTACAGGCAATTGATCTGGTGTAGCCCATCTGTTGGGGTTTGTTTGCTCTTTCCTCATGATTGCATTAGTGTCATGCATTTTAGGAAGGAATAGCACAGAAGTGATGTCCTGTCCTTTTCATGCATTATATCAGGATCTATATAGTATCTTGTTACTGGTGAAATTAACTTGGCTCACCTGATAAAAAGTAGTGTTTACCAGGCTTCTCCAAACTGCCTATTTTTAAAGGGGTCATTTGTATTTTTGTAAATGTTTTTGAGAATTCTTTATATATTCTGGATACAAGTCCTTCATCAGATGTGTGATTTGAACATAACTTCTCTGTCCTCTGTGGGTTTTGGTTCACCGTTGATTAACATTTTGATGCAGTTCAATTTGTTTTTTCTTTGGTCATTTGTGGTTTTGGGATCACCTAAGAAGGGTTTTCCTGACCCAAGGTTTTCTATGGTGTTTGTTTTCTTCTTAGAGTTTTAGCTCTTATATTTAGGCCTCTGGTTGATTTTGATTTTGAAGTCATTACTTTATATTTCCACCAGCAGAGTGTGAGGATTTCACTTCACATTTTTAGCAACGAGTGGTAATGTCTTGTGAATTTTAGTTACTTTGGTGAGTTCATACCACATGTCTCCTGACTGTTGTGTTTCCCAGCTTTCAAAGATTAGAAGCAAAGGTGGGATGGGATTAAAGAAAAGACCATTTTAACGTTTTATGGGAATTATCTTCAGATGTACAGTACTCTTCCCTGCCACCCTGCATTGAATAAAAATTTTGTCAGTCAAATCACTTGTATGTAAAGAAACAGCTACACAAGTCTAAGATAGCTAATGTGGCCCAGCAGCATTTGTGAGAAAGACCTGCGGGTAACAGTTGATAGTAAGCTTAATCTATGTCAACAGAATGATGAGGCCACCTTCTACGTTTCCTCCCTACACCCTCCATCTACAAGACCTTATTTTGCACTTAGAACAAGAGTGTCTACAGCATGAGGGGTGGGAGTCCCACTCTCCTTAGCACTAATGAGATCATCTTGGGAACACTGGTCATACCGCCAGACTTGAGTAAGACAGGGACACCTTTCAACAATTGCCTGTTAGTGGAGTGACTTAAAAACAACTCCTGGAGGAAACATTGAAGGAACAAGGAGGAAAGATTGACAGGGATTTAATAAAATTGTGTACATTTCTAATGGGCTATTATGTAGAAGAGGGATTAATTCTAAGCAGTCCATGGATGGGACCGACATGAATGAAGTCTCAGTTCAGTGTAAATAAAGCACTTCTCATTGAGTTGTCCACAGAATGAGCAACCTTCTGAGGTAATGAGTTCCCTGTCACTAGAGATATTCAAGCCTCAGTTGACCAACCAGTTAGTGGAGCCACTGTATATAGAAGGGGATTCAAGTATCACAGGAGTATTTGAACTAGATGAGATAACCATTAAAGTGCTGTGTGAATCAAGGAGTAGATTGTTCCATGAACTTGTAAAAACTTGATGTATATTTAATCACAGTTTAATAAGTTAAAGCTAGGGAACATGAGTGATGATAATTAGCATCTTTGTGACATTTGCTGTTCTAGGTTTTGCTCTTTGGTTAAAGAGATGATAAGCAATGCAGCGCGCAGTACAATGGAGCTGGAGGGGGACACCGATGGAGACACCTTAGAGGTGAGTCACTGAAGACCTACAACATGGAAAAAATTACTTCTTCTATCTTTTTTTAATTTATTTTTTTCCATTACAAATATTTTTATATGTATATTTTTTTATTGGAGTTCGATTGTATCTTCGATGCTTAAAGAAAATGTCCCATTTTTGTGTGTGAAAATCCTTTATATTTAAAAATACTCTTAACCACAGGAAACAAACTGAGGGTTGCTGGAGGGGAGGGGTGTGTGTGGGGGGAATGGGGTAACTGGGGGGGCGGATAGGCATTAAGGAGGACACATGATGCAACGAGTACTGGGTGTTACATGCAACTGATGAATCACAACTCTACCTCTGAAACTAATGAAATGCTATATGTTAATTAATTTAAATAAAAAATAAAAATACTCTCTTGTGGCTACAGCGGGGAGGTGGATGCTGGCAGTGGGGACCCTGGGGCTCTGAGCGAGCAGGGCAGGTAGGGAGGCCCTGGGGTGGGCCTGCCTATGGAGCTGGAGCCAGGAGCCCACGGGTCTCAAGCTGCTCTGCCAGGTGCCCCGTGGGCAAGAGGAGGCTAGAGCGTGTGCCTGCTGCAGCCTTGACCTGTGCTCTATCCTGCCTGAGCAGAAGGAGCTGTGCCCCGGGGCTGCTGCTGTTGCCTGGGCTGCTCCCCTCCCTGTGGCGCCTACAGGACTTGGGGGAGGGAGGGCCGGAGCCCCGCGGGAGGAGCAAGACCTGTGTGTAGCGACCGACAGCATGTGTGATATTGTGGTGTAGGCCGGGAGGAGACTGGCCCCTCACCTTAGAAGTGTATGATGCCGCGATCGATGCCTTAAGAAGTATGCCCGCACCCTGACAGCAGGTGAGGGAGTCGCCGAGTCTGGAAGAGCACCTAGAGGGAGGCCGTGGCAGTGTCCCACCCGGTGGGGGTGCTCAGGGCCTGCCAGTGGAACCTGGTGGCGGACCTCACCGGACCTCACCGTGGAGGAGCAGCAGGCCCCAGGCATCAAGAATGAGAATGCGAGAGGTAGAGGTGCCATCAGCAGCAATGCGTGTCCCTGACATCCTGGGACTCAGATGGGCCCACCTTGAGGACTCCTGGTGACCCAGCTGCTCCCCTCCAGGGGCCCAAAGGCATCTGCACAGCCCGAACTTTGGTTCTCCCACCGAGGTTGACCAAGTGCTTTCTGTGTGCCGGGGCTGTGAAGACCTAGCAGTGCTCCAGGACGAGGGACCCCAGCACTAGGCACATGGCTGGCTTCTCAGAGCTGGCATTCATTGAACACTTACTCTGCCGGGTGGGGCTTTGGGCACCGTACAGATGCTCTCAACTATTCCTCAGGATCGCCCTTGAGAGGGGAAGTTGTAAATAATGCTGCAGTGAAGTAGGGATGCATGTATCTCTTTGAATTGGCGGTTTCATTTTCTTTGGGTAAATACCCAGCATTGGAATTGCTGCATCGTAAGGTGGTTATAGTTTTAATTCTTTTTTTTTTTCAAGATTTTATTATTTATTCATGAGAGAGACACAGAGAGGGGGGTGGTGGAGGCAGAGACACAGGCAGAGGGAGGAGCTGGCTCCATGCAGGGAGCCTGACGTGGGACTCGATCCTGGGACTCCAGGAACATGCCCTGAGCTAAAGGCAGGGGCTAAACCACTGAGTCACCCAGGCTTCCCTCTAGTTTTAATTCTTGAGGAATCTCTGTACTTTTTTTAGAGCGGCTGCACCAATTTGCATTCCATCCAACAGTGCACCAGGGTTCTTTTTCCCCTACATCCTAACACTCATTTTTTCTCTTTTTGCTAATAGGCAGTCTGACAGATGTGAGAATCCCAAGCTCTTTTGGGCACTGCCGCTCTAGTCTAGTTATTACCTGATTATACGTGTGTTTATTTGCACAGTTATTCAGATTTGCCACTAATTCAGGTCCTCACATTGATTATAATTTAATGAGTTTTTTTACTATCAAGTTAGTTTGAAATTCAGTCTTTGAGGTTTCTTTCAGAAAAATATCAAAAAGGTTTATTTTAATAATTGACTCAGGTACTTGAATTCTTAGTTTAGAATCAAAGTTTGTTATGGAAATGAGTTGAGTGATGCACTTTGAAGGTGACAGATGAGGAGGCCGAGAAAGGTGGGAGGTAGAAGCCTTGTATGGAGAGGCTGATATCTGGGTAAATCGGATGTGATGGGCACCTGTTAGTGATCTTGAGTGTCATGAACATCCTTCAAAGTACACGGGACCCACACACATTCTGTGCATTTCTGGAAGTAGGCACAGCGGAGCATAGAAACCACGGAAGCAAGTATTGTTCAAATGTAATTTTGAGAGTTACATTTATTTTAATCCTCGGAAAGAACCAACTAGAATGCAGCTGTACAACAACTTTTGATAATGAGATTGGGGGAACAGAATGACCATGGCGATTATAGGTAGAATGTATGTGGTGTGTTTGATGCTGGATCTGTCCACCTGAAAGGGGAAAGCCCTGCATACATGCTTTGTATTAAGACAATTTTAATTTTATTGACCTTCAGTTCTTCTCTGGACTGTAGAAAGAGGTTGGTTTCCTGAGAAGCTAATGAAGGATTAAGAAGAAGGCACCTCTTTGGGATTCTTGACATGCTTAGAAGTCTTTTTAAATTGCAGCATTAAAGTGGAACCAAATCTCCAAAAGCTGAGCCCACTAAGTTACATATGAGCTGTATTTTTAATTTTTTTAATTCCATCTCTTAAAATCATGTTGTAAATATATGAGAATTCTACCCTTTGACAGTAATTACTGAGTGGAAATTACATAACCTAAGGAATATGACCTGCCTGGTACTCAAATAATGTTATTTATAAATTGAAAATTGCAGAACAATGTTTAGGCTCTTATGGGGCTCCACCAGGAGTGGTGTGCTTTTTGATCTTGTTGCTTTGCCTTCTTCAGTATGCGTATGAGCATGATGCGAACGGCGATAGGGTCGTGCTGGGGAAAGGCACGTACGGGATCGTGTATGCCGGAAGAGACCTGAGCAACCAAGTGCGAATCGCCATCAAGGAAATCCCAGAGAGAGACAGCAGGCAAGTTGGGGTGAGAGTAGCTCTGTGCTCCAGTGGCATGGTCAGATGACATCCGCATGTTGCCTTCAGTGCCAGACACCGATGCACACGTGCAAACAGCCCTTCATCCTGGTGGTCAGTGAATTGTTAGGAATGGGTTTACAAGTGCTTTCTGGCAGCTGGAAGACCCTTCATCATTCATCCATTCATTTATTCACTCATTCAGTCATCTGGCCTTTCTTTTTTTTAATTTTTTTATTTATTTATGATAGTCACACACAGAGAGAGAGAGCAGCAGAGACATAGGCAGAGGGAGAAGCAGGCTCCATGCACCAGGAGCCCGACGTGGGATTCGATCCCGGGTCTCCAGGATCGCGTCCTGGGCCAAAGGCAGGCGCTAAACTGCTGAGCCACCCAGGGATTCCTGGCCTTTCATTTTTAATGGGATCCTATGTTACGATATTTGAGCTGAAAGGCCAGTCCTGAAATGAACTCCTCTAGCTTCTTGTAATGCTAGGAAAGATTAAATGACTTCTCCAAGGACATGAAGAAGCAAGACCAGGGTCCAGTCTCTTGAATTCCTTGTCTACTATTCTGTCTCTTAGGCTCATGCCAGATACAGTGGCACAGTTGTATTTGAGGGGAAATTGCTGGCATGTCCCATCTCCTTTGACTGGTTGCAGTAGTTCAGCTTTTCATCACCAGTAGTTTTTCCGGGAATTTTAGAGCTAAGGAGACCTTAGAGACTGTTTCTGTCCCGCTTTCTAAATTTGTGGCTGAACTTAGGATGTTGGGCACTGGGACTGACAGGTGCCTAGGATGCTGGCCTCATGTCAGGGTGCTCCTGGTTTGGTCAGGCATGCAGATACCTTGCCTAGGGGTCACAGTGACAAGTGCCACAGGAGAGGGGTGCACAGAATGTATGTGCAATAGAGGAGAGGAATCACTTTTCCTGGGTGAGTTGTGGTAAGTTTGAGGAAATAAATCATCTTGGAGCTGGTTTTTGAGGGATGAGTAGGAGTCCATCTTCCATCTTGCAGAAGAGTGGAGGCTAGAGCATTCTATGCTGATGGAAGAACAGAGCTGTTCAAACCCAGAGTATATTCAGAGAACAACAAATTATGTTGAGACTTGAATGTAGGATGGAGGTGGAGACACTCTTCAAATGAGGCAAACATTTCAAAAGATGTAGTCTGACTTGAGTTTGAAGTTCCTCATGTGCCATGGTGAGCAGTATGGTCTTTCTGTGGACTTGATGACAATAAGTGATCTGATGAGGCATGTGTTTCAGGAAGAGCAAACATAGCCAGAAGAGAAAAGACAAAAGAAACCAGATGCTGGGCTAAGAGGTCCATTAGGTAGCTCTTGCTATAGTGTAGAGTGAGTCTGCTGAATGAGACTAGAAGGTAGCTGAAGACAGAACCTTCTGGAACACCACTCTTCATACGAGGCAGAAGAAGAAGGTCTGCTCAGAGAGGCAAAGGATAGTTGGAGAGTTCAGACCCTAACAAGAGCAGCCATTCATTGAGTACCTCCTATATGCCAGGCACTCCAGTGGGTGCCTGAGACAGGACACACCTTGGCCTTCAGCAGCGCTGTGTGGCTGGTATTATGGTGCCGTTTTACAGATGGGAACCTGAGTACTCTCATAAGAACCAAGGGAAAGACCATTTCTGGAAAGAAGGGATGGCCAGCAGGGCAGGTTCTTGGCACAGTGCCGCGTGGACTCCGAGCCCCAGGGATCTGGCAGGTGATGCTGGCTTTACCTTTCTTACTAGGTACTCACAGCCTCTGCATGAGGAGATAGCCCTGCACAAGTACCTTAAGCACCGCAATATTGTTCAGTACCTGGGCTCCGTTTCTGAGGACGGCTACATTAAGATATTTATGGAGCAGGTGCCTGGGGGTGAGTAATCACTAATATTCTGGTCTCACACACTGAGAGCCACTGATGAAAATACAATGTGAACATCATCATCCATCTTGCCATTTAAAAAGTGACAGACCTTTTAGAAGTTGGAGAACATTTGTTTCTCAGAGGAGTTGGATACAAACTTTTCAATGTCACATAAATAGTCTGTTTGTGGTTTAATTCAGTCATCAAATATTCATTGAGGAATCTACTGAGTGCCAGCTGCTGAGCTGAGCACTGGAGACAGATGAATAAAGCATAGTCTCCAACCTTGAAGCCTTCACAGTCTAGGAGTTTAAAGACTGTTTGGAGACAAGGGGACAGCAGTTTTAAAAATGACACTGCAAAATAACATGTTTGCTGTGAAATCAAACACCATGGCCTTATCCACAAAATCTCCCAAATGCAGGTGGCATCGGTGCGTAGGTAGAGTACCTCTCTGATCTGGAGCCGGAGTGTCCAGCTTGAATTGGCCCCTCCGTCTGCAAGCTGTGTGACCTCAGACAAATTCTTTACCTCTATGCCCCCTCAGTTTTCTGATGGAATAAATGAATTGTAAAATTGGAGTAATAATAATTACTCTAATGATTGACGTTGTAATAATTATTAGAGCCATAAGGACCCTAGCTCAGTGAGTAGTTGGATGGATTAAATGAGATGGTTGTATGTAAAGCTTTTAAAATGGTGCCTGGCAGAGAGCAAGAGCTCAATAGGTTTTCATTTAAAAAAATAACAATGATAATTATGATCTGAATACAAACACAAAAACTTCCATTAGAAATCTATATTCAGGGGCCCCTAGGTGGTGCAGTTGGTTAAGAATCCGACTCTTAGTTTCAGCTCCGGTCATAATCTCGGGGTCGTGGGATCGAGCCCCACATCAGGCTCCATGCTCAGCATAGAGTCTGCTTGAGATTCTCTCTCCCTCTTCATCTGTCCCCGCAGCTCATGCACGCATGCTCGCACTCTCTCTCAAATAAATTAATCTTAAAAAGACATTCTGTATTCATTCCTTTAACCAACAGTTATTAAGAGCCTACTATTCTACCAAGAGGCTGACTTTATGTATTGAGAGCTGGGCAGTAGGCTAGATCTTGAAGGTTACATTAAGGATAAAATACAGTTTCTTCTTCTCTCAAGTTGCTCCTAGTCTAGCAGAAAATATCAGTGGCTATTGACATTCCAAGGGTTTAAGGCTGACAGCAGAATTGGAGAAACGTGCGCACATCCCCTTTGACAGATGGAAAAATTGAGGCATAGCGGGGTTCCTTTAGCACTGTGTAAGGTGTCCAGCCAAGGCTGGCCGATGCCTGAGGGCCTGCACAGTGACCCCTGGAACACATGGTCAGAATACAGTGAAGGTCGATTTTCTTCGGGCCCAATGGTTCGATGTTTCATATAATAAGGGCGAGGGTCCTAAAGACAGTCCTGCCCTGTGACCGGTGCAGGGGCTCCTCCTGTTGAGGATGAACAGACCCAACCTCCTCTGATCCTAGTCTCTGTCTCCCTAAATGGCCCCTCATTCTGGTCCTGTCCCTCTGTGAGTTCAGGGCCAGGTAGAAAATGTGCTTCAACCCAAGTAGAATGGCCAAGACATTTGCGCATCATTGTGCTCTCCTGACTTTGTGCCACTTACCAGAGCTAAACCCAAAAGGAGCCCCGTGGATTTCCAGAGCCCGCTGGAGGCTCCTGTTTACCCTCCCTGTGCGGGGCCTTCTCTGGCCACGTGGCTTGCATGTACGGGAGTCCGGCAGCAGAGAGAGGAGAGACTGCACTTAGTCGCGTGCCATTGCCCTGATGGCTGATGTGGGGGTAGGAACCTCACCTCGCTTCATGTCTTAACGATCGAATCTTCATTGCCCTGATCCGTTTTCTGCTGTGTCCATTTCCAGGAAGCCTCTCTGCCCTTTTGCGATCAAAGTGGGGGCCAATAAAGGAGCCCACCATCAAGTTCTACACCAGGCAGATCCTGGAAGGCCTTAAGTATCTCCATGAAAACCAGATCGTTCACAGAGACATAAAGGTATGTGCTTGTCTCAGCTGCCAAGGCTTCGTTTGTGCCACTCGGGCTGGCGGTGTCTGCAGATTGATCGGCTCAAAGGAGGGAGAGAATTGAGCACGTCCGCCCCCAGAGTGCGCTAGAAGCTTGTGACCGTTTCTTAAGGTCCAAAACTGTTTAATGCTCGCTTGTTGAAATCTGTCTTTAAGCCCTTGATGCTCCTTTTCCAAAGGGTGACAACGTTCTGGTGAATACCTACAGTGGCATGGTGAAGATTTCTGATTTTGGAACCTCCAAACGTCTCGCAGGAGTGAATCCATGCACTGAAACTTTTACTGGTAAGCGGGCCAAGGCTGGGGTGGGTGGCCATGCTGGAGTCGTGTCTCCTAAGCCCCTTGGCGCAGTGTGGCCGGTCAGTAATGAGACTGGACCGTGCATGGTCCCCAACGTCAGATGGTTTGAACTTTGTCATCATGGTGCTCTGAGCCAGCTGCTTGGGGCCACGATACTGCCTTACTGTCGTCTCTGTCTTCAAAGGTTGGGTTCGGTGTGGTGTTCTCCTTGAGGTTTTTTCTGAGGGTTTCTAACCAATGAGCAAAATAGCATCTCTTTTAAGTGAACGTGGTGGATAATTCTGGATCACAGTAGTCCTCAGACAACTCATGAGGGTGCTTTACTGGTCTATCCTAAAAATAGCCTGTTATCTTCCTGCATTCGGATCCATGGTGCTTTGAAACGGTTAGGTTTCCAAGGGAAGCTGATTGTTCTGGTGAATATGGTGTTGTAGGTGGGCTTGAGGGGTCGGCTTTTCTTCTCCTTGTGTCAGTGATAGAATCACGTAAGTGTTGAGAGGGACTGGATTCAAAGGGTGGCATGAAATGACCAACTAGCTTTCCATTTACAAGACCAGGGAGTCGAATGAGGTTCGAAAAGCTGCCTGTGGCATTTTGAAATTCCTGCTTAAAGGAATTGGTCCTTTGAAATAAAAAGTACTGATTCTGAATAAGTAAAGGTTTCTGGTCCCCTAAGGTATAATAAAAGGACCACAAAGATCCTGCTAGATGGAATTAAACACTGCTTAGAATATTATAGCTCTGAAGTAAGCTGTATAAAAGAAGCATGGCTGTTCTCTATCCCCGGAGCACCAGATCTGTGGAGTGGACAGATTTGGCCTTGGCTTTAGTGAATAATGTCTCAGCTTTGAAAAACTTGTCTTCAACAAGAGTGTTGTTGTATGTTGACCACTGGACGCCCACGGTGGAGACACATTCCCTATCTAAAGAGAACTTTTATTAGTCAGGAATGACATCTCGATTGTAACACCAGGGAGGTGCACGCACCTCAAAATGGGAAAAATATTACACCAAGGACCCCACCGGCATCTCCCAAAGGAAGAGTGTGTTGAATTTTCGTTTTTTGTTTCTGATATAAATACACACGCACCAACATGTCTATGTGAGCGTCTATGCATGTATGATTGGCACTTTTTTTATTACCCCTATTGAAAATGACTTATATCCTCCTCTCTGGAAGCCACCAATTAGCTTGGCAGTATGTAGCAAGAGGGTCTCTGATATGACAAGGAGTTATTTCAAAACATCAAACCTTTGACAATTTATCTCGTAATTAGCATCCCCAAGGAGGAAAAAAAATTCACAAAGAAAATGCATGTATAATCCATTATCGCATATCACATTTTCCCAAGTAATTGGCTTGAGGAGGCATGAATTTTGCATTGCAAAATAATGCAGGGGTGTTTGGGGGATGATAAAGAAGGGGTCTCATTTGGGGTAGGAAATTCCCCTGCATATCATTACTCTTTGCAACACAGAGCTGTTCTGTAAAGAATTCTCAGCTGGTTCCTGCAGAGCCCTGCTTGGATGCCTGTGGACGTGGCGGGACTTTTCCGTGCAAATGCCCGGAGGCTGTCTGGAGCCTGGAAAAGCCAGAGGCTAAGGCAACTTCTGGCACTGAAGCCTCCCCTCCTGTGTGCCTCTGAAGGGTTTTCACTGTAGGTGTAAACCAGCTAGAATGGGAGCAAGGCCATTATGGCTGGGGTCAACTGTCTTTGCTTCTGTTTTTGTTTTTGTTTTTGTTTTTGTTTTTTAACAGTTTTATTGGGGTAGAAAATGTACCCGTTTGAAGTGCATGATCCGGTGGTTTCTCATTTTCTGAGTTGTGCAGTCTTTGCCACAGTCCAGTTTTTGAAGCTTTCTATCACTCCAGAAAGGTCCCTGTGCCATCTTGCAGCGGTCCCTGTCCCCACCCCAGCCCCAGGTGGCCACAGATGTGCTCTCTGCAGAGATGAGCCTGCTCTGGAGATGTCATGCAATGGAAGAGCCGGTGGTCCTGTGTACCTAGCTGCTTTCACTTTGCACCTGTTCCAGGGCCATCCATGCTGTGCCATGTATCAGTACTTCGGTCCTTTTCTGGCTGAGTGGTATTCCATGGTATGGATTCCATGCTTATCCATTTACCGGTCACTTAGATTATTTCCACTTTTTGACTATTGTGAACAATTCTACTATGGACAGTCACAGACAAGCCCTTGTGCAGACCTAAGTTTTCATCCCTCTTGGGTAGATGCCTAGGAGTGGATCTTGGGACAGGAACTCTATTCCGGTCTATGGCTGTGAACACCTTTTGTTCAAATTCTGGTTCATCTGCTTGCTAGCTGTGTGACTTTGAGCATGTTACTTCACCTCTCTGTGCCATACATAGTTTCTCCAGAAATAAAATGGAGATGCTCCTGGTACTACCTCAGAGGGTTTTTATGAGGATTAAATGAGTTAATACTGGTAAAGTGCTTTGTCCAGTACCTGACACACAGCAAGTGCAACGGGAATATTTGTTAATAAAATAAATACTAATTTTGTACTTAGAAGTCCCAGGTTATTAGGGCTGGCAGGAGGCTTTGAGAGGATCAAGTTTCTGTTGGTAACGAACATGTTGAACCTGTCAGACTTAGAGGCTGTAATCATAAAAGTCCTCTCGTCTTCATCTCCCACTGCCCTCCGCATCCTGTCCAGGGCAGGAGTCCTTTCCCGAGACCTTGCCAGCTACCCTTAGACAACTGAGAGAAAGTCTTAATGGCACTTGGAGAAGCAAACAGTCTGAATTGGGTAATTAAAAGGGGCCCTGCTAATATACTTGTCAACACTCTGGTCCTCGTTCCAGAGACAGAGCTCTTACCCTGTCACTGCGGGTCTGGCAGCCGGCAGCCCGGAGTGTCACCTTTTAGCCCCCCACTCCCACCTCCTTCCTGGCTCCCCAGCTGCAGGAAGGGGAGGTAAGGGAACACAGAAGGTTGTCACTTGACTGGTACTGTTCTAACCTGCATTTGTGTGCTCGGGGACTGGCTTATGGTTACCGTCAACGCTTTCCTGCTGGGTCCTTCTGAATGCAAATCCCATGTCCTGGGCAGAGACCTGTCCTTTAGCTGACTGCCCGCTGTCCCCATCCCTCACATCGTATCCACCCTCCCTTTTTTTCTCCTGAGGGATTCAGGCCGTGAGATATGGCCTTTGAGCAGGATTCCTTTTAAAAAGACCCTAGGGGTGCCTGGCTGGCTCAGTCAGTTGGGCATCCGACTCTTGATTTGGGCTCAGGTCATCGTCTAGGGTCCTGAGATGGAGCCCCACTTCAAGCTCTGCACTGGGCACAGCAGTGTCTAAAGAAGGAGCTTTCAGTACCTCCCACCTCCAGTCTCTCTTCTCGACCTTTTTCACCCCTTGATCTGAGTAGAAGACCCCTGGGCTAGGGCCCTGCGAGGTGTGTAACCAGTTGTGTGAAACCCCCTTGGAAACATGGCCCCATCGCCAGTCTCTCACCCTGTGCCTTGGTGTCTGGCTTTTATCTTGGCACATCAATCAGAACTTCTAAGTTACTGTCCTGTGTCACGCAATTCCCTCACCGACAATTTGAAAAACCTACTTGGGCAATTGTCGAGGAGCCCCCGATCCATTTCATGTCCCCAGGGGGGTTGGGTCAGTCCCTGCGGGTGTCCTGTCACCATGTTCTGAACTCCACACCCCTGCTCCGGTGTAGATACCTGAGAGTCATGGCTGCCTGGCTGGCTGATGGAGTGACTTGTGTGGGCACACCTTGGGGGACATGCAGTTTAGAAAGGATATGATGCCCTTAAGAGAGCCAGATTAAAGGCAAGCAAGTTTCCCAGGATTTCTGCATTATTCAGATGCCTCCCCCACCCCCTTCTTGCATCTTTACTTAGTTTCTCGACAGAAGCCATTTGGGTGTGATGTCCACCCACAGCATGCACATGGCTTGGGGACAGTCCTTTGACTATTTGAAGTAGTTGTGTGGATCGGTCTCCACAGGATGCTTACTGTGAGTGGGTGATTTTTCTGTGAATATGGTAGTCAATAAAACGGGGCACCCGGTTTTCTCTTATTGCTTTACACCTTCCAATTATATGGGAACGAATCACATTGCGGCTTTGGAAATCCTTGCATCAAGTTCCCTTTTGTTCAGGCAGTATTTGCTTCACTTGTGCTCCTCCTAGCTTCCTTGCATCTGCCGGCGATGTCATGGTGAATAGCTCCAGATGGGAAACAGAAGCCCTGAGTGCTAGCTTGAGCATATCCCCTACCTTCACTGAACCTCATTTTTCCTCATGTATAAAACGGAAATCACAGTAGATAGTGCCTCTGCCAAACCTTACCGAGCTGTGAGAGTCACGGAGACAGCGCTACCTGGAGAGGTTTTGTAAGCCGTTGTGTACTAACGGGAAGTCAGGCGTTGTGGCCAGCAACCTTCAAGGTGGCCGCCGTGGCCCCCACCTCCCGCCATTCCCAGTCCTGTGTGATCCCCTCCCCTTGAATGTGGGCTGGACCTAGTGACTCACTTTAATGAACAGATGAAGGCCGAGTGGCAGTATGTGACCTGGAGATTAGGTCAGAAAAGACAGCGTGGCATCCTTCTTGCTTGCTATCTTTGGGTCACTTGCTCTGGGGAAAGCCATGGCTTCAGCAGCCCTTTGGAAGATCCCATGTGGTGAGAAACTGAAGCCTCTTTCCAAACCCCACCTCAGCTTGGAAGTAGATCCTCCAGCTCCATTCTGGGTTTCAGACGACTACAGTCCAACAGATACCCCAGCCACAGCCTAATGAGAGACTCTGGGCCGGATCCACCCGACCCAGCTATTCCTGGATTCTGACCCTTAGAAGCTGTGTGAGATCCTAACTCTTGTTTTAAGCTGCTGACATTTGGGGTAATTTATTGCATAGCAATAAATAACTAATATGGATGTCATTACTAAGTCCTTGCCTTTATAAAAGGTGATGTTCTGTGTATGTTTCCATATAAAGAAAATCTCCAGGGACATTTGAGTGGCTCAGCAGTTGGGCGTCTGCCTTTGGCTCAGGGCGTGATCCCAGGTCTGGGGATCAAGTCCCACATCCGGCTCCTGCGAGGAGCGTGCTACTCTGTCTGCCTGTGTCTCTGCCTCTCTCTCTCTCTCTCTCATGAATAAATAAATAAATAAATCTTTTTAAAAAAATCTCCAAATTTAGCATTATGTAGGGAGTTTATCCTCCAGTTTTGAAACAGTTGTGCTGAAGTGGACAGTTACTCGCTCAGGGTCATTAAACCATTGCAGTTTGGCTTGGCACTATTTTCTACGTTGCATAACTGTGTAAAAACGTATTCTCTTCCTCTTTTAAGAATTAACTTTTAGGGGCACCTGGCTGGCTCAGATGGAAGGGTATGCAACTCTTGATTTTGGGGTCCGTGAGTTCCAGCCCCACGTTGGGTATAGAGATTACTTTAAATAAACCTGGGCAGGGGATCCCTGGGTGGCGCAGTGGTTTGACGCCTGCCTTTGGCCCAGGGTGCGATCCTGGAGACCCGGGATCGAGTCCCACGTTGGGCTCCCGGTGCATGGAGCTTGCTTCTCCCTCTGCCTGTGTCTCTGCCTCTCTTTCTCTCTCTCTCTCTCTGTGTGACTATCATAAATAAATTAAAAACAAAAACCTGGGCAGCCTTGGTGGTTCGGCAGTTTAGCACCGCCTTCAGCCCAGGGCCTGATCCTGGAGACCCGAGATCCAGTCCCACATCCAGCTCCCTGCATGGGGCCTGCTTCTCCCTCTGCCTATGTCTCTGCCCACTGCCCCCCCCCCCGCCCCCGTGTGTGTGTGTGTGTGTGTGTGTGTGTGTGTGTGTGTGTGTGTCTCAGGAATAAATAAATAAAATCTTTAAAAATAACTGTTCACTGGGACTGAGTTATCTCCCTTGGGCTTGGCGGGAGCACCAGGAAGGTAGAATTTAAACCTTTCAGGGAGGGCGTTACTGGACTGGAACAGATAACGGGGCGGGGCAAGATGCAGCTGGTTCTGAAACTAGGAAGGGACCCCCAAAAAAGCTAGAAATTGGAGCCAAGCACTGCTGCTGGAGCCATTGAGGGCCCAAGGGGAAGCTCCTGCAGAGGAACAGCGGCAGATGTCGGGGAGCAGGTAACCCCACCCTCCTGGTTCTGTGGGTTTGCGGGGCAGGGCGCCGCTGCACGCTCTGGCGCCCCCTGGTGACGGAGCCTGCAGGGAGCTGCGGGCGAAGCCGAGCCGCGCCGCGCTTCCCGGCCCAGCGTCCTGCCAGGCCCCGCCTCCTAGAGCTTCCATGATCAGCGGGTCGGGAGCTAGTTAGAAGGCACGTCCTCTGCCGAGGCCTCTCCCTTCATTATTCGGGCGGCGCAAGCCCGGGCGGGGGATTGTGTCACTGGAGGTTCCGGTCCTGGGGCTCTGGGATTTCCTAACCACGCAGCAGGAGCAGGCGCTGTGAGCCTGCAGGCGGCCAGACACTTCCCTCCCGGCCCTTCAGCCTCGAAAACCAAAGCTAGCGCTTGCGCCCTACTGATCTGTGGAGCTCACGGCCCCGACCCGATTTATATTTGACCTTAAATTCGTTTGCATTTTTAAAAATTAAGAGAAATTTTAATTCATTTCTTCAAGTCTCCCCGGCCACGGTCTTGAGACAGGCATTTGAGTTGCCCTGGGCATCAGTGCCCTCTCTTCACAGCTCGGCCCGTATCATCTGCAAGTTCTCGGCCTGCGATAAACCACTTTGCCAGCGTCTGGGGTCTTCTGCTCTTGCTTTCCTCAGCCTTAGTTTCAGGAAAAACCTAAAATTTGATTGCTCACTCCTGGCCAGTGACTGAGCATGGCGGAGATACTAGAAGAATGTGGGACTCCTCCAGGGAGCAGCTTGTGGTCAGACTCCCCAGTGGCCTGGGTGAAGTGGTCTCTAGGCTGTTCCTCTTCCCCCCTCTTCCCCTTTCCCACGGGTGGCATTGGCACTGAGGGTGACCGCTCCCCCTGCCCCTCCTGCTCCCTCCCCGTTCTCCCTCAAGTACTTCTCCCCAGTAACTCTCTCTGTATCTGATCCTGTCTTGGCAATCTATGTCGCAGAGAACCGAGTTGATCCAGATACAGCTTTTCTCAACAGGCTTCAGGCAGAATCGAGCACTTTTTCATCCGTGTTCTCGGACCCCGCTCTTCTGAGGCTTACCCCCATTGTCCCACTGCCCCTGGGGGCCCCCAGCGTCGTCACCTTGTCCATCTCCTCCCGAGGCAGTTCCTAATGGTCAGGCGCTATCTCTAACCTCTAATGCTTCCCTGCATCTGGTGTGCCCTACTGTGTGCTTATTGTATTGGATCGGGGCCCACTTATCCTTGGAGGAGCTGAGCGATCTTCTCTCCACGTGACTAGTATCAAAGGAAGACATGTTGCAGGTCTCTGATGAGAGAAAGGACGCAACCACATCACGTAAGCCTGAGAGGAGGCTCCATCTGTAATTTAATGAGAGGTTGAAGTTCACACACTTGTTTCCTAATGGTCCATTTAGACTTTTGAGCAATAGGGTGCCCACGATCTTTATCTTTTCCCCATAGGCACGCTGCAGTACATGGCACCTGAGATTATCGATCAGGGACCTCGCGGGTACGGTGCCCCAGCTGATATCTGGTCCCTGGGCTGCACCATCATCGAGATGGCCACCAGCAGGCCTCCGTTCCATGAGCTCGGTGAACCACAGGCAGCAATGTTCAAAGTAAGACCTGTTTGGTGATTGAGGTTGCTTGCGGTGGGGAAATAATAAGCAGAAAGAAAATTTGCCACTCTAGAAACCTCTCCACAAAGGGGAAGAGAAAGAAAAGAGTTTTGTTATTGAATAAGCATTAAACCAGAATGTGGTGCATGTCACAAGGCCATCCACTAAGTGGCTGCAAAGACAGAAAGAACTTGTCCTTCTGTTGAGCCCAGCAGTACCACCACCCCTCACACCTGTGTTGTCAAAGGAAATGGTGATGAGGCCTCACGTGCATGGACAGGATAGCGTCACTGGTCACTCTAGTGTGTCCAGGGGGCACCTGGTAATTGGGAGGACCATTTGCATTAGCTAATTGGCTTTACTCAAAGGAAAAGTAAACTCCATCTTTAGTACAGGAGGTAGTTTTGGAGCAAGATACTACTGAAGTTGGGCTCGTCCCTTCCCACCGAAACTAGGAGATAGGGACATATCCTCCTTGATGTTGACATTTCCAGGAGGAGTTGGCCTCCAGGTCCTTGAGACATTCTTGGCAAGAGGCTTATTCAGCTTTATTTTTTTTAAGATTTTATTTATTTATTTATTCATGAGAGGCAGAGAAACAGGCAGAGGGAAAAGCAGGCTCCCCGTGGGGAGCCTGACGTGGGAATCGATCCTGGGTCTCCAGGATTAGGCCCTGGGCTGAAGGGGGTGCTACACCGCTGAGCCACCCTGGCTGCCTGCTTATTCAGCTTATTAAAAGAGATTCACATGCATCTCAAAGAGACCAAGAACTTGGAGTTAGACGTTTTCTAAAGTAAGTGCTCTAAGAAAAGAGAGGGGATCTCTTCCCTCCTTTTCCCCAGGGAGGAAGAAGCCTCTTACTTCGAATGTGTATTTGCCCTTACACTAGGTAGGGCTCAGAGGCCCCGCAGGTCTGTGTCTTTGGAGGGCAGGTTTCTAACTGGGTTTAGAAACCATAGCAGACGATGTCTACTCTGTCAGCCTAAAGCCCTCCCGGAGCTGACAGGAAGGGTACCCCATGCGGTGAGGCCCACATAAGACTGGCCACTATGGGCGGGGATTTTACCCTCCCGGGCCTGCTCCCTTGGGAAGGGATGCGTTTGCCACACCAGGGGAGGCTGACACTGGGGCAGCCCCTGTGTCTAAGGTCAGGTCTGCGGCTTCTGGCCCTGTGTATGCTTGGAGAAGTTGAAGAGAGGCTGTGGCCTCAAGAGTCCATTGGCAGCACCGGCCTCCCATGGAGCATTTTTGTTCAGTCAAGGCTAAGAAGGAAGAGAGCGGGTTCACTGCTCATGGCCATGAGGTCACCGTGCACTGAGGCAGCCGGATAGAACAGGATCCAGAGGCCTTCCTGCCTCTCTGCTGGGCGTGGTGGCCTCTCAGCCTGTCTGCCCCGGGACCTGGCAGCCTGCATCTTGCCGGACACTCCAGCTCAATCTCTAGCGAAACAACTAACAGGTGTGGGTGCAGTTTTCTGCCCACGGGCTGAGTGGAGGCCTCTCCGCAGCCCAGGTCCTTGGCGCTGCGGGTGCCATGGCTACTCCCCTCAGCCTGGGCCCCGCAGAAGGTTCTCAGAGCTTCCCACCCTCCCAGCCGCCATCAGGCAGCTCCGATGCCAACCCCTCAAGTCAACAAGTATCTTCTGGTACCCACAACCTCCACAAGACCCTGAACACCAGGGCTGGAGGACAGCAGTGACCGCCCCCATCCCTAGTGTTGATCCATGATGCAGCCAGCTGGGGTTTTGAAAGATCTTACCCACAGCTTCGCCCCAGGCCTCCGGATAGAGACTAGTTGGTGGTACCGATCAAAACTTCAGGGGCTGATGATATGAAGGCCAAGGTGAGGGTGATGTGTCTACACCACTGGAAGCTGAAAGAGGCGAGGAAGGATTCCCCATCGGTTTCAGAGGGAGTATTGCCATCACGGAGAGAGAATAAATTTCCATGGTTGTAAGGCACCGAGTTTCTGGTACTTGGTGCCAGCACCCTAGCGGGCTAATACAGGGAGTCCTGTGGTTAATAGCAAGGCACCTTTAGAAAGAATGCACTAGGGCAGCCCGGGTGGCTCAGCGGTTTAGCACTGCCTTCGGCCCCGGGTGTGATCCTGCAGACCCGGGATCGAGTCCCACATCGGCTCCCTGCATGGAGCCTGTTTCTCCCTCTGCCTGTGTCTTCGCCTCTGCCTCTCTCTCTCTCTGTGTGTGTCTCTCATGAGTAAATAAATAAAAAATAAAATCTTTTAAAAAAAAATGCACTGGCAGGGTGCCTAGGTGCTGCCCACATTTGTTCTCTGTTTTCTCAGAGTCTGGAGGCAAGCCATTCCTTTCTTCTTGGGGTGCTCGTCCTGAATCTCTGTCTGGGCCCCTAGTGCCCTTCCCTCCCTGCCCCTCAGGTGAGGTGTGCCACCTGGCATGTGTCCTGCATTTCACATCTTGGGGGTTGTATTCCATCCAGCATCTGGTGTTCTCAAAATTTAAAATTGGACTTAAAAACTGATGGTGGTAAGAACAGTTAACATGAGCTCTGCCCCCTTAACAAACTTTGAAGTGCATACTACAGGATTGCTGACTGTAGGTGTGGTGTTGGAGAACAGACCTCTAGAATGTATTCATCTTTTTTTAAGATTTTATTTATTCATAAGAGATACAGAGAGGCAGAGAGAGAAACAGGCTCCATGTGGGGAGCCTGATGCGGGACTCAATCCCAGGACCCCGGGATCACGCCCTGAGCCAGAAGGCAGATGCTCAACCCCTGAGCCACCCACATGCCCCTAGAATATATTCATCTTGTTTAACTGAAACCTTGGGTCCTTTGATTAGTAACTTGTGTTCTCTCGCCTCCAATCCCAAACTCTTGAGCCTCCACGCTTGGTGCCCTCAGGGCCCCAAGAGGACTAGGACAGAGGCCCTACGATCTCTTAAGGCTTAGGCTCTGAGACTCCTGTGATACCACTTTTTCTGAGACCTACTGGGCAAAGCCAGGTCCCAAGAGGCCAGGCGGGTGAGTCCTCGATGATAATCTCATCCACCAATCCCTTGAAGGATGGCGGGGGTTGGAGCTTCGCAGGGAAGGTGTGTGCCTGAGGCCTCAGCGTCACATCTATCACCTCCCAAATGCAGGTGGGGATGTTTAAGATCCACCCGGAGATTCCAGAAGCCCTTTCAACTGATGCCAGAGCCTTCATTTTATCCTGTTTTGAGCCTGACCCCCACAAACGTGCCACTGCCGCCGAGCTGCTCAAAGAGGGTTTCTTAAGGCAGGTGAACAAGGGCAAGAAGAACCGAATTGCTTTCAAGCCGGCAGGTGAGGTGCACCCGGATAGCTGGGGTGCCGCGCTGGAGGCCTGGGCTCCTCTGTTGTTCAGCGAGCGGGCGGCCCTCGATTTCCTGACAGGCACAGGGAGCCTGCCAGGCGACAGCGGTACCCTCCTTGTTAAAGTCTTTCCTTTGGGATTGTGCCAGGGAGGGAGGCCAGAGGTGCCCTGGCTGGGCTTTGGGGTCTTCTCTACGGCAGAGCCCGGCCTTTCCGCTGTGCGGCCCCCGACCTTGGTTCGCGGGGGCACATCAGGGGATTTGCCTGCGGCAGCTGCCCTACAGGCCACTGAAGCCAAGTGACCCCTTCTAGGGCAATGAGTCCTACCTGCGAAGGACATAAAAGTGGCCTCTGAAAAGGAAGCCATTTGTCCCCTTACCCCCCCCCCCCCGTGTGGATGGAGTCAGGACAGAGAGGCTCAGCATCTTGCCCCCAGTGTGGCCAGCTGTGTCAGCGGGTCCTGTGGGCTGGTTAGAAACACGGTCTTGGGCCTCTCTCGGACCTGCTGAAGAGGAACCTACATCTCAGGGACCCCTGGGTGACGGATGGGCCTGCTGCGGTGGAGCAGCGCAGGCCTAGCGGGCCCCTGCGTGGGTCACCTGGCCTGGGGGGCCATCTGAGATCCCCTCCCCCCTCCTGGTCTGTCCCCGCACAGAGAACACCCGGGGCACCGCCCTGGCCCTGCCTTCGTCTGGGGAGCCCATGGGCAGCAGCAGCAGCGAGCACGGCTCTGTGTCCCCGGACTCTGATGCCCAGCTGGATGCGTTCTTTGAGAAGGCCCAGGCACCCCAGCACCAGCTCGGCCACCTGCTCAGGTACGGCCCACCCCTCCCCCCCACGGTGGGCCTGTGAGGGGTACTCGTGTCCACCAGGGGCCAGATACCTCCCAGGTCAAAGCCAGACAGCCGCCAGGGGCTTTTGCTAGCTCTCTGCACCGTCCGTAGGCCAGCAGTCAGGCCAGGGAGCAACGGGGAGGCAGCGAGGCAGCAGGTGCACTGCAGTCACTGCCCCCACCCTCCTCCCCTCCTCACTCCCCCTCTGTCCCCTCTGCCCCTCCTCCCACCGGCCCCTTATTCCCCCCTCGCATTCCCCCCCCTACATTCCCCCCCCACACACACACTGGTACTCCGGTTAGAGGAAACCCCTCCTCTGTCCACCGGCCTGCCTCCTGCAGTCTCACCTTGCCGTGGGGACTGCGGTGAGCCCCCCCAGCCCCTCCCCGCCGTCAGGCGTGGCTCCTCGAGCCATGTGCGCCTGCGTTCGTCCGCAGCGTGCCCGACGAGAGCGCAGCCCCATCCCCGGAGGACAGGGACCCAGGATTCTTCCTGCTGCGCAAGGACAGCGAGCGCCGCGCCATCCTGTACAAAATCCTCTGGGAGGAGCAGAACCAGGTGGCCTCCAACCTGCAGGAGTGCGTGGTCCAGGTAGGGCGGTCGGAGGGGGCGCCGCTAGTCCCGCCCTCTACGCGGGTCCAGAGCCCCAACAGGCCAAGCGGGACCGAGGCCCCTGCCACCCCGGAACTTAGCCCAGTTACCAGAAGTATTTCCCAACATCCTTCCCTCTTCCAACAAGACAAAAGAAAATAAAGAGGGAAGGAAAAAAAAAAAAAAAAAAAGACTCCCCTGAAGCCTGAATCTGCGGATCTGCGGTGAACCCGGGCGTGGATGGAGCCGGGCCGCCCTCTGGCGGAGAACAAGCCTAATGCAGCACGAAGCTCGGGGCTCCCAGCCTTTGCCCTTCACTCGCGTTAGTCCCCCGTCTTGAGACCCCCGCTGCGGGACCCAGAGTTGCCCTCAGAAGCTGGGAGAGCAGCCACTGTAGGGAGAAAGGTTATGAACCAAAATAGTTGCATTTTAACTTATTTTGGAAGCGGGAAGGTCTTTTTAGGAAGAGGCCACTTGCTGTACTGTGAACTGTGCCTTCTGACAGGGGCGGGGCCCTTCCGAGGGCTTCAGCAGGAGGGCGGAACCGTTCCCAGGGGGCTTCAGGGGTGTGTGTGTCGCCCAGGGAAGAGGGGGCCACCTAAGGAAAGCTATGGAAGAAATTCCAGAAGCTGACCCCTTCTCACCTGGGGTGTCCACATACTACTTGAGTTTCCTCTCCCTCCCTGACTTAATAAAAGTGATTTTTTGGGGGGGGCTGTCGGTAATCAGAGTTCAGAAGACTTGCACCTCTCGGTCGTCCACATCAAGCAAATAATTGGGATCCTGAGAGAGTTCATCCGCTCCCCGGAACACAGAGTGATGGCATCCACGATATCTAAGCTAAAGGTGGACCTGGACTTTGACAGCTCATCCATCAATCAGATTCATCTGGTACTGTTTGGATTTCAGGATGCTGTAAGTGTTCTGTGTGGCTCTAGAGAATGTGCTAGAAGGCAGGAAGCCCACTGAAGTGGCTCACAACCCAGACTGTGGAGTTCAAGTACTATCTTCTCCCGTGGTCCCTGTTTCTTCTAAGCTGCTTACACCCGAATCCCTAGTTTCAGCAGTTCCTTCTTCATACCGAATATGCAAGTGCGGGTGAGTGGGCTGGTTGTGTTCGGCTCCTCAGAGCAGGAGGGTAGGACTCACAGGACTCGGGTGCAAGTGGCATCCGCTGGCTGAGTGGGAATGAGATGTCAGCTTACATGTCTGTGCAGATGTGAGTTGCTCCAGGCCTGTGACCATGTCTGGTCCTGCTTTGTGTCCCATGCCCCCAAGCCAAGAGCCTGACCTCTCCTAGGTGCTCAGTTAACGCTCCTTGAATAAACGGTGAAGAGGCCCGGTGTGGGAGATCCCATCCCTGCGCATCCCCTAGACCCAGCATAACTCGGGGCAGCTTGCAGGAAGACTCCTTCCAGAAGAAACAAGTCAGGTGGAAATGCAGAGCAGCGTGGCTGACATTCTACCTCAGAGTAGAAGTAGTCTAGAATGAGTAAGAACTCCGATTGCTTGCAAGTACATTGGCTGAGAAATCGGGATTTCTGTGATTTGTAGGTAAATAAAATTTTGAGGAACCACTTAATTAGGCCCCACTGGATGTTTGCGATGGACAACATAATCCGTCGAGCGGTGCAGGCCGCGGTCACCATTCTCATCCCCGGTAAGTGCCGCCTTTTCAGTCAAGGTCAGACTCAGGCTGTGGAAGAGATCACAAGTATCCTCTGCACCCAACAATCGTCTTCTCTTTCCCATCTGGGCTGTATACTTCCCTGCAGCTCAGGACATGCTAAGACCTTCCCCTGGAGCCGTGCTGTGTGCCCCCTTGGCCTAACCGAGGAGACCGCACATAGAACCTGGGATCTGAGAGGGAGCACCGAACCTGCACGGGGGTCCTGCAGCACCCCTCTCCCACACTCAGGAACGCCTACTGAAAGCTTGGTTTAATGGCTCCATCTCTTGTCAGACTCCTCATGTGGTAGCTCTGGAAATCTTCGGCTTTTGTGAAATGCTAGAGCGGCTTAACACCAGGGTCGCTCTCCTGTGGGGACTTCATCCCGGGAAGGGAGGCTGTGCTCAGCTTGTTGGCATGGCCACTTCCTCTCTTGACTTTGCTCCGTCCCTGTCATGTCACCTGCCCAGCTTCTGCCAGCTTTCCTGAGGAGCTTGGTAGACCCCAGGACTTCATTACGCCCCACTCACTCCGTGCAGACACCTTTCTTTAGTAAAAGAATGCAGGCCACGTTGGAAGCCTGGTTGTACCTTTTTAAAAACTGTCCTTGGCTGATGTAACATTCAGCTTCAGTTTCATCATCTGTAAACTGGGGGTGCTCTCTCCTCTCCAGAGAACGGAGTAGGAGTCCCGTCCCCATTCACAAAGTCAGCTGTCCCTGATGGAGCACCACGTCCCTGATGGCTTCTAGCAGTCTTGTGTGCAGGCCCAGAGGAGACCCGAAGCCCTGGCCTCACTTAACCATGGTCCATCCTCTGCCTTCTTCCTTTGGCAGAGCTCCGAGCCCACTTTGAGCCTGCATCAGAGACTGAAGGGCTGGAGAAGGACACGGACGAGGTAGAAGAGGACCGTCCCCCAGCAGACGGGCCTCGAAGTGGAGAGCGTGTGGCATATGGAAGGAGCAGCCCCACGTCCGCGGGTGCCCCCGGGGCCCAGCCCCAGCAGCTCCAGCACCAGCACCTGAGCCTCCAGCTGGGCGAGCTCAGACAGGAGACCAACAGGTGGGGGGGGGGGGGGGGTACCATGACTGGGGCCAGCCAGGGAATCGGTAGACTTGCTGAGTGTCCCCTCTCAGGTCTCAGAAGAGCATCTTCCCCAAGGAGGTGGGCGGGGGTGTTCTCAGCTTCAGCTGGGGGAGATCGCTTCCCTTTAAGGGCAGCACCCCTGAGTCCTGGTGCCTTGCCACCAGCCACACACACAGCAGTCAGCCATGCTAACGGCCGCAGCACCTCGGAAATTCTTTTTCTTTCTTTTCACAAAGATGAGGCCCCTGGCGTGGCCTGCAGGTCCAGCAGACTCCGCGGTGGGCGGCTGCAGCCTGCACCCACAGCAGTAGCCAAGCCCAGGGTTGGCTGGCGCTTCATCTGATGGACAGGTAGCCCATGACCCTGACCCTAAGTTTGCCCTCTCCTCTTTGAGCCTCTTGCTGGGATGCATCAGGATTCCCCAGCAGGTGCTCGTGGACTGCCTCCGCAGCCAGGGCACCCTGGCATTGCCGTGAGGTGGCCCCCTAAGAGAGCTGGTCTATTTTGTTCACTTCCTGGCACATAGTAGGCATTCAAAAATATTTGTTAAATGAATAAAATGATTGTTCACTCTGGGTAATCACATCATCAGTGGACTTATGCCTTGTTGCCACATGATCACTGCTAGTGCCAATTAATATTTAACAGGGAGACGTGGTGCCAAGTATTGGCATTCCACAGGTATTGTGGAAGAAACATTGTATATACTCTGGGGATCTCTGAAGTTTGACCTTAAGCAGATCTAATCATTTTTTACAGACCTAGAGTGTTCTCTCATTTTTGAGAGATATGCAGTTTTAGTTAACAGGTAGTGGCGGCAAAATTTTGAAAGCTTTTAAAATATGACACGTGAAAGTTGCTAGTGATACTTGGCACTTCCTTAAAATCTTTACTGGTAAGGTTTATAATCATCAAATATAAACTGTTATATATGGGCTCAGGGTTTTTCATCTGCACTGATGATAGGCCTTCTGTGACCTTCCGGTCTCAGTAGCACTCGCAGCAGCTGGCATAGCTGCGGATGGTGGACACACACGCCTGTCCCGGTGTCCTGGAGATGCCTCAGCCATGCGCACACAGCAGGAGGACGGCACCTCCTGCCCAGAGTGCTGCTACCTGGGGGCATCTGGTCTGTCTTGAGCACGTGAGACCAGTGCCTGTGAAGCATTTAGCACAGTGCTGGGCTCCCTCTGCTTGAGGCCACCTTCCTCCCGGCGCTCTCCTGCCACTGGCGTCAGAAGCTTCCTCCCCTGAAGAGGAAAGAGCCCAAGAGCTCGCTTCAGCCACTTGATGGGACTCAGGGAGACAAGCTGTCCTCACCAGATCCTCCTGGCTGAGCATGCTGCTCACCCTCAGGTTATCTTCTGGTTTGTGATACACGTTGAGACAAAATGCCAAGTGCCGGACTTTGTTTTCAAGGGCAGGGAACACAAGGAAGGTGCCCAGGCTGAAAGCAGGCAGTGTGAATGGTGTTAGGCTCTCTCTGAATAATGGCATTTTTTTTAACCAGACTTTTGGAACACCTAGTTCAGAAAGAAAGAGAGTACCAGAATCTTCTACGGCAAACCCTGGAGCGGAAAACTCAGGAATTGTATCATCTTCAGTTACAATTCAAATCTAATGGTGAGAAATTTTCCACTTGCTTTGTGTGTGAGACCACTTAAAATGGCTAGTCAGCCTTGCCACAGTTGCAGTTACTCTCTAGTAAAGCAGTAAGTACTCCAGTATATTCTGGAATACTCCTCAGTAACAGAAAACCACTGGTACATTCAAAAACATGGATGAATCACAAATGCATTATGCTCAGTGAAGGCAGATTCAAAAGGCTACATGCTATGAGCACCTAAATATGGAATATTTATGCAAAACTCTGTTAAAGGCAAAACTCTAGGGACCGAAAACATCAGAATTGGGGGTGGGGGGAGAATGATTATAAAAGGCTGCAAGAACTTCTGGGGGTGACAGAAATTTGTCATCTTGATGACAGTAGTGGTTACATGACTGCCTGTCAAAGGGCACGGCCCTTACATACCTAAAAAGGGTGATTGCAGATTTATTGCACAAGTTAAACCTGATCCACTTCAGGCCACTTAGCAAAGAGCTGCAGGCACCTCTTGGAATGTGGGATGGATAAGCACGGGCACAAAATCTCAGGACTGAAGTCTATTTCCTCATTTGATTTCCAGTGCAGTTAAGGATGAGATTCCTTACAAGAGGCATTTTACAGACTGTAATAAGCATTTAAAGTGGCAGATAGAGGGATGCCAGGGTGGCTTAGCAGTTAAGCGTCTGCCTTCAACTCCAGGCATGATCCTGGAGTCCTGGGATGGAGTCCCGCGTCGGGCTCCCTGCATGGAGCCTGCTTCTCCCTCTGCCTGTGTCTCTGCCTCTCATGAATAAATAAATAAAATCTTTATTTTTTTAAGGTGGTAGACAGATAGCAAGCATATCAGATTCGCAAGTAACCTCACCCTTACCTGTGGTCCCTTTAATCTCTGGGAAGTGAATCCACCAACTAGGGAGTGTTGTGTAGTATGAATTAGAACAGTTCACACAGTTTTTTAAAAATTTTTTTATTTATGATAGTCACACACACACACACACACACACGCACACACGCACACACACACACACACACAGGCAGAGACACAGGCAGAGGGAGAAGCAGGCTCCATGCACTGGGAGCCCGACGTGGGATTCGATCCCGGGTCTCCAGGATCGTGCCCTGGGCCAAAGGCAGGCGCCAAACCGCTGCGCCACCCAGGGATCCCCAGTTCACACAGGTTTAAATTCATTTTCTTTCAAATCACCTTTATGTTGTATAATAGTTTATTTCATCCACCTTGTTACTTTTGAAGAGTTTTAAACATTAACATACAACAAAATACATCTCACATCGTTGCAGATACTACAGAGAATTCAGCATCCCCTCCTGGGTCTCAGGAGCAGAAAACTGATAAAGAGCTTGTGGACTGGTTACAACTGCAAGGAGCAGATTCGAGTACAATAGAAAAGGTAAATTTCTAACAAAAAAGCATTCCTATGCCCTTCTTACAAAGCAGCTTAGCTCTTCTGTATTCGATTTTTGTTTCAGATTGTTGAAGAAGGTTATACCCTTTCTGATATTCTTAATGACATCACTAGGGAAGATCTAAGACACCTTAGACTACGGTAAGAATGGCTTCAAAACACTGTAATAGAAAATGACTTTTTTGATGTGATTGTGCTTTTAAATCAGTAGAAAACAAAGTGGTGGTCACTTTACTCCTTCACTGAAATCAATTCTCCTTCCTATGTATGGCTATGGCTTAGTCAGAAAACCAACTACCCAACCTCCTCTCTCACTCCAGAGTTTCCTTAGGGTAGAGTTGGGTACCAGTGGGAGGTGAAACCCCAGAGCTCTCTCCAGCCCCTCCTTCCTCAGCCTGCTCCGCAGAGCCACCTGGCCCTCCTACTGGAGCCCAAATACAAGACGAAAGACCTCTAGTTAAGCGAGGAACTGCATTTTGGCAATCTAGACAGGTCTAGAGTTGTACACTGTAGCTTAAGAGCTCCTAAAGAAGTACTCGGTGGTGTGCTTACGACTCTAAAGCAGCCTCATTTGTCTCCTAGTGGTGGTTGCCTCTGCCGGCTCTGGACAGCAGTCTGCCAGTACAGAAGGGCTCAGGGGTCTCCAGCCGCCCGAGATGAGGCTGAACCAGTCGGCTTAGGCCAGGGGACAGAGGGAGCGAAGAGCTGACATCCTTCTTAAGATTTCTGTTAACATACACCCGAATTCCACTAAGTTTACATAAGGAAAACCCCGTTATTTAAGAGTTTGAAGTTTTAACGAATTGCTGAAATGGGATGAGCTTTTTAAATCTCTTACCAACATGTTTTAAAGGTGAGTAGAACTTACGTATTGTGAGAACAGTGGCTGAACTCTAATTTGACATCCCAGAATATTATGGAATCTTTTAAACAAATTTCAATATACACCCTAAAGTAACAGGCTGGGCCTCACTGTTTTAGACCATAGCTTACTATAAACTGGCATTGTACTTAAGAATATGCCTTGTATTTAATGTTTGATATGAATGTAAATAGAAAACTATTAAGAAAATAGCTTTGTATTTAATGTATAAATGAAGAAAACTAAGTTATTTGGCCTTTGAAATGATTATGGTCTTATTTAAAAATGGCATTGTTGGGGCACCTAGCTGGCTCAGCTGATGGAGCATTTGAGTCTTGATCTCAGAGTTGGGAGTTCGAGCCCCATGTTGGGTCTAGAGATTACTTAAAAATAAAATCCTTAAAAAAATAAAACTGGAATTGTCCTTCTACCTCCCTGACTGGAGATAATATACTTTTACTGAAAAATGATGGTCAGTGTGAAGAGGCTTTAGCTCCCACACGCACACTGAGGAGGGTGTGCATGTAGTATTTGCTGTTAGGTGAGGCACAGGGGCCCTTGCCAAGGGTCAAGGGAATGATCCCACTCCCCTCAAACGTAGGAATGAATGGCTTTTGATTTAGTTGTATACTATTTTTCAGTTATTAAAAGGAATAGAACTATTTTAAGGAAAAATCTGAATCTAAAATAACCTTATATAATATTCACACTAAGTGTGCAGTAACATCTTTTAATGCAACACTGTTGTACAGTTGTTGTACAAAACACATGCAATTACTACCTTAGCCTATATTCTTTTTATGGGCTTTTCTTCCTTAACAAATTTGAGAACACAAAGACCCTTAGAGTTGGATCCCACTGAAGGTGTAACTATCTATTATTAACTGATAGACTTAAACTTGATCCACTGATTTGCACCCCGAACTTCAAAAGGCGGATCGCTGCTGTAAATGTGATAGCCTAGTTCTTCCAAAGGCGGTTCCGGATCAGCAGTGGCAAACTGGGCAGCATCCTCAATTTCCTTCCTCACTTCAACATCAATTTCCTATAAATCAGATTATAGTTCAGGAGGTTACTGAGTAAACAGCAGCATAGATACAAGCAGGTCTACTTGGAACAGGTTGCTAGTACAACTAGAACTCTCCTAGGAATAGAAGTACTAACAGGGGCTCTTTATGAACCGAACATCCAAAGTATATTTTTAGGAAAAAACAGCTCCTGGGTTTCAAGGTTTTGCGAATATGACTGACCCATACTTTCCCACTGACCCAGGCAGCTCCCCCAGGAGTGGCAGCTCTCTGGGTGCAAAAAAAAAACTGGTTGCTGGAAAAGGCGAGCCTACCTTTAGTTCCTCGACACTGGCCAGGTTGCTGTTCACCATTCTATCCTTGAGAAGCATGATAGGGTCGCTCTTACTTCTTACTTCCTGAATCTCCTCTCGTGTACGGTAACTACAGGAAGACAAACAGTAGGTAAGGACAGCTCCAGAGACGTGGGCTTCGGACACAGAGCGGTCACCGGGGGAGGGTGCACATAGAATACAAGAACTCTTCCATGAAAGATACTAGAATCTTAGAGGCAAACTCTACCCTGACGATTCCCCTGGCTTCTCAGGTGTTCTGAAGAGGAGGGGCCAAGCTTTTATTTGCTTTTTTGATCCAGATGTAGGATCTGAAGGAAGTGGTAGAGCCACTGCCTGTGCCCTCTCACGTCACTGGCAGGTAGCAGAATACCAAGCAGGAAATCAGGCTTTAGGAGCCCAGAGAAGTGAGGCCAGTGAACACTTGCACAGGTTTTCCAATTCCTGATTCTAGAAAAGAAGCCCCACGGTGTTCGAGAGTCAGTTAAGAGCGCCAACCGCCCATACACACAGTTGAAAATCTGCAAATGTTGACTCCCGAAAAACAAGTCTTATGAATAACACTTTATTAACACGTATTTTGTATGTTACTTCCATGTATTAGTCTATATAGTGTGCTCTTAACGGAAGTTGGAAAGAAGTGTTATAGTCAAGAGAAATGAAAAAAGAAAATCCCTGGATCTGTGGGCCCATGTTGTTGAAACCTGTGTTGCTCAAAGGTCAACTGTACATACATCCTTGTCTTATATCTTCCAACCACCACTAAAAGGGCTCTATTGTTTTTTTGAAAATACCAAGTACATTTTTCCATCTAAGTTGTTCTTTATAACATTTCTCTTAGAATACCAATCTACTCTCAGGCTTGTTAGGGCTTATTGACTAAATCTACTACTTTTAACTCTGTCACACTCTGGGATGGCAGCATTACATGCCAGGGTCACTAAGTGGCAAGTAAAACTATCTTCCTAATGTAACTTACCTTTTTTTTGACCGATTGATTTCAATATACTGAATATCCCACGTGCCAGGTGGCCTCACTCCATACCAGCCAAGTTTTCACATTTCAACTCTATATTTGGGTAATGCCTACAAAAGCTACATGTCCCTAAATATATATATGCTATACCATTGACCTGTTTTATCCAACAGTTTCTCTCTGTAAAGTAACTTCTACCCATAACATCACAAATCCCAAGTCACATGCTCTCCCCTCTAAGCCAGCCAGGTGCCCCCTTCTCTGCAATTCATTACTGCTCATGCTAACATGTACATACTACAAATAAGGATTTTCCGAATGCTTCCAGGCAAAGACTCAAATAATTACTCGATACCAACAAATTCACCGCATGAAGCCCACTGGTGTCTGGCTTCCAAAGCAAATGTTGAAATGCTTTGCTTTTTCATATGAGTAGCACCATACAAAGCCCACCCACCCAGGGACACCACACCCAGATTTCCCATGACCATACCTGACACCAGGGTCGCTCATGCTGTGTCCATGGTAACGGTAAGTCTGTAGCTCCATCAATATGGGCCCCTAAAACAACCCAGTGAGACGATGAGCACAGCACATCCTTTCAGAATCAAAGATATTCTCATTGGATTTTCTGTAAGTTGGCTGAGTTGTCAAGAATTTCCTATTAGCTGACTGACTTAAGAATTATGTTCTCCTTTCTGATACTTCTAGTTTATATGGAACTTAGTTGCTTTTTATTTTTTTTAAGATTTTAATTATTCATGAGAGAGAGAGGGGCGGGGACCCCAAGATCACGACCCGAGCCAAAGGCAGACCACTAAGCTACCCAGGCACCGCAAGAACTTAGTTTCTGAATCAAAAAGGCATTCAGCATGTTCTAGAGCCCACTGATATTATTTCATCAGCACTGCCTTTGACATAGAATAATCCTATAAAACAGCTGAGATTTAATGCAGAAAAACCCATTAAGGCAGGTATGACAGCAAGGAAGGGGATGGTTTTTATCTTCAGGGCCAATAAAGCTAGTTTTTCCCCCTCAGGCACATATGAATGATCTACAAGCATCTGGATTCTTTTAAAAAGGTACAGAAAAATACAATACAAAATCCCACAGAATAGGACTAAAAGCAGACCTCTAGATGTGCTGGAAAGTGTGGAAGGGAGAATTAAAACTAGGCTGGGTAGGTCAATCTCCACCTCACCTATAAGGGCTGACAACCAATCCGGCACAGATGCGGCTAGTGTGTAACAACGTTGGTGGTAACAGACAACACATGATGATTAACCCCAGGACTCGGCTGGCCAGCCCGACCACACCCAGGACAGTTTGCTCCTCCTTCACTAGCCCCCTTCCAGAAGACAGCTTTGAACACTGAGGGGAAGAGGGTGGATCTAGGATCCCTGGGCAGTGTGGTGTAGTAGTTGGGGGTGGGGTGCAAAGGGAGAGGCCCAGCTCTCAGTCCAAGAGCCTGGGATCCAATCTGGGCTGTCATGTATAGTAGCTACGTACCCTTAAACTGCTCTGTGCCTTAGTTATTGTACAGATGAGGGACCTAACTCAGGGGTTGTGTTGGTTCACACATAAGTGCTTACTGCATCACCTGACCCAGGTCAATCCCTCAATAAGGATTTATTTTTCACCTATTTTTCTGTTCTGCGCCACCCAGGAGCTATTGGAAAACAACAGTGGGCTAGGCTAAGGGGGTTTCTAGACTCTCCCCTAATTCCAAGATGAGGCTGAGAAAGTCAACACATATAAACCAGTATATATAAAATTATAAAATAAAGTCAACACTATAAACCAGTGATCCTATTTCCACGTTAAGTTTGTATTCCACATGTTCTTTCAGGAACTGGGGAAGAGGGGAATGATATCCACCGCTCAAGTCTATACCTCTCTAGTCTTGGAGTCCCGACGTAGACTGCTGAGCTCTCTGCCACCTCAGCCATACTTGATTTCATTCCTCTGTTCTCATGTGCAGCACCCCCCCACATTTCCCTCCCTGCTCCACCCTCGTTCTCCATTTGCATCACTGGTAGCCCAGTCTTCCCACACAGGGGTGTCATGGAAAGGTAAACCCTAGGGGCATGCTTTCTGGGCTGTGAACACCAATTCAGGGAGAACATCATCCTTTCCACTTGCTCTGCTGGCATCTAAGCCAACCTCACTGTTCCCTTCTCCCTCTACTGCTCTACCTGAAAGGTCCAGATTCTCAGGACTGAAACAGCAAGGTGAAGATTACATACTTTAACCGTAATATTTAAATTATGGAAGATGAGCTTACACAAAATGCCTATTATCCCAGCAAAGTTCTGTGCTGAGCACTGGGAGGGGGGTCCCCAATATGCTCACTCAAGGGGCTTATTATGATTAACAGGGTGGCAGGTGGGGGTGGGTGGGTAGAGGTTGGAGGCGCATAAATAAAAATAACCAAACCACAAGGCAAAATGCTGAGGAAGCACTCAAGAGGAAAGATTCACCCCAAACAGGGGCAATGTGGGATGTTTCCTAAGAGGTAAGCTATCAAGACCACAGTATTTACAAAGGGACCCAATTCACTGGACTCTGCTCCTGCCTTCTACACAACTAATTACCAGCAACCCCTGAAGAGCTACAATAGACACATGGGAGACATTCTTTTAAGATAAATGTCAATGGACATCTCTAGCCCAGAGGGTTGAGTCTTACCTTTCCAGATCTACAGTAGGCGGCTGCAAACCTTGTTGCCTCCCGGACACACAAGATATCCATTCCATCTACCTGTTCATACACGGAAAGGGCAGAGCATAAATCAAACCGTGTCAAACCAATTTTACAGGACCCGTTCACACGCTATGAACAGAGAACGCCTGTGTGTGTCTGGGACTGTCAAGGACCCACACAGAGCTATCACGCTGCGAAGGGGTAGTCCCGGCTGCACACCAGGCGCCCTTACCCGCAGCCCAGGAATGAAGTCGCCTCTCTTGTAGTAATCAGTGCTGGCTGCTGCTCTCTCAACAGACGTTCCCATTCCGTAGCGGTTATTCTCACAGATGAAGATACACGGCAATTTCCACAAAGCTGCCATGTTGTAAGCTTCAAATATCTGACCCTGGAAGTATGTATAAACAGTTCAAGTAGTTTCATTTTGCTACTTTTCTCTAGACTTCTTCATTGTCCCCAAAAGCTGCTGCTCTTCCTGGCACGAGACCTTTCATAAAACATGAAAAGCTTCCTTCACCTTCCACAGCGGAGCTTTTGAGGCAAAGGAGTGTGTTGGTGAGGGAGGAAGAAACGGCAAGCATCATCTCTTTTTGCAACCGAAGGAAGTGACAAACCAAATAAATTCCACCACTTGTTTCGGTGGGGCCAAGGCAGTGGTGTAGAATATAGTAGGAAAAGAGAAACATGTAAAACTTTGTGACTACCTAGTTTTATGCTTTGTTATAAATCCTAGGAGACCCACTGGACAACCAGAGTGAACCAATGACTGAGAATCAGCATCCGGAGCAGGGCCTCAGAGTGTTGTCTGTGGAATGGTGAGGACTCCGACCGTGACAGGAAAAGTATAGAAAGAGCCAGGGCTCAGAAACCATGAGCCAATGCCATGCTCTCCAAGAGAATGAGTCTGTACATTACAGGATTGGTATAAGAACAAGTCTGCACTGGGTTAAATTGGAAAAAGGTCCTTCACCCACAGGGTGTGAAGCACTGAGCTGGAGGCAGAGGAGAGCTTCTTCCTGGGTGTGTGCCCGTATTAAGCACTTGTGCAACGTGCCACAAAGTATACCTGTAATCTGGCCATAAAACCAAATTCTAGCTTGCCCCAATATGACTACTTCAACTACTAGGCAATAGACTACTTCGCTACAAATGAACTCTGACTAAACACTTTGGAGATAAAACTGCAATGGTTATTGCAAAGTCAAGAGACACATACTCACCTGATTAGCAGCACCATCGCCATATAAAGTCAAACAGACCTCATCCTTTCCATTATACTTACAGGCCAAAGCAATTCCTGCTCCCAAGGGCACCTAATATTAAGGACAACCAAGAAAAGAACCACAGAAATCCATGAGGGGAGAAATTAATGCTCTGCATTTCAAGTTCTCACCAGAACTTAAAACAGAAATTACACTGTCACTAGAAACTCTCTACCCTACCCCCAAAATTATAATCAAACTGGTAAAGCAACATGAATAATTCTTCTATTTCAACCATTAAATAACACTTCTGTAAAGATTCAATGACTAAAGAGCTAAAATATGAAACTGTTTTTTAACATACAGCAAAGTCACATTACAAAGTGAGCCAAACAATCCAGTTATAATTTTATGTTGTTACTTCTTTGAGTTTTTTTAAGATTTTATTTATTTATTCATGAGAGACAGAGAGAAACACAGGCAGAGGGAGAAGCAGGCTCTCTGCAGGGAGCTCGATGTGGGACTCAATCCCGGGTCTCCAGGATCATGCCCTGGGCCAAAGACAGGTGCTAAACCACTGAGCGACCAGTGATCCCCCAAATTCTAGTTAATTAACAGAGCATCATATTGGTTTCAGGAGGAGAATTTAGTGATTCATCACTTACATATCACACCCAGGCTGATACTTCATTATTCACTAACTGATGAGAACAAAAAGGACTACATAACCACAAAAGCTGAAGTGATGTCTAATGTGGCCCCTAAGATCCTGATCACCTGCCTTTCCTCCTCAGATACCCTCAACCGCAGTCTACAGCAGGGAGAGGAAGGCCTAAGCGGATGTGACAAAGCAATCAATGTACTTAAACATAATAAAGGTATAGGCCGCTGCTAGGGGCTCTTGCTTACATATAAAACTAAACACCTAAGAGAATTTTAAATCACTATCCAGGGATCCCTGGGTGGCGCAGCGGTTTGGCACCTGCCTTTGGCCCAGGGCGCGATCCTGGAGATCTGGGATCGAATCCCCCATCAGGCTCCCGGTGCATGGAGCCTGCTTCTCCCTCTGCCTATGTCTCTGCCTCTCTCTCTCTGTGACTATCATAAATAAATAAAAAAATTAAAAAAAATATCACTATTCAAATCTATTTATTAACTGATAAAATGGTAGGCTATGAAGCAATAGGTCTTTTAAAGTCCACTCAGCCTCCAAAGTACTAAAATATTTCAGAGGGAAGTTCTCTGGGGGATGAAACATTAAGACATGATCCAGGGCCAGATCTAGGAAAGCATGCAATCCCCTCATCCTTGTCATGGATTACCTGAGCTCCAACAATGCCATTACCCCCATAGAAGTTCTTGGCATACATATGCATCGATCCACCTTTTCCTTTAGCACAACCTCCTCTTCGTCCTACAAATGGCAGCATGTGCACATACACATCAGAAAGCAAATAAACAAAAGAAAACCACACCCCAAGTATCTACTTAGAGGCTCATCAACCACTAGAACTCACAGGCTAGTTCAACTCTATAAGCACCCATCCCTCTAGGCAAATATATACTCCACCCTTATCTCCCAGTCCTTGAATGAAGGTCAATCCAGGCCAATGTCTTTGACCTTCCCAGCTCCTTGACCATGGGGTTTCCTTTAAACATCAGCATGGTACCCCGGCCCCCCCGCCTTTTTTTGGCGCTAGTTACAAACATCTTCCGATTTATCCTACATTGGTACACTGAACAGTTCAAGAGTCAAGGGGGACAAAGGGAATATTAAAAAGCTTCCTAGAATTTAAATTGCATACAATGAAATACTCCTGCTCCACTTACTTTCTATGACTGCTAATTTCTACTGGCATGCTTGAGTGACAAACAGTATTATGATTTTACGAAGCTAACATTTTAAAACTTTTACCTAAAGGCCAAATGACCTCAAAAATGGTAAGTTTACTCAAAAGCACAACAGAGGTAACAGAGAACCCAAAGAGAGAGATTTTTTTTTAACTCAAAACCGTTTTAATTAAGTTGTAATAGCATCTTAATATGAGAGATCTGCAAATTTATTTCACTGATTTCCCCTTTTTGAAAAATCAATAGCAAACCTGTAAGCTCTGCGAGAATTTCTCTGACAGAAAGGCCACGAGTAAAGGTAAAGCCATGAGCCCGATAGGCTGTGATAAGATGGTCTGTGGGATTTATGCCAGCCTCCAGGCCCACACAACAAGCTTCCTGCATAAAAGGAAGAAGCAGCAATGAATCAATACAATACACATTTCTAGACAAAATCCTTAGACTATTATGAAAATTTAGCCTAGTAGAACTCTTAATAAGCACAAAAGGAGCTTGATTTTTCACTGCAAACAGAATAGAAGGTAAAGCTCAAGCCAGAAGCTACAAATTAATAATCCATAGATGTACTATTTCAAGCCCATGCAGTGATTTGGAGAAAAATCCTGAATATTAAATGTTACTTTGGGGGGAACATTAATATTAGGGGAATTTCATATGAAAATCAACACTTCTGTCCTCTCTTGAAGGACCAACAGGAAGCATTAACCCTGTATTTCCATATGGCACCAACTGGCTGGAACCAAATTATGGTGTCCCCTAGTGGGAAGGGCCTGGCCCACTTCATCCAGTTCACTACCAGTCCCACTTTCTTCACTAATTTATTCTACCCAGCTGGTCCCCATAGGCATTTTAATTCGTAACCCTTGGCCTAAACCCACAAAACAAAACACAAAGTGAAAAACCCTTTCCCCCATGAGTATATGCACTATAGGTGATCACAAAGTCATCAAGGTGCAAGACACCAGCAATGGGACGTGTGCATGAATTCTTTAGTATGAGCTTAGTAGCGGGCCTCAGCATGCTCATCTTTATTCTGACAGGCAGGCCTCAAATCCTTCAGAGGCATAAGGCAGGGTAAAAACCAATAAATACAAACCATACTTAAACTCCTACATCTAACATTGTTTTATTACAAAACCACCACTCACCTGACCATCACACAAGTGACAGAAACCACGAATAATTTTCTGTTTATACAGCTGATCTGCCTTTAACTCCATTCGGCGAACAGTCTGCATCATCCTATAGTACCTGAGCCCATCCTCCCTGGTGAGCACTGTGGTGACGGGAGGGCCCTCTTCTAGCCGGTGAAGATCGCATTTCTGAAATGGAATCAGTTAACTTCCAGCTACTGCAATGTAAACACTGACTACCCACTTAGAGATCTAATATCTTATTGCAGTAATATTTAACTCAAAAACCAGCAGAGGAGCACATAAGAAATGCTGCATATTACTTCTGACTCCTTTCATCATAAAGCTCATTATGTGAGAGGATCTAGTTTTGGAGGCAAGAAATCTAAGATGACTTTCACTGAAAACCCATGGAAGTCAAAGGAGTTACAGGCTGAAAGACAAACTTTGAAAGGAATAGTCTAAGAAAATTTTAAGATTGATTTTTATTTATTTATTTATTTATTTATTTATTTATTTATTTATTTATTTATTTATTTATTTATGAGAGAGAGAGAGAGAGAGAGAGAATGAGCTGGGAAAGGGGCAGAGGGAGAGGAAGAAGCGACTCCCCTCTGAGCAGGGAGCCCAATGGACCCCTGGGTCATGACCTGAGCCAAAGGAAGCCAATCAACTCACCACTACCCAGGCACCCCAAAGAAACTTCTTATTGAAATGTTTTACTGAAACACATTCTAAATTTTAGATTAAGTCTTTGTTTTAGCCCATACCCTGTCCCCTCCCCGAAACACAGCAAGCTGCTGAGTGAATTCTAATTTTTGCTAAACTTTTTTGAACCTCTGACACTAGAACATTTAGAATAAAATGGTGAAAAAGCATGAATATCAAAATGTTCTATTCCAAAGGTAAAACTGTGTAAATATGTTTACCTGTGGAAAAATTATTAACACAAAGCAAAACACCTCTTACCTTAATTTCAAATGTAGCATCATTTGCAAAATTACGGGAGGCCACCAACACTCTGCTTGCCTTGAAAGACCAAAATATACAAATATATCAGTATGTTTTATTGTCAGGTATTATAAATCAGTTCTCAGAATGCAATCCTGGAATTTTCCTAAGCCCCAACATATTCACGGGTCTATCCCTCCATTCTCTTTACGGTGTTGGGATCTTGCCTTCAAAATGAATCCATGTTCTGGCCAATGAACCATGATCATACCCACCTCTGAAGGGTAACAGCAAAAAGAGAAAGGGAGGCAAAATCAAACCCATCCTTTTGGGCATTTTGTTTCCAAAGAAATTACAGTGAAAATAGAATAAATTTAGTGGCCAAATTAAAGAGATAGCCTAGATAGCCTGTGGGCTTTATTTCTGCTATTTGCAGTCATAACCAGACATTGAACAAACTGTCAGAATTATTCTTCATATAAAACTATGATCCAATTCCTATTTCAGGCAAACCACTACTCTATGAAATGGCTCCATAAGAAAAATATTTTAAACTACTCAAGGTACGAGACATGTGTTAGTGAGAAATCTAGAAGACAAAAGAAAGATACTCAATGGACTCTACGGACATTGTATAATTTGAACAGCTCAGATCTTGGACAGGCTCCTCCAGAAGCCTCAGAAGGGAGAGAGATTCTCTGCAACCAGCTTTCCCTTCTTGATGTTTGGGTGGCTGCTATCGCTTGGGTGGTAAAAAGCTGGGGAAATGTCTCTGTCACTCTTTCAATTGAAAATACCTGCTCACAACAGAGGTACTCTACGTGACAGCTAAGGTCCAGATTAGACCGCAAAACACTTAACCAATTACAATTACTGTACTGTCACATTGTGCCATGTTTTCAAACACTGATTATAAACTGACATAATGGGACGCCTGGGTGGCTCATCGCTTAAGCGTCTGCCTTCGGCTCAGGGCGTGACCCCAGAGTACCGGGATTGAGTCCCACATTGGGCTCCCTGCATGGAGCCTGCTTCTCCTCTGCCTGTGTCTCTGCCTCTATGTCTCTCATGAATAAATAAAATATTTAAATAAATAAATAAAACTAAAGACCTTGTTGAAACACTGTATTGTACACCTGAAATTACAATGTATGTCAACTGGAATTCAAAAAAACTTAATAAAAGTAGAGACCAAACCCACTGAGAAGATCTTAAAGTTGAAACCAACAATGACAGACTATATATTAGACAGTGAAAGAGTGCTCCTTACTTTGAGCCACCCCTCTTTCTGGCTATTTTGTTTTACCTATTGCCTGCATATATGGCATTAATTATACTAAGGCACAGAAAAATACTTTGAAGAATTATCTGTTAACTGTAGATTATGTGTGTCTGTGGGCCCAAACCCAGTTTAATAGCTCCCTATCCTTGCAACAGAGCAAATCAGGTAATCAGTGTTTCCATAAACTGTAATTATTGATGAGATGTCCCCAGAGTGCTCAGTGCACTTCAGGCTCTTGGATCTAATGTGCTTATTTATCAGGTTTCAGTTGTGTTAACACAGGCTACGCTACTTAGAGTGTTCAAAGTGTTTGTTTTAAAATCATCAGAGACCAATACTTTTTTGAACCTGTACTTCTTAATGCTAAAAAATCATTGTTAGATGAAAGGAAACACACTTGAAACCGTCATGAACTGGGTAAGTTTCTTATTCCACAGATTGCCAAGTTCCCATTCTGGGTTTGACACTTTGATTTGCAAAAGTGTCTTTAAAAATAAGTAAGCATACCAGATGTTACTCCCATCAAGACAGAAACAACCACTTTCTAAGCACAGGTGATACAAATAAGTTTAAGGAATTTGTCTTTCAAAAAACTCATTGTATAAAGTAGGTGTTTAATATCTTAGAGAACGTAAGGGAAAATGTTGTACTGTCACTGTCTCTAATCGTTTTTATTTTAAGATTTTATTTATTTATTCATTAGAGACACAGAGACAGAGACAGAGAGGCAAGAGACATAGGCAGAGGGAGAAGCAGGCTCCATGCAGGAAGCCCAATGTGGGACTCAATCCCGGTACTCTGGGATCACGCCCTGAGCTGAAGGTGGAAGCTCAACTGCTGAGCCACCCAGGCATCTCTCTAATGGTTATTTTTAAAAAAACTAATTAAATAGAAGAAATGTTATACATAGGAATCCATTTCCGCTGTAATAATCTTTTCTCTCAATAACAATTTTTGACTAAATGAAGTTATATTCTACTCTGATCTTATCCAGTTAACAAATTACTAGAACTCAAAATTCATTTTTTTAAAAATATTTATTTATTCGAGAGGGGGGTGAGGGGGGAGAGAGAGAGAGAAAGAGGCAGGCAGAGACACAGGCAGAGGGAGAATCAGGCTCCATGCAGGGAGCCTGACGTGGGACTCGATCCCAGGTCTCCAGGATCAGGCCCTGGGCTGAAGGCAGCGCTAAACCGCTGAGCCACCTGGGCTGCCCTCAAAATTCATTTCTATTTGATTTGGGCAGTAGTATATGATTTTTTGAAGAGACCAAAGTTTTATGGAGATGAAGCATTTCATGCCAACGCATTGCTGGAAGACTGAAAAACACAACCAGAAATATTTTGGATAGCCGAGCAAATGAGCCTCTAATATTAATGGCTTCTCTCTGTTCCTAGGGACACAGAGATGACAGTAATTTGAAACGCATACACTAATTTTTTTCTGTAGAACATCACCAATTCTATCAAAGTTTTTCCTTTCTACTACAACCCTTTAAATTTAACATGATACAAAACTAAGATTCTCATATAAAGTTGAACACGTGTTTCCATTACTTACATTCAACTAAAAACTGAAGTTGTGGAGATTAAATAGCCTAGCATCTGGCACATATTAAGATCTCAAGAAATGTTGGATCTATCATGTGATATACAGAAATAACACTGAAATGAGCTTATCCTTTAGGTGGATCTAGTTGCAATTAAATGCTAATGACTGATGAACCAAATTGTGTTTTTTTTCCCCCCAATTATGTTTTGTAGTTATTTCAGTCAATGGGATTCCCAAAAGGGTATACTTCCTACCTTTCAATGATTTCTGCCCACAGTAAGCAGAACTGCCACAAAGTCCTGGAAGTTACTAGAACCTGAACTGCAAGTCAAGCTTGGCTACAGTTCTACCCAGTAATACTACCTCCCCATACCTAGAGGTCAAAATGCTGGAAGGCTTGAGGCACATCTAAAAACTGGAGCCATAAATAGTGCTGACCTCTAACCCCACTCTCCCAAGCACCAAAGCTGTTTTCTTTAGCTACTTTTACCCTAAGCGTGTGCGTGTAAGAAGGGCAATTTCCTCCGGGTTCTGCTTGACTGCTCTTGGAAGTGACTGCCAAGAAAAACTCAACACTGTGGGAAAGGAGGGGTGGTGATTTCTGGTGAGCATGACCCAGACTTAACCCTCCAGAGCTGGGTGAAGGTGTTTCACAAATGTATACCCAAGGGGGCACTGAAGTAACATTTTTAAAAAAGATTTTATTTATTCATGAAAGACAGAGACATAGGCAGAGGGAGAAGCAGGCTTCCCGTGGGGAGCCTGATGTGGAACTTGATCCCAGGACCCCGGGATCACTACCTGAGCCAAAGCCCTACTCTCAACCACTAAGCCACCCAGGTGCCCCTGAAATAACATCTAACACAGATAGCACCTACTATATACCAGGCGCTATTTGGCAAGGTTTACATATATGTCAAGAGTTTAAGCTTCAGGACAACCCCTTGGGGTGAATACTCGTATTATCTCTTTAGAGAGCTGGAAACCGAGCAAGGGAGATTTAAAACAAAAACCTGCCTAAGCTCACAGAGCTAGTAAATGGTGAGGCAGGTGTTTGAACAGGACCAGTTTCTGAAGTTCACGTTCTTAACACACCACGTGGCCTCTTAGTCAAGAAGAACAAAATTAGGAAGACTTCAAATGAATGGGCAGGATCAACTGGGGACTCGTGGATGCCCCAGGCCCCCTTTTCTGTCAGCAGTAAATGAACGGGCATTTCTGGAGCACACCTACTGTAGCCAGCGCCGGGAGTCACAGCTGACCTCCCCGTGGACCTGGTAGAGCTCCCCTCCCCCCTTTTGCGGCTGATGGGCCCAGCAGCCGCTAGTCCCGGAGCAGGGAGCCGAGTGCCAGGCGCGAAGGCAGAACAAAAGGCCCGCTACCCTCCGGCCGCTCCGCAGCGCCCTAAGAGGCACCACACCGCGCGCCCCCAAGCCCTGGCCGTACTCCCGCGTCGGGCCCCGCCTCGACCCCGCTCGCGCCCTACCCCGGGCCGCCCATGCTGCTGCCTCACCGGCTTCTGGGAGACGCCCGACAACACGCGGGAGACAGCGGCGAGCATCTTCCTCATGGATTGCCGGCAGCGGCGGCGGCGTAGGCGACTCCCAAGTACACAGGCGGCGCGGCCCCGAAATCTCCCAAGTCTCCTTCAGGCGCCCGGAGCGGACGCCACGCCTTAACTGCAGCACGACCGACGAAACGGAAATTCGTCACGCGCCGCGCCAGGCCGCAGGCCAACCAAGCGGGCTCCCAGTTGCGTGTCCCGCCCACCGAAGAGGTCCGCGGCCGCTCATTGGGTGTTGGCGCCATAGGGGGCGGGCACTGGGGGGCTCGTTGCGTCATCACGTCACGGGCGGGCGGGGATGCGGGAACTTGAGGGCGTCCGCCTGGGAAAGTGGAGCCCCGCCTCCGGAACCCCGCGGGAAAATGGCTTTTCATGGAGTTTTGCGACTCAGGTTAGGCGTGCACGGCGGGAAACCGTACGGGCCACCTGCCGTGCGCCCAGTCTCGCCGGGGCTGCACTTTGGCAGCCTTCGTTCAATGCACGGCAAGATGAAGACTCATGGCGTGGTCGGAGCCGAGACGGAACCTCTGGTTTCTGTAAATGGTTCTGCTGCTAACTTGTCTTTAAGAGATCATGTAACAGTTGTAAAATGCTGCCCTGTGTACTTGAGTTACGATCTAAAAATCAATTCCCCAAGTAAATATTGAGAGATCAGCTGGGAAAAGCCTTTAGCTCTAGTTACTGGTTCGCGAGCTCAACGGGAGTTAACAGCCGCATGACACAGCTGATAATAAAAGCACACACAAAGAAGCAAACACAAAAATAAGTCTAGGCTCGATTCAGTGAGTTCCCAGGTCAGAGAGCTGACTGTGGGCCAGTGGGGTTACACCTGGGATACTAGGTTCAGATTTGGGGTCCCCATGTAAGGGGAATGTTGTCAAAAATGGGTGGAATCCAGGGGACAGTGGTCAGAATGGTGAGAGGCTGAAACCACAATTTGAACTCCAAGAACTTGAACCGACTCAAGGACTCAAGTCACCTTGTTTACACTTCAGGTCCCTCACGGCTTGGCTGGGATCTGCTCCATGTCATCTTCACTCTGGCACTCAAACTGATGGAATAGCATCTGTCAGCAACTTACTGTACCTACTGTACCGTAAAAGGCAAAGGGATCATTTAAACTGGCTCTCAGGGCAGCCCTGGTGGCTCAGCAGTTTAGCGCCGCCTTCAGCCCAGGGCGTGATCCTGGGGTCCCCGGATCGAGTCCCACGTCAGGCTCCCTGCATGGAGCCTGCTTCTCCCTCTGCCTGTGTGTCTGCCTCTCTCTCTTAAAAAAAATAAATAAATAGGGATCCCTGGGTGGCGCAGCGGTTTGGCGCCTGCCTTTGGCCCAGGGCGCGATCCTGGAGACCCGAGATCGAATCCCACGTCAGGCTCCCGGTGCATGGAGCCTGCCTCTCCCTCTGCCTGTGTCTCTGCCTCTCTCCCTTTCTCTCTCTGTGACTGTCATAAATAAATAAAAAATAAATAAATAAATAAACTGGCTCTCAAAGCTTCTACCCAGAAGTGACACATGTCATGTCCTCTCAATTTCCATAAACCAGAGCTAGTCACACAACCGTATCTGAGTTCAACAGGTTGAAGTATAATTCTCCTGTCAGGAGGAAACCCAGAAAAGAGGCTGAACAGTAAAACCATAGAGGATTAGATACATCTTTACACATTTTCATACCAGTCATGTTCCAGGAGGAAAAGTTATTGTGAGCATATGTGTGAATAAAATGGTTTCGGTTGAGTATAACAATCAATTTTTTTCTAAAATGAGAATTGTCCCAGGAGATGATTCCTTATAGGTGTCACCAAAAGTATTCAAAGCAAAAGTTCAAAGCAAGACCAGATGTCAGAATGGCTAGAAGAAGGACTTCAACACTATCAGGAGCCTGGACTGAGAGACCTTATTGATGCCTTCCACCTCTATGACTAGGTTACAGTGAGAAGAGCACTCCACAAAGGAGTGAGCAGGGCCGTTAAAAGGTAGGGATGGAAGTGACATGCTGCCACTGACTGAATGTGAAGGGTGAAGAAAAAGGAAGGAAAAGGGTCAGAGATTAGATATTTGGGTCATGAGTATCAGCTGGCCTGGATGGCCTCTTGTTGGCCTGGAGGTGGTGGTGGAACACCTATCTGTCTGTCTTTGTTCCCTAGGAAGGTGGAGTTGTAAATCTGGAACATGTGGCTAGAAATACACATTTGGGACTTATTTGCACAGGGGTGATGCTGATTTGTGTGTCCAAGAGCAATGTAGAACATATGGACATAAAGTCATTCATTCATTTGACACCTATTTATTGAGCACTAATTCTGTGTCAGGTACTATACTGGGCTTTGGGGATATAGCAGGGAACGAGTAGAATGTAAGCTCTATCTCACAGAGTCTATGGTCTAATGGTAAATAACAAGTACATATAAATATATGAACATATAATAGCAACAATAGATTGTTTGAAAAAAAATTAAACAGGGTAAGAGGATAGAGAATAAGGAGGAGGGTCAGAAAGGCTCCTCTGAGGAGGGCCATGTAAGCAGAGACCTGAATTTATTCGGGAAGCAAACTATGCAAAAATCCCAAGGAGAGCTTTTCAGACAAAGGGATCACAAATACAAATGCCCTGAAGTGGGAATAAATGAGCAAGTGACTTTGGTGGCATAAAACAGGCAGAGGACCAGGAGAAATGAAGTAGAAAAGAGACCAGAAAAGGAGGGCCCTAGTGGGATTTTTCATCGTTGTTTTTTTTGGAAGGAAACTGAGTTTTGTTTTGAGTGGGATGGGAAGCAATTGCAAGGATAGGAGCTGGGAAGTGGCCATGATTTAATTTCCATTTCCACTGAACACTTAAGACCAGTCTGGTTGCTGAATGGACATTTGATCACATTTGAGCACAAAAGTTCCCTTAGTGCTTGTTCTTTGAGTTCTAGGTAGCTTCTGCTTCCTTTGGGGGAACTCGTAGATGGTAGCAGACTAGATGGGAGTTGTTCTTTGCTCTTTGCTTCATATTTGCAAGAAGCAGATACTATGTCTTCTATATGTCATTACTACCCAAACACTCTAAAGATTTAAGATGTAGGATCTTATAAGAATAATGAAGGGAAATGTGTACATCATTGTTTCTCAAAGTTTGGACCACTGTACAAGTCAAGTGAGACTGACCAGGCTATGTTGCCATAACACATTAACGTCAAGAATCAGTGGATTACTACAACAGAGGTTGATTTTTCACTCATGGTCTATGTCCAATATGGATCGTCCAGGTACTTTCTCCATGATGTCACTCAAAAACCCAGGATGACACTGTGATATTTCAATACATAACCTTTGTGGTCGATGTGGCAGGAAAGGAGAGAGTGCAAAAGGGTCTCACAATGACTCTTAAATACTTTGGCTGAGTATCCCCATCCCTACGACACAGTTCCTCTAGAGATGGTGACTCAGGGAACTCCTCTGACATCCAGCAAGCAACACTCCCTCCAACAAGCGGTCTCCTCCTCGGTGCTGTTCAGCCCTGATGGGGAGCAGTGGCTGCTTTTCTATCTGCTATTCCTGTAGCCTTTATATTTCTCTTTGTCTTCTCCCTCCTACTCCAAGCCCCTATTATTTGAGCAATAAAATAAATAGCAATAGTAGTGGATTGTAACCCATTGAAGAAAATAAATCCCCATGAATCCATACAGACATATGTACATAATTGAATAAATAAGTAGGGGAGAAGAGGCAACTTTTCCTTACAGTAGAAATCCAATTGACTGAGGAGGAAAATATGATGGAAATGGAGCGGGGGAGGGGAGAGGGAATCACCATCTGGCAAAGACCACAGTAGTAATTGTTCGGGCTCATTGGAGGCTAAAACTACTGGGTGCAAGTATGATGACAAACAACACATATGCATAATCTCAAAGTAGCTCCCTACAAGATACTAATCACACAGGATAAAATGGTAAATTCAAAATGGAGAAACAGGTAATCCAATTTATAATAAGTAGGATATTTTCTTTGCACTTTTTTTTTTTGGCCCGAAATTTCAAAACTAGAGTTGAAAGTGACCTTGAAGGTGAGGGACATTCAGGTATTATATGAGTGGTGACAGGCTAAGGTTGCAGTTCATAGGCATTGCCTATGGGCCAAAGTAATCTCATCTGTGTTAGAACAGTAACAAAGGACTCTTGCCTGTGGAGGAGGAGAGGCCAGGGAAATGGAGAAATAATAATAAAAGGCAGGGGCCTGAGGAAGAGAAAATCTTAAGAAAGAGAAGAATCATGGGGGCACCTGGGTGGCTCAGGTGGTTAAGCATCTGCTTTTGGCTCAGGTCATGATCCCAGGGTCCTGGGATCAAGCCCCGCATCGGGCTCCTTGCTGGATGGGCAGCCTGCTTCTCCCTCTCCAATGCTTGTGCTCTCCTGCTCACTCATCCTCCCTCCCCAAATAAAATAGAAGAAGAAAGAACAGCATGTGTTAGGGAAGGTGTGGAGAAAAGGAAGCTGTTGTGTACTCTTGGTGGGGATAGAAATTGTTGTAGCTACCATGGAAGACAGCAAGGAGGTTCATCAAAAAATTAAAAATAGGACTACCTGATCATCCAGCAATACCACTTCTGGGCTTCTATGTGAAGAAAATGAAAACACGAACACCCCTATATGTTCACTGCGGCATTGTGTACAATAGCCATTTACGGAAACAACCTAAGCGTCCGTCCATGGACGAGTGCATCAAGAAGATGTGGTCTACAGGCAACATGGAAGATTATTCAGCCATAAAAAGAAGGAAACTGTGCCATTTGAGACAACATGGATGGACGTGGAGGCCATTATGCTAAGTGAAATAAGTCAGACATCGAAAGACAAACACTATATGATCTCACTTACCTGTGGAATTTAAATAAAGACAAAAACAAAAACAAAACCCAGGCGTATAGATACAGAGAACATATTGGTGGTTGCCAGGGGTGGGGGTGGGGGTGAAGTGGGTGAAGGGAGTCAAAAGGTACAAACTTTCAGTTATAAAATAAGTGAATCCTGCGGATGTCGTGTACTCCATGGTAACTATAGTCAATAATGCTGTATCGCATATTTGAAAGTTGCCAAGAGGAACACCTGAGTGGCTCAATTGGTTAAGCGTCTGCCTTCAGCTCAGGTCTTGATCTCAAGGTTCTGGGATCAAGCCCCATGTCTGGCTCTCTGCTTGGCTGAACTTGGGGGCAAATTATGGTCCTTACATGCCTTTGGTTTTCTTGGTTCGAGCTGTCTACCCCCTTGAATGACTTAGAATAGAATGATCATATACCCAGGTGAAAAAAGTCAGTGAACACTAGAGTGCCTTTGATGTGCTAGGCCCCATGCTGGCAGAAGGATTATGGCTAGGGGCTATTTTGACTTTGGAACCATATAAATGTTTTACATAATCATAAAACAAAATGGAATACAAATGGAGATGAGGAGCAACAAATGAATTTAACCATATACCAGGTTGCTAACATAATCAAAAAGAGAATGGCCTGGAGCTATTGAACAACACAGTAGTAAAACCAGAACAGAAACATCTGCCAAAAAAAAATCTTAAATTTGTTATCCATGTTGTTATTTGAGACCACACACACACACACACACACACACACACACACACACACACACACAATGTGAATGTATGTTAATGTCATTGGGAACCAAGATTTTCTGCATAAAAGAGACACAAATATAAAATCAAAGAGGTTAGAGGCTGATGGTCCTGAATTTGAATTGGAAATAGCAGTGTAAACCCATGTCTATCTTCCCCTTAAAATATATACATCCTAACTGTCCCCACTGGAAAGACCTAGAAGCAAAGACCTGCCCAATAGTAACTATTCCAAAAACCCGTGAAAGAATCAAGGATATATCCGACCTCTCCTGTACAGACTGAATTTCACTGTAAACCAATAGTTAGTGAGGGCAAGTTCTTTACGGAGCAGTTTCTGCTAACAAATACAGAAGGAATCCTCAAGTTTTCACGTCCCTGACATTAAATAATGGATCTAGCCACAAGGAACTTTAGAACGCAGGACTAAATTGAGAGCATCTGTTCAAGCAGCTGCCCTGAACCTCCTGCCCGAGACCAGCCCAAGGCACCTCACCCACCTGCAGAATATTCTGGCCTCCAAATCCAAGCAGAATTCCAGCAAGCCTCCAGACTTTCTACCAGCCGGCAGGATGCAATCTGTAAAATCAAAAAATGGGAAAGCATTACAGGGGAGAAGACCTGGTGTCTCTAAAAACCAAATGGCAAGATTTAAAAACAGGACAAGGGAGGACAAGGGAAATATCATATGCTAAGAGATTTGAGAGGTTTGCTCGTCAAATGAAACCTGTAGATCATCCTGGCTGCATTTCAAACAAACCAACTGTAAAATCAATCAAACAAACAAACAAACATATATCAGATAATTTGGTTTAAACACTTACTAGATGGGTGTTACCAGGTGGGTGGCTCAGTGGCTGAGCGTTTGCCTTTGGCTCAGGTCGTGATCCTGGGGTCCTGGGATCAAGTCCTGCTTCAGGCTCCCTACATGGAGCCTGCTTCTTCCTCTGCCTGTGTCTCTGCCTCTCTCTGTGTCTTTCATGAATAAATAAATAAAATCTTTTAAAAAATAAACACTGACTGGATGTTTGATGATATTAAACAATTGTTTAGGGACACCTGGTGGCTCAGCCGTTGAGGGTCTGCCTTTGGTTCAGGGTGTGATCCTGGGATCCTGGATCGAGTCCCGCCTTGGGCTTCCTATGGGGAGCCTGCTTCTCCCTCTGCCTGTGTCTCTGCCTCTCTCTCTCTGTCTCTCATGAATAAATGAATAAATCTTAAAAAAAAAAAAAAAAAAGAAGAGCGCCTGGATGGCTCAGTCGGTTGGGCGTCTGACTTTGGCTCGGGTTGCATTCCCGGTGTCCTGGGATTGAGCCCTGTGTCCGGCTCCCTGCTCAGCGAGAAGTCTGCTTCTCCCTCTCCCTCTGCTGCTCCCCCTGTTTGTGCTCTCCTTGCTATCTCTGTTGCTTTGTCTCTCCCTCTCTCAAATAAAAATAAAATCTCTAAAAAAAAAAAGAATTGTTTAGGGGCACAAACACTATGAAAGTCACTTTTTTAAAAAAGATTTTATTTATTTATTCATAAGACACACACAGAGAGAGAGAGAGAGAGAGAGAGAGAGAGAGAGGCAGAGACACAGGCAGAGGGAGAAGCAGGCTCCATGCAGGGAGCCCAACGTGGGACTTGATTCTGGATCCCCAGGATCACACCTTGAGCCAAAGGCAGATGCTCAATTGCTGAGCCACCCAGGTGCCCTGAAAGTCACTTTTTTTTTGAAAGTCACTTTTAATAGAGTTCTTATCTGTAACAGATACGGGCTGAGGTTTTCATGGTTGAGATCACCTGATGTCTGGGAGTAGCTTTAGAATAGAATAATTTAGAATTAGAATAATTCTAAATTATTTAGAATAATTTAGAATAATTCAGCAACAGTGGTGACCTCGCTGGAGCACTGTGGGATGCCTCCAGGAAGCAAGGTGGGCCATTGAGCTGCTAACTGCTACAGTTAGTGGTGCCTCCATGGGACTTCATTCTTCTCTGCTCCTGTAGGTCTTTGACAATTTCTCTTTATGGAAAGAGTAGTAGAGGGATGCCTGGGCGGCTCAGCGGTTGGGTGTCTGCCTTTGGCTCAGGGCATGATCCTGGGGTTCTAGAATAGAGTCCCGCATCAGGATCCCTGCATAGAGCCTGCTTCTCCCCTCTGCCTGTGTCTCTGCCTCTCTCTCTTTCTCTCTGTGTATCTCTCATGAATAAATAAATAAAATCTTAAAATAAAAGGAAAGAGCAGTAGAGATGCCAGACATTGGTGATTGCCTATTAGGCAATAATCTTTAGTCGATTTAAGGAAATCTATATTCCCACTTTTCAGTATTTGCTATAGGGCACTGATGCTACCAAAGGACTTGCTATTGTCAAGCAGGTGCAAACATTTATAAACATTCAGTTCACAGTACTTATTGAACATCGATAAACGAGGCACGGGTGTTACAAGTGTCAGGGTGCACGATGGCCGTCTTTGAGCTTGTGGTCTGGGGGGCGTAGGAGGGAGCAGGTATTAAACAGATAAATTACACATATAATTATATATTTAATGAACACATTTCCATTGTAATGAGTGTTATGAAGAGCCGAGGGGCTGGGGATGGTCAGGGAATGCTGAGGAAAATCCTTGTAGAGACAATCTGCTAGTTGGGGGCTCATTGGTTAAGGCGAGGCAGGCACACAGCCAGGTAAAGATGCTTTTGAGAAATGGAAACTAGACAGGTGGTAGATCATCCTAGTCCAGTCAGACCTCATCAAGGATTTAGACATATGTCTTAAGAACAAGATGATGCCAGGGCACCTGGGTGGCTCAGTGGTTGAACATCTGCCTTCGGCTCAGGCCGTGATCCCGGAGTCTTGGGATTGAGTCCCACATCAGGCTCCCTGCAGGGAGCCTGCCTCTCCCTCTGCCTGTGTCTCTGCCTCTCTGTGTCTCTCATGAATAAATAAATAAAATCTTTAAAAAAAACCCAAGGAGATGCCAAAGAAGGATTTTAACACTAGTTTTGCTTTCTGTAAATACAGAAGATACCTATGACGGGACCCCAAGGGAAATTAACTGAAAGAGGCACTACACTGTTTTCACAGAGGTGGGTTTCCTGAATCCACAGTGAGATGTGTGAATAAAGGTGGGTATGGTCACCTATCAGCCAACATAGTTGTGTGGACAAATGGACTTCTGCATTGTCCATATTGCAGTGTGGGTGTGCTCAAGCTGGAGAGAATGTAAGCCTGAACGCTGGGGCCACCGGATCTGGAACCCAGACGTAGCCTTACCTTTGACCTACACTGTGTGGCCTGACAAGAGCAAGGCGAGTCTTTCCTCTCCGGCTGAGGTTGCATCAGCCCGGGCTGGCTCTCCTCAGACCACAGATTGCATCACATCGCACACCCTTCCAAGCCCAGCCTCATTCTCCCACCATGCTGACCTCTGCTGATCAGGCTGGTCTTAAGTTACTGTCCATCATTTTCAGTGGCTGATCCCCCAACCAGAAGCAACCTTTGGAAACCTAAGACGAGGCTGCTGGAGAGGCAGCCTTGCCTCTGGCCTCTGGAACCTGGTCTCAAATCCTGGCTCAGGCTCTTACTAGCTCTGTGACCATGGGCGGGCGGTGTAAGCGGCTTTCCTCAGCACCTGGCTTTCCTTCTCTTTAAAAGGAGCATAATGACAATTTTTATGTCATAGGGCTGATATGAGGCTTATGCGGACTGGTATTTGTCAAGGACTTAGAACAGTGCGCCCGACTCATAGCGAGCATTATACTGAATTTTGGTAAATAGGCAGATCTTTAAACATCTTGGTGCCTGCTGGCCTCATTAGATAAGCAACTTTTAGAAACTTTTCTCTTCCAGATAAGCTTTGAAAATTAAACAGGCAGGTACTCAGCAGATGTAAGTGGTGACTATTATCTTAATAGTCAATAGTTAACTACTGTTTGGGGACCACCACCAAGTGCTATTAAATAAAGGGAAAAAATCTGTGTCACTGTCGGACTTGGCCAAAGGTGGTTAAGCAATCAGTCCACACAAAGGCAGACTGTCCCATGCCACATGAGGAGTGCTCAGTGAGCTCAGCACTTGATGTGACAGCCCGAGGCTTCTTTCTGTATCAAGTTCTCTCTTCACAAACATCTGCAGGGCCTTTGTCAGTTGTCTGCACAACTGGCTTAACTGTTGATAAATCTTGCCAATCTCTTTTTTTTAAGATTTTTTATTTTTAAGTAATGCCTGAACGCAATGTGGGGCTCAAACTCATGACCTCGAGATAAAAAGTCACATGCTCTACCACTTGAGCCACCCAGGTGCCCCAATCTTGCCAATCTTAAAGAAACTAAAATGAGGATTTATCGCACACAAAGTAGGGGTAGTTATGGACTTCACCAAATAGCTGTAATAGGATTCTTTTATAAAGCATTTTCTCATAGTTTTATAACTAACATTTTTCTTACTGCAAAAAAGCATGTTCAATAAAGAAATCCTGGAAACTAAAGATAAGTCAAAACTAAAAACTGAAAATATTTGGAGCACTGGGTAGCTCAGTTAAGCATCTGCCTTCTGCTCAGGTCATGCATAATCCTGGGGTCCTGGTATCAAGCCCAAGGCGGCTCTCTACTCAGTGGGGAGCCTGCATCTCCCTCTCCTCCCTGCTCATGCTCTCTCCTGCTCTCTCTCTCTCATAAATAAATAAATAAATAAATAAATAAATAAATAAATAAATAAATAAATAAATAAAATCTTGTTTAGAAAATGAAAATATTAGGATGCCTGGGTGGCTCAGCAGTTGAGGGTCTGCCTTTGGCTCAGGGCATGATCCCGGAGTTCTGGGATTGAGTCCCACATCGGGCTCCCTGCATGGACCCTGCTTCTCCCTTTGTCTATGTCTCTGCCTCTCTGTGTCTCTCATGAATAAATAAAATCTTAAAAAAAGAAAAGAAAATGAAAATATTCTATAATCATACAGCCCACAAAACTCCTATTAATAAGTCTGCATATCACCTACCAGTGATATACTTTTGATATACATTTATACATTTTAAACACTGTGTAGAAATGAGATCAGAAGATAACTTATTTTGTTAACCTTTCCCCCCAGGCGATGAAATATTTTTAACAACTTGATTTTCTTAAAAAATGTTTATTTTAGAGGGAGAGTACACACAAGCAGGGTAGAAGTAGGAGAGGGAGAATCTCAAGCAGACTCCAACTCCCTGCTGAGCAGCACACAGAGCCTGATGTGGAGCTCAATCTCATCACCCTGAGATCAGGACCTGAGCAGAAATCCAGAGTTGGCAGCTTAACCGACAGAGCCTCCCAGGCACCTCTTTAACAAGCTGGATTTTTTAGACTCTTAATTGTACATTGTAGCTACATTTCAACCAATCCCTTACTGCTGCATAATGATACGGTTTTCCATTTCCACTTTTATAATCATAAACCATGCTTGATGAGCATATCTGTAGCTATCACCTCGTGCAGATTATTATTATTTTTAGGATAAATTTCCAGAGGTGAAATTCTGGGTCCAACAGTACAGAAACATTTCAGGGATCTGATTTACATTGCTACCCTGCCTTCCAGGAAGTGTTAAACACTTTTCAGAACTCTGAGGCCCGTAGAGAACATTATACGTTTACAAATGCACTTTTGGATGTTTGCAAATTTTGTTTACTCTAAGGGCAGTGGTAAAGGGGCTAAAAAGCAGGACCTGGACAAATCAGGAGCAGTGTGCCAGGTTCATCTTGCTTCCTCGACACCATAACTGGAATTCAGCGCATGCGTGCCCCAGGCCCCGAGTGCTCCAGCTGCCAACGCATGCGTGCCCGAGCCCGCGAGAGCCCTGGCTGCCGGCGCATGCGTGCCCGAGCCCGCGAGAGCCCTGGCTGCCAGCACATGCGTGCCCACACCCGCGTGCACCCTCGGCTGCCGGCGCATGCGTGCCCGAGGCTGTATGAGCTCCGGCTGCCGGCGCATGCTTGCCTGAGCTGGCGTGAGCCCCGGCTGCTGGCGCATGCGTGCCCGAGCCCACGTGAGCCCTGGCTGCCGGCGCATGCGTGCCTGAGCCCGCGAGCATCCCGGCTGCCGGCGCATGCATGCCCAAAGGCCGCGTGAGCATCCCGGCTGCCAGCGCATGCGTGCCTGAGCCCGCGTGCACCCCCCGGCTGCTAGCGCATGCGTGCCCACACCAGCGTGCACCCTCGGCCCGCGAGCACCCCGGCTGCCGGCGCATGCGTGCCTGAGGCCGCGTGAGCCCCGGCTGCCGGCGCATGCGTGCCCGAGCCCGCGTGGACCCTCGGCTGGCAGCGCATGCGTGCCCGGGGCCGCGTGCACACTCGGCTGCTGGCGCATGTGTGCCCAAGGCCACGTGAGCAGCCCGGCTGCCGGCGCATGCATGCCCGAGCCCGCGTGAGTCCCCGCTGCCGGCGCTTGCATGCCCGAGGCCGCGTGAGCAGCCCGGCTGCTGGCGCATGCGTGCTCGAGCCCACGTGCACCCCCGGCAGCCGGCGCATGCGTGCCCATACCCGCGTGCACCTCGGCTGCCGGCGCATGCGTGGCCGAGCCCGCGTGCGCCCTGGCCAAGCTGAAGCTGCAGCGTGACGCGGCTACACACCCATCCTGAGGCTGGCTGTGCCTTTTTTCCTCTCTCCTCTCCCACTTCTCCTCCCAACCCAGTGAGTCTCGGTGGGAGTGGAGCTGCCCCCCATGGCTCACCATGGGCACTTCTGTGGGGGGAGGATTGTCGCCATGATGGGCTTAGATGCCCGCCATCTCGTGTAATGAGAATGTTCTCTCTCTCACGCAGGACTTTCACTTGTTCCTCTGGACATTCATGTTGGCGAAAAACCTACATCTAAAATTTGTATATGATATCTTGACCAAGGCTCAGTTTTACAGAGAAAAAATAGCATTTGAATGAACTTTTCCAGGAAGACAAATGTATTTACCAAGAAAACTGAAGAAAGACTGTGTCAATAATTTGTTGTGTTCTGGCTTTTTCAAGACTTGTTTACCATTGCAGGAAAAGCCCATCACCAAGGTTGACGCTGCTACTGGTATCTGAGTCACTGACCTAACACCGCACTTCAGGCTACAGCGGCAACCTCACAGACGCAGATTCCACATTCGGGGGCAAACATCCAACGCTCCATTGTACCTCTATGTACTGTCAAGGCCCGTGTACTAGTTCCTAACACGTCACTTTGCTTTCATTTCTTCTTGATATTATAATCTTTAAAATACATAAGCTATTTTAAAATACGTAAAGATAAAAAAGTATAAAAGTGAGATGTATAAGGAGGTAATATTATCTACGAGTTGCATTTCATAACGGTAAAGAGGGTGTTGAAAAACATCTATGAAAACACGGCACGGGGCTGAGGTTGCGTTGAGAACAACTTCTGGCGCCCTCTGGTGGCACACTCGAGCATTGCTTCACTCAGCTGCTTCTTGGGCTTAAAAGCTTGTTGGCTCCAAAATGTGGCAACAACATGACCCTTTGGACAAAATTCTACACACAAAATTCCCTGAGTTGTCTTTGGCCATGTCACTCATTTGTCGTCGTTCGATCCCTCCTCCCCCCGGACCACACAACCACCATTCTCTAGAGTGAGTCTTGCTCATTTCTGGGAAAGAAGATGCCGCTGAACTGGGCTGGGTGTGCTGAGGGCCGAGCCTGGAAATGGACAGAAAAGTCAGGAGCCAAGGGGAGAAACGCCAGCCCTATGTATATCTGTTCATAACCTTCTAATTCTCACCAAGAGAGCACATACCCCTCCTATTCTAGGTGTATAAGAAAGGGTAATTCGTTACACGCAATGGGTGAGGGTGATCCTCCGTGGGGCTAAGAAAGCCTAGAATGCGATGGCACTTGCCAGGGAGTCCTGACCTCTTTCTGAAAGAATGGGATTATGACAATTTAGAGCTGGGGTAGCTTTAGCAATGGCTAGTTCAGGTCTCTTATTCACAAATGAACAAGGTAAGGCCCAGAGAGGTTAAGTAATTTGTCTGAGATCACACAGCTAGTTAAAGGCAGAGCTGAGAGCAGAATTCAGAATTCCTGACTTTTAGCCTAAATTCCCATTATGTAAGACTTTTAATAAAGAGTGAGGGAATAAATGCATGAATAAAATGTTATATTTATTGGATTTATGCTGTCTGCAATTTATTTAAACATAATTCAGCATAAACAGAGTGTTATAAATCCATCTGTGAATTTACTCTAACCTTAGTTCTACCTTAGGGGCAGTCAGTTAACCTGTGAAGTGCCTGAATCAGGAAGCCACATTTCAGGGGCAGGTTACTAACATTTGAAGGACCCTAACCAGAAGTCCATATTTTAGAGGACCTGCAAATACCCTATCTAAATTTTCTTTTTTTAAAAAAGAGATTTTATTTATTTATTCATGAGAGACACACACAGAGAGAGGCAGAGGCACAGGCAGAGGGAGAAGCAGACTCTGCACAGAGAGCCCACTGTGGGACGCAATTCCGGGACCCCAGGACCATGCCCTGAGCTGAAGGCAGACGCTCAACCACTGAGCTACCTAAGCATCCCCCCTATCTAAATTTTCACTAGAGAGCTTATTAATTCACCTAAGAAATGTTAGAAATGATTTTTCAGCTGATGAACGGAGTGGCGTTCAAGACATATTATTGGTTGAAAAGATGCTAAGGAACCCCAGCCCTTGCATGAACAGAGTATAAGAATCTGGGTTGCCAGTTACTGAAGACTCTGCCGCGGATCACCATTTTGGGCAGAAGCTTGTGACAGTGCCCAAAAAGACCAAGCAGGCCTTCACCTGCATATGGAAACAGGCCATATGGCAGGTTCTGTGCCTGCATAGGAACAAATGATTTAGACAGATTTCTGTCTGTGGCCTCTTATTTTTAAAAAAGATTTTAAAGAAGCAGGCCCCCCCCCCAGTGAGCCCAATGTGGGACTCGATCCCAGGACCTCAGGATCATGACCTGAGTTGAAGGCAGATGCTTAAACACTGAGCCACCCAGGTGCTGCTCTATGGCTTCTTATATTGTAACATGCTAGTGAGGTTATGGGGAAGGAAGGAGATAAGGTTTCTGCCTACTTTGGTTTCAGGAAGCTGTCATATTAATCCAAACAACCTGGCAAATTTGAAGGCCCCAGTTCATTCGCTCATCCAACAGATATTTAAGGAGCACCCATTCTAGGATTCCAGGATACAAAAATAGACAAAATCCCACACTATATAGTCACTTAGATAAATTTGCAAAAGCATATCAAAAGCAACTGGTAGAAAAAAAAAGCAATTGGTAGAGGGTGGCCTGTGCGGCTCAGCCAGTGAAGTGTCTGCCTTCAGCTCAGGTCATAATTTCAGGATCCTGGAATCGAGTCCCAGGTCAGGCTCCCCACTCAACTTGGAGTCCACTTCTCCTTCTCTCTTTGCCCCTCCCTCATTCATGCACAGGGCACTCCCTCTCTGTCATGTGTGCTCTCTCTCTCAAAAACAAGCAACTGAAAAAGAACAACAACAAGCAACTGGTAGATTTATTCAAAAGGCATCCTGAAGGCAGCCTGGGTGGCCCAGTGGTTTAGCGCCACCTTCAGCCCAGAGTGTGATCCTGGAGACCCAGGATCAAGTCCCACATCAGGCTCCTTGCATAGAGCCTGCTTCTCCCTCTGCCTGTGTCCCCCCTCTGTGTGTACGTGTCTCTCATGATTAAAAAACAAAAACAAAAGGCATCCTGAGTTCTTTGGAAAAACTCAGGAGAGCAAAGCTTCCTAACCTCTCCAGTAATTAAAAAATGAAACAGTTGTGGAAATTACATGAGGGAAAAAAACATTTTTGTATGAAACTAAAATTTAAGGAGTATTTCATTTGTTCTCAAAGTGAAGTCCCAGCTGAGTAGCATCAACATAAACCACTGCTCCATTGGAAATGCAAATTCCCAGACTCCATCCCAAGCCTCTCGAATAAGAAGCTCTAGGGATGGGGACCTGCAGTCTTTCCTTTAAAAAGCTCTCCAGGTGACACAGGTGCCAAGTTTGAGATCACTGGTATACATTTTAACAAAGGTCAATTCCACCAGGTGGCACTCTTTCACAAGTTAGAAAAATACATTTTTTCCTGTAATTGCTGGATAATTCCACCAGGTGGCACCCTCACAAGAGAAATTAAAAACATACCGGTTCTGTAATTGCAGGAAAATTCCACCAGAGGGCACCCTAACAAGTAGCAGAAAGAAACCACAGCCGTTTTTTGCAATTACATACTTTTGCAACGCCATACTAGGTGGCGTTCTAACTAGAGTAATAGGAAAAACATGTGCTCTGCAATTACATGATAATTCCACTGGGTGGCACCCTAACCTGAATAGAGCTTCCCCCCTCCCCCCGCACTAACTGCAAGCGAGTTAAGACACCTTTTTTTTTTTTTTTTGAAAGACTTGATTTAGAACCTCTTCCCAATGGAAAGAAATCCGAAGAGGATTTTCAATTTTATAATACTGCCGTCACTTTTCTAATGTAGGACTTTCCTAAGAGCAAAATGGTGTAACTCAAACTTTTCTGGAAGGCAGGGGACACTGCTTTACACCATTTCAGCTTAGAAAAGATTTCATATGAACGTTCTTTTCCATAGCAAGGGAAACTTGTACTAGGAAAGACAGATTATGCAAGTGCAAGATAATTCCACTGGGTGGCATTCTAACCTGAGTAATAGGAAAACATCTGATTTGGAATTACTTCAAAATCCCATTGGGTGGCACTCTAATCTGGGAAATATGAAAAATTTCTCTGATCTGCAATTGTATGATAAATCCACGGGGTGGCACTGTAAATAACTAGCTAACTAGCCAACTACCTAATTAGCTATCTGAATGAATGGATGGATGGCTAAACAGATAAACGAATGAATACATAGATAAACGAAAGAATGAATGAATGAATACAGAAACAAACGCGCTGCAATCGCATTATAAGTCCAATGGGCGGCACTGAAAACAAACAAAGAAATGAACGAGCTGCAATTGCATTATAAGTACACTGGGAGGCACTAAAACAAATAACAAACGCACTGCAATCACATTATAAGTCCACTGGGCGGCACTAAAAACAAACAAACAAATAAATAAATAAATGAACGAGCTGCAATTGCACTATAAGTCCACTGGACGGCGGTATAACAAACAAATAAATAAATAAATAAACGAACGAGCTGCAATTGCACTATAAGTCCACTGGACGGCGGTATAACAAACAAACAAATAAATAAATAAACGAATGAGCTGCAACTGCATTATAAGTCCACTGGGCGGCGGTATAACAAACAAATAAATAAACGAATGAGCTGCAATCACATTATAAGTCTACTGGGCGGCAGTATAACAAAAGAACAAATAAACAAACGAGCTGCAATTCCATTATAAGTCCACTGGGCGGCACTGAAAACAATCAAATAAATAAATAAATAAACGAACGAGCTGCAATTGCACTACAAATCCACTGGGCGGCACTATTCTAAGCAAATAAATAAATGGTGCCGCAATTACATAAAAATTCCACAGAATGGCGCTCCAACACAAGAAATAGGAAAACGCAATTGTGCAATGATAGGAAATTCCACACGATGGCATTCTAACACAAGAAATGAAGAAAAGTGGGAGCTGCAGTTTCAATAAAATTCCACCAGATGTCGCTCTAACATAACAAATAAAAATGTACCGGGCATGCCAGCATCTTAGACTTCCATTACGGGGCACTCTAACATAAGAAATAGAGAAAGTTTTGCCGGTGTTGGGAAAAGTGGCATTTAAGTAAACTTTTCACAAAATATGTGGTGATAAACTTACAGAGTTTATTTACTCATTACTCAAAATGTGAATTAAAATTTGGTATATACACTTTCAGTGCTTTGAGCACATGTTAATTACAGTGTTTGTTTTCTGCATTTAAAAAATTATTTATTTATTCATGAGAGACAGAGAGAGAGACAGAGAGAGAGACAGAGAGAGAGAGAGAGAGAGAGAGACAGAGACAGAAGCAGGCTCCATGCAGGGAGCCCGATGTGGAACTTGATTCTGGGATCCCAGGATCATGCCCTGGGCCGAAGGCAGACGCCCCATCGCTGAGCCATTCAGGGGTCCTGTTCTTTGCATTTTAATGACTTGCTTGTAGTCTTCCTACTGTGAGTGGGTCTCCGGGGCAGAGACCAAATATCGAAATGTTCTACCTCCGCACCTGCTACTCCAGTTACTGAACCATAATAGGCATTCAATAAGTACTTATGAAATAAGTGAAGGAAAGAATGTATAAAGTGTGAGAGGCCTGTGAAGGTCAAATACATGGAGGGATGAAAATATAAGTAGAATAAAATCTAATGTCTTTGGACTCTTCCCAGGGCTTCGGTACCCTGTAGTGGGATAGGTCAGGTGAAATGCAGAGGAAAATGTGATTGAGACTGAACACCGACATTCGTTGGTCTAAATGCCTTCCACATTTGAGGGGGGAAATCAGTTAGTTAACAGATTCTTGTAAAAACTAGCAAAGTTTATTTAAAAGGATGAAGTTGGGGGATCCCTGGGTGGCGCAGCGGTTTAGCGTCTGCCTTCGGCCCAGGGCGCGATCCTGGGGACCCGGGATCGAGTCCCATGTCAGGCTCCCGGTGCATGGAGCCTGCTTCTCCCTCCGCCTGTGTCTCTGCCTCTCTCTCTCTCTGTGTGTGTGTGACTATCATAAATAAATTTTTAAAAATTAAAAAAATTTAAAAGGATGAAGTTGGGGACACCAAAGTGGTTCAGCGGTTGAGCGCCCGCCTTCGGCCCAGGGCATTATCCTGGGGTCCAGGGATCGAGTCCCACATCGGGGTCCCCGCGTGGAGTCTGCTTCTCCCTCTGCCTCCCTCTCCCTCTCATGAATAAATAAATCTTTAAAAAAAAAAAAAAAAGCTGAAGTTGAGTGAGAATATGAGGTTTGATTGTGTTTTCCATAGCCGTCAACTGTTTCAGTCCTGTAATTGTTCTGGAACTTGGTTTTTGAATTGAATGTTGGCATCAGTCCCCCAGAGTGGCCTGGGAAGGCAGCCCGTTGGGATCCCCTGAGGACTCCTTCCCCGGGGACCTCGTGCTGCGTCCGGGCGAAGCTGGAGCAGCAGCCGTGGCGGGAGGAGGGGAGGAGGTCGGGGCGTCGCAAGCTGCAGACCAGACGCAGAGGCCGGAGCTCACCCCGGTGGGCGTGGACGCGGGAAGAAGGCAGCTCGGCCTCCTGGCCTCCTGTGTCCCTTGGGTCCTCCGGGCTGCCGCCACCTGTGTGCCTCCCGTCCCCCACGGAGCCCCCTGCACACCCTCGGGGCTCCTGCCCCTCAGCACCGGGCTGCTTGCAGGCTGCAAGTCCCAGCCCTCCGGCCGCCTGAGTCCCGGGGCGCCGGGCTCCGTCCCCGCCCTCTGCTTGCTCTTGGGAAGGGAATCTCTACTTTACCCTGAGCCCAAACCCCAGAGTCTCAAACGTCAGCCTCCAGCGAGGGCTTTGCTCAAGGGAGGGCGCGAGGCCTGCACCCCGTGCTGCTTGCGCGTCTGGGCGCTCCGGGCGCCCCTTGGCTCCGACTCCCGGGGAAGTTGCAAAATGCCCTACTTCCCGGCTGGCAGCCTGTTTAAAAATAAAAATGGGTTTACGAGGCCCTGGCATCCCTGCCGTGTGTCATTAGTCAGCGTTCGTTCCCTGGAGCGGCAGCCTCAGCCCGGGCAGCCCCAAGCGCCCCCCAGGCCCGCGCTCCCGGCTGCCTCGACTTACCCCAGGCGCGTGTCCCACCCGGACAGCCGTGGAGACGAGCGGCAGACCCCCTGCTGGCCTCCTGCTCCGGGCCCTGAGGTGCCCGGCCTTGTCCCCGCTGGCGTCCCGCCGAGAGCCCCCCTTCACTCCCTTTGTCTGCTGCGCTTCGGGCCGCTGTCTTGTGCTCATCTAATCATCCGCTCCGGGCGGGTGTCCAGGTGACAGAAATGTGCCCAAGTTTTCGTGTTCCCCCGCCACTGGAGTGCGGGTCCCCCGGGGATGGCCTCTCCACATCGCGTCCCCGGCCGGGTCGGCAGACACAGCACAAGCTCAGGGACGCGTCTCGCCCGTCGCCGGGTCCAACCCCCGGGGCCTTTGTCGCCGCCGCCCCGATGCACACGGTGGAAGCGCAGCTCAGTGACCCAAGCCGGCGCTGCTGGCGACGTCTTCGACCGTAAACATTTCAGGGTGTTCTGTTCATCTCATGTCCTCTGTCCAGCGTGAGGACAGATGGGAAACAAGTGACCCGTCAGGCTGGCATGACTTCAGCTTGCCAAGCTCCTAGAAACCGACCAGGCGAGGTCTGGGAACCTCTTATGGACTCTTCTTTTACACACCCGAGGAGGGGACCTCTCCTGGAACAAATGCTACTTTCAGTTATGTGCTGAGCATGACAGTGATTTCTTCAAGGTGAAAGAAAAAAAAATCATGCACCTCTGACAGATTTTGACAGATTTTGAATATTCTTACTGACAGATTTTGAATAATCTTACTTTATTTCCTGGCCATGAACTGCTATCAGTGGTTTACGATTTTTCCGATCTCTTAGACCGCTGATTCTCAACTGGGAGTGATTTTTGCTCCCGAGGGACACTTGGCAGCATCTAGACATATCTTTGATTGTCCCAGCTCGAGGGGGAAGGCATTGCTGGCGTCTGGTACATAGGTACCAGGAATGCGCAGGATGGCCCCTCCGCAAAGAAAGTTCCATTCCAAAATATCAGTAGTGCTGAGACTGAGAAACACTCTCTTAGCCTATGTAAACGAACAGTGCATCACCTTAAAGGTAAGAAAATACACGTTATCTAGAGAAAGGTTGGAAAATATAGATAAACCCAGAGACATGAAACTGCTGACAAGTGTTAACCCTTCGGTGTGTTAGCTTTCTATATATTTTTTCTATGCATGTATATTGTTAGTAGTGACAACGGTATATACCAAAGATAATGTTTTGCAATGCTTTAAAAATTTTTTTTTTTGCTTTTTTGTTTTATTTTGTTTTGCAATGCTTTTTAATTTAATTGTGCCTTATGAACCATGCCCCTGTCCTTAAGCAATATTCCACAACATTGGTTTTAATGATGGCGTAGGGTTTTGAGTGGATGTACCATTATTGATCTAATCATTTTCCCCACTGTTGGACATTTATATTTACATTTTCTAATTTTATCTATTATTCGCAATGCTTTGATGAGAAATCTACATTCCGGTATCTAAGTTTTGGGCACAACTATGATTATTTTTGTAAGATGTATTCTTAGAAGCTGAACTGCTGGATCAAAAGTTACATTTCAAGGCTTTAATGTCTACTTTTTAAAAACTAGTAACTAGATGGTGAGCTTGCTGTAGGTGGAAATACATTTTATGCCCCTGGTGTGGCTCATTATACCTAGCTGTCCTGCATGGGACTTGCTCAGAAGCAGATCTGAGAGTAAGATTCGAGTGCAAGTCAGTTATCTGGAAGGAGCACGGGTTAAGGAGTGAGGACCTGAGACAGGGAAGGGAAAGAAGCCTGGGTGGATACCTGGAGCTCCACCCCACTGAGGAGCTCTAGGAGGACATGGGGAGCATACCTCAGAGTTGTGCTCAGAGGAGCCAGGGTATTAACACTCCTACTCCCATTCATTGCGGCCAACGGCTGCTCCCAGGCCAATCTCTGTTGCCCTGGCCTTCCTTGCACACAGGTGACGTGAAAGCCCCTGGCTGGGGGCACCTGGGTGGCTCAGAGGTTGAGTGTCTGCCTTTGGCTCAGGACATGATCCCAGGATCCCAGGATCGAGTCCCATATCAGGCTCCTCACAGGGAGCCTGCTTCTCCCTCTGCCTGTGTCTCTGCCTCTCTCTGTGTGTTTCTCGAGAATGAATAAATGAAATCTTTTAAAAAGAAAAGAAAAGAAAGCCCTTGGCTGGAGGGGAATGGGTGCTTGCAGGGGGAGGCCAGCCGTGAGCATGGGGGTGATTAGGGCCAAGAGTACTGCTGTCGGTGCACAGACAGTGACAGCGGCAGCGACACTGGACCCATAGTAAACAGATGGTAGCTGCCTACTCCGATTTTTTCAAATAAACTAATGACACTTTGCATCTTTTTTCCTTAGAGGATGAAGAAATCTTACCGTTTTAGAACAGGAGGTGAGCTGGGACATGACCTCAGTCAAGCTTCCGGCTTCACAAATGAGGAAACAGATCCAAGAACCGAAAAAGACTGTCAAAGCAAGGCTTCTTCACCTCACCTGAGATGAAGGACTCCCTGTGTTAGGGGTGGAATGATGGGTCTGATCATTCAGGTAATTGACACGTAACGACGCGTTCAGTACTGGCCCTTGGGATGCATTGCCTGTGCCCCCAAGCAGTCCAAACGCCTTTCCATCTCAGAGATTCGAACTTGCTGTTTCCATCTGCAGAGAGTGGTCTCCCCTAGATCTTTGCATGGATACCTCCCTCTGATCATTCATGTCTTGGCTCCAATGTCACTCCCTCGTTGAGGTCACACTGACCTATGATTAACTAAACTGCTAAGTTTAGGGAGTTGTCATCCAATGGTCAAAAGGCACAGACATTCAGAGACTGTATGGACATCAAACATGAATAAAGAGGGGATGCCTGGGTGGCTCAGCGGTTGAGCATCTGCCTTTGGCCCAGGGCGAGACCCTGGGGTCTCGGGATCGAGTCTCACATCAGGCTCCCTGCATGGAGCCTGCTTTTCCCTTTGCCTATGTCTCTGTTTCTCTGTGTGTATGTGTCTCTCATGCATGAATAAATAAAATCTTAAAAAAAATTGAATAGGGCAGCCCAGGAGGCTCAGCGGTTTAGTGCTGCCTTCTGCCCAGGGCCTGATCCTGGAGACACGGGTTCAAGTCCCACGTCAGGCTCCCTGCATGGAGCCTGCTTCTCCCTCTGCCTGTGTCTCTGCCTCTCTCTCTCTCTGTGTGTCTCTCATGAATAAATAAATTTTAAAAATCTAAAAACATATCATGAATAAAGTGTTATAAAATGTACAGGAAATGGGCAGATGGTTTGTGTGGAAGAAAATGAAAAAGGAGAGTCCCAGTAGATGGGTGTTCAGCAAAAGCAGGTCTGAGAACAATCTGAATCATCTGGGTGCTGCCTACCCTCTGTTTCCACTCTCTAAAGTTCGGTCTACATCTCCTCTACCTTTCTCCATCCTGTGACCCAGGAGGTTGACCTGCATGAGTTGCATCCACAGACCCCCTTGCTCTCTGGCTTCCTACTGGGTCCAACCAGTGGGCGACACCAGCGAGAGACGGGAGCTGAATGGGCTCAGTGTAAGTATCACCTGTGGAATTCCTTCCTGTGGAATCCAGTGGTGCTTGCCCAATCCCTTATGAATAAACCCTTCATTAAACTTGTCTTGACTTACCCAGTTTATAGATGTTCCATTTGTGTCTTGCTGGAATCTTGACCGATACAATGATTTACTATATTTAAGACTCAGATATTCGACTCAGCACCTGTTTATTTTAGAGGCTTTTATAGTTATTTGAAATGACGTTATAAAAGCCTACTGTTTGGTTCTCTTCTTCCTTTCTTGAAGGTCATGTTTTCTCTACCCTTCTTCAACTTCATGACCATTAAAAAACTCCACCCAGGGGCACCTGGGTGGCTCAGTCAGTTAGGCATCCAATTCTTGGTTTTGGCTCAGGTCAGTCTCAGGGTTGTGAGACTGAGCCTTGTGTCGGGTTCCTCGCTCAGTGTGGAGTCTGCTTCAGATTCTTTCCCCCTCCCTTTCCCTCCTGCTCTCCACCCCCTTATCCCCCGCTCACACTCTCTAAAATAAATAAATTTTAAAAATAAAATCTTGAAAAACTCCCCCCAGGTTGGTTTCTTGAATGTGGCTCCTGAGTCCAGGGGGTCTAGCATCAAGCTTGCCTATCACAACACCTTCATGCCCTCTGCTCTGTAGGCCACAAAGAATGAGAATCATTCAAGTTTTCTAAATGACAGGAGGCAGACATGGGAGATTGTTTGCTAATCTTCAGAGAAATTGAAGTTGTAAAACACCAGTAGCTCTTAATTATTTTTTTTAAGATTTTGTTTATTCATGAGAGAGACACAGAGAGAGAGAGAGAGAGAGAGAGAGAGGCAGGCAGAGACACAGGCAGAGGGAGAAGCAGGCCCCATGCAGGGAGCCTGATGTGGGACTCGATCCCAGGTCTCCAGGATCACGCCCTGGAGGCAGCGCTAAACCGCTGAGCCCAGTAGCTCTTAATTAAAAAAAACAAAAAAACAAAAAAACAAAAAAACTAACAACCCACCTAGCAATGACCTTTAGGTAAAAGCCTGTGAAAGAGCCTCTTTAGGTGAGAGGCTGTCAGGTATGGGGAGGGGGTCTTTATGGCACCATAGGATTCTCTCCTGCCAGCCTTTCTCCTTTATTCCTGTCTACCCACAAGAATGGTCATTTTTGATGGAACATGGTATTTTAATTCATGCAAAGTAGGCTTTGAGAGATAGTCAATATTAGAAAAATAAAAGGTCAATTTGGCTTATGGAAGCTCCATTCTGAGAAACATGAAAGCCGGGATCCCTGGGTGGCTCAGGTCCATTTGGTGTCTCCCTTTGGCTCAGGTCATGATTGTAGGGTCCTGGGATCGAGCCCCGCATCGGGCTCCCTGCTCAGTGGAGAGTCTGCCTCTCCCTCTGCCTCTCGCCCTGCTCATGCTTGTGCTCGTTCTCTCTGAAATAAATAAATTTGATTTAAAAAAAGAAATATGAAAGCCTTCCTTCCATGACCTACCACCACAGGGCAAGTTGGAGTGGGCAGGAGTTTCTGGGCCCTGAGGATCTGATGGTGCTTCTCCAGACGGCTCTGGTAACCTCATATGTGTAGGGTTCATAATTGCTCCTCCACAATGAGCACACTGAGGGTTATGTGTTCTTAATGTACCTTGCAGCTCAAGAAATTATTTTATTCATTCAATGAACATTTATTGGTCGCTTACAATATGCTAGACACTAGTGACAGAACAGTGAACATGACGCAGGCTCTGTCTTTGACAAGATGCTCACAGTTTGGTGGACAGACAAGCATAAGTAAATAATTACTCAGAGGTACAAGGGAGTGAGTTTCGTCTGAGGCACTTGGGGGAAGGCTTGCTGAAGAAGTGGTAATTGTGCCAGGTATTGAAGAAGCCATATGTATTCACCAGGTAGGAAGGAGGGATAAGACTTCCTAGAAGAAGGTCCGGCATGTGCAAAGGCACACTGAGGGTTGACAAGGCATGGAGGGTTCAAAGTATAGCCCTCTGTAGTTGCAGGGTAGGAGTCACAGGTGGGGGAGTAGGGGCACAGTAGGATAACCCCTAATTAATGAAAAATATGTTTTGAAACTTCCAGAAGAGAAGTTCCCTTATTTTAGGAGGGACATGTTTTTCTTGTTAATGTCAAATTTTATTACAATGAAATGGATCTTTTTTAAATGCACATATCTATTTTATTGTTTTTTTAAGATTTTATTTCTTTATTCATGAGAGACACAGAGAGAGAGAGAGAGAGAGAGTCAGAGACACAGGCAGATGGGGAAGCAGGCTCCATGCAGGGAGCCCGACATGGGACTTGATCCCCGGACTCCAGGATCATACCCCAGGCCGAAGGCAGGTGCTAAACCACTGAGCCACCCAGGGATCCCCTATTTTATTGTTTTTTAAGAATTTATTTACTCATTAGAGATACAGAGAGAAGCAGAGACATAGGCAGAGGGTGAAGCAGACTCCCTGTGGGCAGCCTGAGGCAGGACTCGATCCCAGGACCCTGGGATCATGACCTGAGCCAAAGGCAGATGCTCAACCACTGAGCCACCCAGGTGCCCCGCACATATCCATTTTAATATAAAATAGGAATTTAAAAAATCCTAGAAGCTGGGGAATCCAAGTGTGTAACCCATTTCAAGCTGATTTTTGCATATGTGTGAGATGGAAGTTCAGTTTCTTTCTTTTGCATGTGCTTGTCCATTTTTCCCAACATTCTTTATTGAAGAGACTATCCTTTCCCCAAGGTGTTTTCTTGACTCCTTTGTCATAAAATAATTGTGATTTCTTTTTTGAGATAACTTATAGTAAAGTGCACAAATCTTCAAAGTACAGCTCAGCGAATCTGTACATTTATATACACCTGTGGAACTACAACTGAAATCAAGATCTAAGAAGTTTTTAGCATCCCTGAAGGCTCCTTCATGCCCCTTTCCAGTCAATACCACCCTCCCAGAAGTAACCATTCTTCTGATTTCTGTTATTGCATGCCATATAAATGCAATCATATAGTCTGTGTTCTTATGTGGCTTCTTTCCTTTTGTTCAGTATCTATGAGATTGGCCCATGTTGTTGAATGACCTCTGCTTCTAACTTTGATTTGACCTGGATTGAAATTAAAATCATGTCAGGCTTGTATTAACTTGGTTACTTATCTGGAAAATGAGATACATGACAAGTATGTCTCAGGACTTGGGGGATAATCAAATTTATATGTAGCTGTATCCATTTTAGTTTTGTGATTTGACAAATAATAGATAATAAATATAATTGGAAATATTACAGTAGCAGAAGCAAACCCTGCTGTGCTTCCATCAACGGAAAGCAAATGTTATCTTGGGAAAGCCTTTCCATTAAGTTACTGGGCACAAGTTTTGTTGACCATGTTGCCCCTTTTACTGAGAGAAAAGGTTTACATTTCCCCACTCAGAGTGCCATCAATCCAAATGGAGACTATCACTAATGCTCAGTCAGCTCATGAGAAAGACATTATTTTCCACAGATCTCTGTGATCTGTGTGGTTTGGATCTGCTGAAAGGATAGACTCCCCAAAGCCCCATTCATGCATCCGAGCCTGCCCCACCAAGTCTTGGGAAGGCCAAACTCCATGTTAGTGATGCTCTTGGTTTCTGTCATTTGGACCTCCTCTCCAGCTGGAGGAGGAAGGATCCTCAGCTGCCAAAAAGAGTTCCATCCTGGCCACACATCTAAGACATCAAGAAGCTTAAGCAGCTCCAGAAGGAATCTGTAATTAATTATGTTTCACAAATGGCCTTTAGTGTGGAACAGGCTTTTTTTCAGGTCCTGGGTGAGGCACAATGTGTGACTTTGGCAGGTTTACCTAAGTTAGCATCCACAGGGGGAGTGGGGAACACCAATGTCATTTGGAAGAACCCCACTCTTTGCAGGAGAGGAGAGCATCACCAGCCAGGACATTTGGCAGTATTGTCACACCCTCCTGGGCACAATCAGCTCCATCTTTTAGTCATCCACAGTGAGGAAAATTTGGCTGCCTATTGAAAGGAATGGAATTAATGATTTTCTTGTGCTCTGTTGAGCTGGGCTAGACTTCTTACATTTCTGTTACACCACAGAGTAGCATCTTCCCTTAATAAATCACAATCCCTATTCTGTAGTCTGGGAGCTAAAAGTGGCCATTGCTGCAGGGAGGACTGACCCTGTGGATAGGTGGGTAGCCATCTACAAATATGGGGGAGGGGTGAAGTGCCTAGACTCGAGTCAGCCTGCCTGGGTTTAACTGTCTCCACCAGTTACTGGCTGCTTGACTTCAGGCAAGTAGTTAATAACCTCTCTAGGCTTTGGTCCCCCATTTGTAAAATGGGGATTATTTTACCTAAGTCATAGAGTTGTTGTGAGAAAAAAATAAAATGATCATTATAACACGCTTAGGCTATCCTATATTTCAACACATTTTATTTAATGTAGGAGGAATGACTCTGAGTCCAAACATTCAAATATAAAAACATCATTTTATTATTTCTTTGAACTTAAGTTCAACTTTGGATATCCATGGGATGGGGGAAATTTGAAGTCTATTGAGTCATTTTTTTAAGATTTATTAAATTTTTTTTAGAAAGAGACAGTATGAGTAGGGGGAGAGGCAGAGGGAGAAGGAGAAAGAGAGTCTTCAAGCAGACTCCCCACTGACCACAGAACCCGATGTGGGGCTCAATTACATGACCTTGAGATCATGGCCTGAGCCAAAATCAAGTTGATTAAGCCACCCAGGTGCCCCATTTTTGAGTCTTCTCTATGCTAGAGCTGTGCAGTTGTTTTATAGTCATTGCCCATGTTCCTCATAATGGAGAGGGTCCTGGTTTCCTTTTAAGTCCAGCAGTTCTGCTGCTTCTAAGATATACCTGGGTCATAGGACTTGGGCAAAATCTCCCTGCCCCTGGGACCCAGTGTCCCTGAGTGTGCCACAAGGCCTTGCCCTCCAAAGTCTTGCCATCTTTATGAGGCATCAACAAAACAGCAGGGATCATGAAGCTACAAGATTCTCCTCCCTCAGGGTTTCATAAGAGAACATTCTAAGGTATTCTATGGAAATTACAAGTATTCCCAGCAGACCAAGTCCTTCTATTGAGTTGATAGAATATGCTAACTAAATAGGAGAAAGGATATTTTGCCTGTGTGATGATAAAATTAAGGAATTAATAAATCTGTTAAAAATTGTAATTCTGGGGATCCCTGGGTGGCCCAGCGGTTTGGCGCCTGCCTTTGGCCCAGGGCGTGATCCTGGAGACCTGGGATCGAATCCCACATCAGGCTCCCGGTGCATGGAGCCTGTTTCTCCCTCTGCCTGTGTCTCTGCCTCTCTCTCTCTCTCTGTGACTATCATAAATAAATAAAAATTTAAAAAAAATTGTAATTCTGTCATTTTCTTCTATCTACAGTGCCCAAGATGACTATGGTTCCATGTGATGTGCATAACAGAAGATATAACTCGATTTTATCTGAAAGCAATTTTTTCTTGAATGTTCTAGATTTTTTAAAGATTTTTTTAAATTGAGAGAAGCCTGGGTGGCTCAGCAGTTGAGTGTCTGCCTTTGGCTCAGGACGTGATCCCAGGGTCCCAGGATTGAGTCCCACGTCGGGCTCCCTGCAAGGAGCCTGCTTCTCCCTCTACCTATGTCTCTGCCTCTCTCTCTGTGTCTCTCATGAATAAATAAATACAATCTTAAAAAAAAAAAGATTTTTTTAACTGAGAAAAATTTAATTCCTCCCTAAAAGTTGCAAGAACAATACAACAAATACTTTAATACCATTCACTTAGATTCACATTTTATTAGCATTTTGCCACATTTGCTTTCTGTGTGTGTGTGTGTGTGTGTGTGTGTGTGTGTGTATAATCTTTAAAGAAACTTTTGAGGGGTACCTAGGTGGCTCAGTTGGTTAAAGTTCTGCCTTTAGGTCAGGTCATGATCCCAGGGTCCTGGGACTGAGACCCATGTCAGGCTTCTTGTTCACAGGGAGCCTACTTCTCCCTCTTCTCCCCACTCGTATTCTCTCTTGCTATCTCTTGCTTGTTTGCTCTCTCTAATAAATAAATAAAATCTTTTAAAAAATAAAATAATTACCATTTGAGAGTAAGTTGTAGACATGATGACTTTTCATTCTGCATACTTCTTGCATGCATTTCTTATGCAGAAGGACACTTTTATGAAACTACAGTATAATTATCAAAGCCAAGAAATTTACAAATGGTAGATACAATATTATTCTTTATATATGGCCTATGTTCAAATCTCACCAATCCTCCCAATAATGTCTTTCATAGTATTTTTTTTTTTCCTTTCCAGGATCCGATCCAGGACTATTTGCTGTTATTTATTTGTTGTATTGAAATCAACACTTATGAACACCACTAGAAAAGCATTAGATTAAAAGTCAGAAGCATTGAGTCCAAATGACCTTTTAGCCTCTCTGAAATATAATGGTAATGAAAATGAACATTCACCTTGCCCACCTCCCAAGGTTGTTGCAAGGATCAAATGAGGTACCCTGTTCTTTGTGAATGGCAAAGTACTGTGCGATTATGCAGAACTGTTCCATACATACACTTTAAGGCAGTTTCCTAGGGCTTAAATGCAAAAAATTACTTTCTGAAGGCATGGGAAGGTGTGAGGCAAAGTCCGGAAAGTGGTTGTCAACAACTCAACTTGGTGGAGATCATAGTATGCCACTAAAGTCACTTCAGAGCTTTAGGAGGGTTCATATTCCTCAGATGACTCTTTCTCTCTCTTTCTTTCTCTTATAGAAAATGTCCCTTAAAGCTGTAAGAATCTGTGATCTTAATTCTGTAACCCTTATTTTTTTTTCCTAAAAATTGAGATATAGGTTTCACACAGTAAAATGTGTATCTTAGTACACAGCTTGAATTTTATAGGTATACACCCATGACAGCTTCACCTAGATCACCATTACAGAACATTTTCATTACCCTAAAAGCCTCCCTCATGCCCCTTCTTAGCACCCCTCACTCTCACACTAAGAGAAACTGCTATTCTGACATTTGGTCATAGATCTGTTTATTTGCTCTTAAGCTTCATTTAAGTGGAATCATACAGGATGTGCTTTTTTTGTGTTTGGTGTCTTTCTCAACACTGCTGGCTAGATTCATCCATATTATTGTGTGTAAGGCTAGTTCATTATTTTCTTGATTGCTGTGTAGTATTCCATTTTGCACATATTGCAATATTTATTTTTTACACATTTTACTGTTGATGGATACTTGGGACTATTATGAACAACAACGCCATGAATACTTTTGTGCATGTCTTCTGGGGCACATAAGGACTTGTTAGGGGATCCCTGGGTGGCTCAGCGGTTTGGTGCCTGCCTTCAGCCCAGGGTGTGATCCTGGAGTCCCGGATCGAGTCCCATGTCAGGCTCCCTGCATGGAGCCTGCTTCTCCCTCTGCCTGTGTCTCTGCCTCTCTCTCTGTGTCTATCATGAATAAATAAATAAAATCTTTAAAAAGAAAAAAAAAGGACTTATTAAATACCAGGAATGGAACTGCTCAGTCATAAAGCATACATATATTCAGCTTTTCCAAAGTGGTTGTACCTGTTTACACTCCCACCAACAATGTGTGAGAGTCCTAGTTTTCCACATCTTAACCATCACTTGGTGTGTCAGCCTTCCTTTTAGGCTTTTGCCGTTTTGGCGGGTATGTAGTGATGTCTCATTGGGTTCTATTTGTACGTCTGACTTATTTGAGGTGCACAGTGACTAGGTCACGTCTGCTGTATCAGGGCCAGCATTAGGCAGCTACTTTCACAAGGAAGTGATTGGAAGAGCACAAGGAAGGCTTCTCATCATTATGGATAACTTTGTGTGTGTGTGTGTGTGTGTGTGTGTGTGTGTGTGTGTGTGTGATAGTGGCATTTCTCCATCTGTGGCCACCTGACACCTTTTGAGCACCCATCTTATGTTTGGAGAACTTCCTACATAGATGCTGACTTTTTAAAGATTGAAATAATAAATCTGCTTTCCCAGTACTTTTTGCAGCTAATTCCCATTGATCAGGGTAAGACTTGGATTTGAAAGCCAGTAATTCATGGGAGCAGACACTATGAGGAACTGCGTTCTGGTGAGGGAGGTACAAAGCTCTCTTTCCTTTGGAGGCAGCAGTGGCTGAGTTTCAGGCATCTGGTCCCCACTGTCAGGTCTGTCTGAGAAGTAGTCTACCCTTGGCTAGAGCAGGCCAGTGATGGTTTGGGCAATGTTCCTGGTTGCCCTGTGTTTGAGCATGACTCTCTGTGCCACACCCTACCCCCACCCCAGGTTCTAGGAGCTTCCTAAATATCTTTTTCAGAAAACTTTCTTTACTTGGAAATAATTTTATGCTTAGAGAAAAGTTCAGTGCACATTTCCTAAGAAAAAGGATATTCTTAAATAACCATAGTGCAATTATCAACATCAGGAAATTTAATGTTGATATAATATTTTTATTTAATTTACCATTTGTTTCATTTTATTTCATTTACCACTTGGGTCAATTTCATTTGATCCAATAATATCTTCTACAGCATTTTTCACCTCTAGTACAGGACCTACTCTAGGGTCAGGCATTGCATTTAGTTTTGTTTAGATTATTTCACTGAGAGATAATTAGACATTTCTAGGTGAATGCCCACACTCGTGTTCTCTTTGCTATATACGTTCCGTGCTTTCATCTCCCATTTTTTTCACTCCATGACACATCATGTCAACTTCTCATTTCAATGAAATTGTCCAAAAATAATTTTTTTTTGAGAGAGAGAGAGATAGAATGAGCACAAGCAGGGTGGAGGGGCAGAGGGAGAAGCAGACTTCCCACTGAGCAGGGAGCCTGACGTGGGGCTCCATCCCAGGACCCTGGGATCGTGACCTGAGCCAAAGGCAGATGCTTCACTGTCTGAGCCACTCAGACGCCCCAAACATAATAAACTTTAAAAAAAATTTTTTTTCATAATAAACTTTAATAGTTGCCTAGAATGTATAATTTCACCAGTCACTGGTTGGTTGATGTTTAAGTTACTTCAATTTAAAGAAAATTATAATCAGCTTAAAGTAGTGGTTACTGAGCCTGAGGGATTCCACCTCTGAGCTCAGGCATTACTGTTTTTTGCACCCCACAATAGCACAGAAGAAATAAAATGCCTCTTGGGCTGATGTCAAAACTCCCAAACTTAGTGACTGCAAATTTCACAGCACCTGGTCTGAGAGGCTGAGTCATCACCTGCAGACACTTGAAGGGACAGCAGGAGGAGTCTAGCCTAACACATGCGTTTTTATAGATGAAGAAATGACTGAGTGACTCACCTGAGGTCATGTGCCTGGTTAAGGTGACAGTCTAGACGGGACCCACGACTCCTATAACGTCTGGGTAGTGGTTTCTGTCTCCCTCACTGCCCAGTTCTGAGTTCTCACAATCCTCGCTATCCAAAGCGTGGATAGGCCTGCAGCTCAGGCCTCTCCGAGGAGCTCGTTAGAAATGCAGATTCTCAGGCTTCACCCCAGCCCCCCTGAACCAGGACCACGAGTCTTGCTGGAGTTTGAGAAACTGTGTTTTAAGTTCGGTGTCGATTTTTGGGTGAACGTCCGTGTCTGCCAGCCCCAGGAGCTGGGGCCTTCAGTGGGCAGGATGAGGTGACTCAGGCGACGTCTCCCTAGAGAACTACGCAGTGTTCAGTGTTTCAACAGAACCCCAAGATACGATTCCAAGTTCTGTGAGAGGTGAGACAGCGCAGACACTGACAGATACTGAAGTCAGCTTACAAAACCCTCTTAAGAAGCAAGCTGGCTATTCTCACCTCTGGGCCATTGCACTTGCTCAGGAACACTCTCCAGACACTCCCCTGGCTTGATTCCGTTTCTTTTTTTAATTTATTTTTATTTTTTTAATTTTTATGTATTTATGATAGTCACACACAGAGAGAGAGAGAGAGAGAGAAGCAGGCTCCATGCACCGGGAGCCCCACGTGGGACTCGATCCCGGGTCTCCAGGATCGCGCCCTGGGCCAGAGGCAGGCGCCAAACCGCTGCGCCACCCAGGGATCCCCCGATTCCGTTTCTTTTTTTCTTTTTCTTTTTTTTTTCGATTCCGTTTCTGATAGCAGGTCAAACATCACTCTCCCGGCCCGGTCAACCTGGCTTGCTGCTTTGTGTGGTGTCAGAAGCAGCTCCCACAAGACGGCTGCTCCCACCGCTGCCCCCTGAGGTCCGGCCATCACTCTCTTCTTTGCCCGTCCAGCCCGGCGGTACCGGTACCGGCTCCCTGCTGTTACTCATTCTGCTATAGTGCACTCTCCCTGCGATTTCCCTAGACCCTGACCACACCTCTGCAAAGTGTGCCTTCCTTAATCACCTCAATTTCTCCTAACAGAGTGTGGCTTTTGTTTCCAGTCAGGGCCCTGTCGGTGGGAGCTGGGTGGGGAGTGGGTGGGGAGTGGGTGGGACTGGTTGGTGGGCCTGTGTGGGAGGAAGAGCTCTCCAGGTGAGTCTAATTCATATCTGCTTCCCTGCCTTCAGGGGCCACTCTTCCTGACACCTCTTCAGAATTGGAATCAAGCCCAAGTCAGGAAGAAGCAAGGGTGGGGGGGTGGAAGGAAAGGTGGGGCTGGGGCAGAGAGACAGCAGTTTACTAGAGCGGAGAATGCCTGGGACACCAACATTTTCCTTTTATTTCAGGGTCTTTGAAAATCCTGACTAGTCCGGAAGCAAGTACTGGATGGACAGCAAAGACGAAACTTACCAATTTGTAAGACCAACTTGGATGTGGCCACTCATTAGACTACCACATATTCTGCTTTAAAAGAGAAAACAGTACACAGGAAACATTACTCTCCTTTTTCCCCTTGCTGACTATTTCAACTAATAGGCCTATGCATTAGTCACTTTGCTAATGAGTAGTTTTACCCTGGCTCTCGGTGAACGAGGCCAGAGAGGGGGCCCTGCAAACTCTTGGAACACCTCGTGAAAAGTCCTGTTCTTGTTGACCCATTAGCAGAGAGGTGAGACACACCAGGGACCAATGTTTATTTATCGTAGCTATGTTTGGAAGTTTAATTGTTTTTCTAAAAATCACAATTGAGAAAAGTTAAGGATTTTATAATAATAGAATCAAAATAGTACATTCTAAGACCTAATGTGTTCTTATTTTTCATTGGCCTCTGCCATTTTCATAGTCCAGAAAAGCAAACAAGGGAAAAAGTGTTTCACCGTGTCCTCTACACAAGCGGTTCTCAACCAGGGGCAATTGTGCCCCTCAGGGGACCCTTGGAAGTGTCTGGAGACAGTTCTGTCTATCAGCACAGGAGTGAGGATTCTCCTGGCATTGAGTGGGTAGACACCAGGGATGCTGCTCAACATCCTACAGTGCACAAGACAGCCTCCACAACAAAGAATGATCCAACCCCAAATGTCGATAGTGCTGAGGCTGCGAAACCCTTCTCTGCTTTCAAATTATAGCTCTATTAGCAAGGAAATGGGTGTCAAATAATCTTTATAACTTAGCAATTTAAAAACCACACTCCAGTGAAGTTAGGTACCCCAGTTTACCGGTATTACTATAAATCACTCATTAAATATCATTGCCTTAGAATTTGTGGAGTTTTGAAAATGGCAAGTTTATTGCATTTTTTTTGGTGTGTAATCGATGTTTTTCAAAATAGAAACCAGGCTAATTGGTCAGATGGAACAAAATAGTTTTGGCACACATGGAGCTTTATTTTTAATTGCCTCTCTAATCAAAAGCAGTTTCCCTTCAGATTGTGGTTCTAACTAAAGAGATGCACAGCCCAAAAGGAAGTGGCCTGAGGTTCAGAGTACCCACGGCAAGGGTAGTGGAATTATCATCTTAACCATCAGCAATTGCAAAGAAGAGATGAAAATCTTGGGCTATTTGGGAAGGATTTAACCAGACAAAAAGGTCTCAAATGTCCTGTCTCCTTTCCACCCAAAATAGTTCTGGCCTGAACATGAGGTCTTCAAGGTGTCTTGGAGTGAGGAGGAAAAAATCTATTCTGGGCATGGACAATCAACAACCACAGAGGTTTGCTGGGGAAAGAAGAGGCCAAGATTGTCTTACTTATAATGCTTGTCACTGAGGGACATGGCATGCTTGTAAAAAAGCTCTTTTGTTAAATCTTATTCTGTGCTGGAGAAGCAGGTTCAGGAGGAATCAAAGAGCTATCAGAGAAGCTAAAAGCCTTTCATGGCAAAGAAAACTCAGCCTGGTATTAAAATTAATGAAGATGTTGGAAGAGCAGAGACAAGAGTGCTGGAAGGATGAAGATAGAGAAACTATTTTAAGGTCATTCTCCAAGAAGATGGAGAAAACAAATGTGGCCAGGTAGAAGGAAATGCCAACTTCTCCAAATTAATTATCCAAAAGAAAAACTACATTTCTTGGAAAAACTGATCCTATGCAAACTTGTAGCTCCAAATACCATTCTTCTGAGTGAATTACAAGAATCGGCTCAAGGGCCTCACCAATTCAGGAGTTTGAAGAGCGCTTGAGAGTTTATTGAAATTTCTACTCTTCTCCAAAGGAATGTTCCTAGAAGCAGAAAATGGTCTGCTTAGGCTGACAACGCTAAAATGATGAAGAGCTCAGATAGGCCCAAGCTGCAGGAATTTAACAAAGTTGTCCAAGGGATGGATAAATAGTGGATGAAGCTCCCTGCCAAAGTTGTGCAACTTGGCTTTGTGGACCATCCAAGCCCAGCTCCCTGCCAGGTGAGGGTATGGGGGAGTGTGTGGCTGTCATGGCTGACTCCCTGCTATGAAGGCCGCCAGAAGTAGGCTGTTCCACTGATGCTTTAAGAACAGTTCTCATTTCAGAGCCAATGAGGGCCCATGCGAATATGGTGGTGAGTTGGGGTCAACACATGTCGGCAAGGCCAGTAATAATACTGCATGATATATAACTAAAAAACGCTAACAGGCTTCATTATGACATCTACTTTTTGAAGATAAACCAATCAGGGATTTATCCTCATCGATGAGATGATAACGAAAGGTAGGGATTAAAATAGAAAGTATTGAAGTAGTCTTTGAAAGCACCAGAGTAAACCAAGAGGAAAAAAGAATTTAATGTGGTAGAAACAATTCTGACCAGGATTAGCAAGAAAGTAAAGATGCTCATGCCCCAACCAGAATGAAGCTAATGACGATAATCCCCAACTTAGTTGCCCCCTTACTCTGCGCCCGACATTGCTAGGTGCTTTCATTAACATCAGCATAGTGATTCTCTCTCACAGCTCTATAAAGTAGGTACCATTACCTCCATTTCCTGGATGAGCTTCTGGCAGGCAAAGACTTTAAGTAACATGCCCAAGCCTCTGTAACTACAAAGCAGCAGAGCTGGGATTTGAATCCACGTCTGTCTGGCTCCAAAGTCCAAGCTATTAAACACTATATTCGGGCAGCCCGGGTGGCTCAGCGGTTGAGCGCCGCCTTTGGCCCAGGGCGTGATCCTGGGGTCCCGGGATCGAGTCCCACGTCGGACTCCCCGCGTGGAGCCTGCTTCTCCCTCTGCCTGTGTCTCTCATGAATAAATAAATAAAATCTTTAAAAAAAACCCCACACTATATTCTACCAGTATAAACTTTCTGGCTCTGTGGTGGAGTAGGGTGCCCCGGGGGAATAGCGGAAGTTTCATCACTTGGGTTTTCAGACTGAACAAAATATTAGTACGTGTGTCATAGGAAGTAATCTCTAATGGGTCAGGGTGGATTAAAATAATATCTGCAACTTCCATTTCTGAATGTTAAGAACTCTTAATCCACAGCACAAGCCATACTGGTGCAGCCCACTGCAGTTTTCCTAGCACCTTCTCACACACACTCTCTCATCTGATGCTCACTGAAACCTTGTGAGGTGGGCAGGCCACATATTACCACGCCTCTCCTCGGAGATGTGATAGGCAGTCCCCTCCGAAACCAAGCCTGGCCAAGTTACTTATCATCAAAAGTATGTGGGAGGAGGGGGAAATGTGATTCCAAAAAAAGTTGCTTATTTCAATCCTGAGCAGTTCATAATTTATTTCCACAGCAGTGTGATTGCTTCCTTTTCAACAAGGCTTTGACTCACTCGGAGGAATGTATTCCATTACAAGTCCGCTGGCTTCAGGCTTTATGTAGAACCCGTTGGTTGCCATGACAACCGGGACTAACAAAATACAAACCATGAACTCTTTCAGTACCGGTCACTAGCTCACTTCTAACAGTCCACTTCGGAACAGTGGAAGCTGATGTTGTTTCCGAGGGAGTGCATATCCATAGCGCCATTCTTTCTGGAGGGCTCCTCCTTCAGGTTTGCACGTAATCTCAAGACATCTGCTTTGGTCTCAAGGGAACCTTGGACATAAGGTTTTTTGTCTCTGTGGCTAAAGAGTGTTTGGAGAACAGTGTCTTCGGCCATGTTATTCTATTTTTTAAAAACTTGCATTTCTCATACCAAGCAAATTTTGCTCGGGTCAAAGCAAAAAAAAAAAAAAAAAAAAAAAAAGAATATACGGACTATACTAATGGCTTGATATAGCACAACCCCTACAGCATTTACTTAAGCACCCAGCTCTTACCAGAGGGTGTTTATTCACTATACCAAAAGGTTATAGACAATATGTTCAGATTTTGAATAACGAAATACTTTCTAAGACATCATAAAACCTCATTGGTTATGGCTAAATGGGAAATTGGAAGAAAGAAGCGGTGGGGGAGCTTCATTTGAAATAGTTTTTCTGAATTGTAGTGAACCTCTGTTTTTCCTTGCTCGGTAGCCATCCCTAAATCTTCTGAAAGCAATCTGACTCTCTTTGGGTAACCACCCTCTACCTCAACCTCAGTCATGTAATTCAGGTACAGCTGGCCCTACTCCAGTTCCAGGAATGTACCTATAACACAAGCCTGACCAATGAGAGTAATGTGTCCCACTGAATATGGATATTGGTTCAAGGAGAGGCACATGACCAAAGTTAGGCCAATCTAAGCCAGTAAGATTCAACACCACAATATTCTTTTTAAGATTTTAAGATTTTATTTTTAAAATATACCTCTCTACACCCCACAGGGCACTTGAATTCACAACCCCAAGATCAAGAGATGTTTACTCCACTGACTGAGCCAGTTAGGCGCTCCAATTCCATAATTTTTGTTGGAGTTCTTGGGACAGAGGGATGTTCTGGAGTTGCTGACCAGATGTATGAAAGCCTAGAGATCCTGGCAGCCATCTTGCTACCAAGAGGAGACAGTCACCTGAGAACGGAACCTACTTGAAGGGAAATCAGAAGAGAGATGGAAAGAGTTAAGACCCAATTTCCAATGACATTGTTTGAGCCCCTAAGTCAAGCCTTGTCTGAAGTCTGTCTATGGACTTTTTGGTTATTTGACCAATAAATTCCTATTCTCCTTAACTTTAGCTTAATTGGATTTGTTATTTACAACCGAGGAAGTCCTGATTAAAAGAGAAAAAGATCTGTATTATTTTAAATGCAATGATTAAATCTAAGCTAAAAAGTACAAGAGATCTCCAGGGACCCGTTTCAGTGATTAGATAATTATGCCATTCTAATAAGCCTAATTAATTCCTCTGAAATCAATCCCTTGGGGGAAGCTTATTTGCTTAAATATTTTAGAGATCTCCCCTTACAATCTTATTTATGATTTTAATTTGTGCTCCTGAGAAATAAGTTGCTCAGAAAGGGATACATTTTGACTCCCATCTTAACTAAAACACATCAGTGGGATTTTACTGTAGAAGGCACGTGATGTCTTTCTCAGCCTGACAAATAACTGGACGCGCCGATTTCTCATCATGGACAATCCTGAACTTCCAAAAGAAAAACAAGCCATACTATTTTTGAGTCTTCAGCTTCAAGGCATTATTACATTTAATTAGCTTTTGCTCCATTAGGCACTGCGTAGTTTTTTTTTTAATTATAAAACATTTGGAGCCCCTGCCAAAAAAACTTTAACAACATATAATTATTATGTTGTTTTCCTTTAAATATCTTTAAGAACTTTACAAATTTTCCTATTCATTATCATCCATCTTAGGAGGTTAATATATTTAGTAGATTTCTTGGAGTACCAATAAAACACTAAAAGTTACATTAGGACAGAGATTCTCAACTCTGGCTGTGGAGTGAAATCACCTGGGGAGCATTTCAAAAATACTAATGGCATGGCCCCACCCTAGACTAATTGAATTAGAATTTTTTGGAGTAGGGTCCTGGCATCAGTGGTTTTAAAAGCTCCCCAGGTGATTCTAATGTCCAGCCAGCGATGAGAAAAACTGCATTGTTGGAAATATTGACTACAATCTATGATCTGCTTCAGTAAGGATGCATTTAATAAGGAATCCTTTGGAAACACCCTTAATTTCTCAAAACAGAATTAAAAAAATATACACACACACACACACAAAAAATACATTATATATGTTTGAGAACTCACTTATGCTCTTGGGTATATGGAGACACCTCTCACCAAACCTGTTCCTTCAAAATTACTTTTCAGAGAAATGTGCAAGAGGCTACTTGCCATGTGTTAGAACACCATTCTTCCTTTCTTCGAGGTGAATTATTTCCATTACTATCCTTGAATATTGTCTACTTGACATTGCATAGTCAATTGTTTGTTAGCTTTCCCTAAGGGAGAGCTTACTTAACTAATTCTCCAACTCCTACTTAGTAGCATTTGTACTTAGAGGAAGACTTGCTATTACTGCCCCAGGTGATATTATCATCTTGGTTCTGCATAGTATATAAAACCTAAAAAGATCCAAAGAAACTTTCAGTGTGTGAGAAGAGTAAGATCTTGAGATAAAGGTGACAGGATGAAGCCAAACACAGAATCTCTTTCCCTTCACGCAAACACAAAGTGATTTTTAAAAGTAGCAAAAATATACCAATAGCAAGTATAGAAGAAAAGTGATATGAACTTGCCAAAATAAGAAATGGTAGCAAGAGGAAGAAATTGATAATTTGGATTTTTATTCTGACTCAGTGGTGTGCTGGAGCAGTTCTAATGGGCTCATAAGAGCTGAGCTGAAAGTCCAAGTTTCAGGGATTTTTCAAGCCAGGTATTAAATGGAGCAATTATTATTATTATTATTATTTTAGATTTTTAATTTGTTTATTCACGAGACACACAGAGAGAGAGGCAGAGGCAGAGGCAGAGGCAGAGGGAGAAGCAGGCTTCCCACAAGAAGCCCGATGTGGGACTCGATCCTGGGTCCCAGGATCATGTCCTGAGCTGAAGCCAGACACTCAACTGCTAAGCCACCCAGGCATCCTTTAAATGGAGCAATTATTAAAAATTAAGTTATATATACTTAACAATTAAATTATATTAAAAATAATATTTAAAACAAAGATAGTAAATGCTCAAAAACACCACTTTCTAATTATTTCATTTTACTATTATCTATGTTTTTAAGATTATTTACATCGACTGTATCCATATGGTGGAAATACTGTATAATGTTGTACTAAGCTATATAGTGCTGCATGTTCCAATCCCGCATTTAGTAATGTCATATTGGTAGCTTGAAATTGGCTACAGTGGGAATATTTATGGTATTGGAAACTGGCATACATTATACATCAGGGATTTTTGAGAGCCAGTTGTTAAACATTTACCACCACACCACTGCTCTTAATCTCACCCCCACGTCCACTGATGGTCACCTGCCAGTTAACAAAAACCCAAATTCTCACCAGTCACTCTCAATTTAGAGAGAAGTGAATTAATGAGGAAAGTAAGAAACCCTAGAAAAAATCAAGGAAAAGAGTTGCATATTTCATCAGGGACAGAAAAAAGCATCCTTGGAGTATGCCATTTACTATGGATTCATACAAAATTGGGGGCATAATCCCAAGCCTAAGGATATAACATGTTAAGAATAGGGTATGTTGGGACACCTGGATGGCTCAGCAGTTGAGCATCTGCCTTTGGCTCAGGTCCTGATCCTGGGATCTGGGATGGAGTCCCGCATGGGCTCCTTGCAGGGAAGTTACTTCTCCCTCTGCCTGTGTCTCTGCCTCTCTCTCTTTCTGTCTCTCATGAATAAACAAATAAAATCTTGAAAAGAAATAGGGTATGTCTCCGAGTATGAGATCTGAACTCCAGTGCAGATCACAGAAGAAATTCTTTAAAGAGAGCTCGCGTCCCCCACCAAGAGGGCACACAACTCCAGCTGAACTCTATCTCTGCCTCTACGGCCATATCATCAGTGCAGAGAGAAGTACATAGAACATCTCATTTAGGCCTCAAACTGGAGTTGTAAGAGGAAGACAAATGAGTTTGAGGTAAGTTAGAATGGGGTGGAGATATCACTCATATGTGTCGGAGAAAACAAAAGGTCCAGTGAACTGCCAACATGGAGAGTGAGAAACTAAAAAGACCAAAAACCAAAATGAAATGCTAAAACAGCAGATGTAGCTAAAAAGGCTAAAAAGATGTCAGTTAAGAAAACAAGTTGAAGACCAGCACGATACCATTGCAGGTTGAATAAATTAATTAGGAACAACAAGAAGAATGGACACCAGGTGAAATACCACATTATTGACAGAAAAGCTTTGAGGTTATACAAACCTCAGAACAAGGTAAAGACAAATGTTAACATTTTAGAATATTGGTAACTAAATAGAATTTGGTAACACCTCGATTGGGATATTAGAATTAACATCACAAATGAGGGGCAGAGAGACATCAGGTGGATGTGACACACCCTGAGAAGGACCTAGCACTTAGTATTCTGGCTGCGATTGTACAACTGGAATCTAAGAAGCATTCTATTAAAAAAAGAAAAAGTTCTATATTCTTTTAAGATGTCAGTGTCATAAGAGACAAATAATGCTAAGAAACTGATCCAGATAAAAGGAGACTGAAGAGGATGATGACTGTTATGGTCTGAATGTTTGTGTGCCTCCAAAATTCATATGTTGAAAACCTAATGCCCAAGGTGATGGTATTAGGAGGTAAGGCCTTGGGAGACAATTAGTTCATGAAGGCAGAGCTCTCATGAATGAGACTAGTGTCTTTATAAAAGAGGCCCCAGAGAGCCAGCTCACTCCTTCCATCATGGGAAGATACACGCCACAAAAGAAAAATACATAATTTTGGTCCCATCAAAATTAGACTTGTGTTTCAAAGAATAGCATCCAGACAGTGAAACGACAACCTAAACGATGGGAGAAAATTTTTGCACATCATATATCTGATAAGAGATTTGTATCTACAATGTATGAAGAACTCTTACAACTCAATAATAAAGAACAACCCAATTAAAAAGTGAGCAAAGGCTCTGAATAGACGTCTCTCCAAAGACTATATACAAATGGCCAATAAGCACATGAAAAGATGCTCGACATCATTAGCTATCAAAGAAATGCAAATCAAAATTAAAATGAGATATCATTTCATACCTACTAGGATGGCTATACCCAAAAAGTCAGTCCATAGCAAGTGCTATGAGGCTATGGAGAAATCGGAGCCCTTGTATACTTTCAGGGGGGACATAAAGCAGTATAGGTAGAAATCAGTTTGGCAGTTCCTCAAAATGTTGCATACAGTGTTTCCATATGACCCAGAAATTCCACTCCTATGTATATACCAAGAGAAATAAAAACATATGTCCACACAAAAACTTGCACATCAGTGTTTACAGCAGCATGATTCCTGAGGTGTCTGGATGGCTCAGTCGGTGATGTGTCTGCCTTTGGCTCAGGTCATGATTATCAGGGTCCTGAGATCGAGCCCCATGTGGGGCTCCCTGCTCCCTGGGGGAGTCTGCTTCTCCCTCTCCCACTGCTCCTCCTCCTCCTCATGCTCCTGCTTTCTCTTTTTCTCTCAAATAAATTAATAAAAATCTTTATAAATAAATAAATACACATCCCAAACTCTAAATATACATACAAAAACTCACACCTCGATGTTTACAGCAGCATCATTCCTAATAGCTAAAAGGTGGAAACATTCAAATGTCCATCAACTGAGGAATGAAATGTGGCAAAACCATAGACTGGAATATTATTATTATTATTTTTTAGACTGGAATATTATTTGACGATACAATGAAATGAAGTACAAATACATGCTACAACTTTGAAACATGCTAACTAAAGTAGGCAGCCACAAAAGGCCACATATGATATGATTCTATACATGTAAAATGTCGAAAATAGGCAAATCTGTAGAAATAGAAAGTAGATTAGTGATTGCCTAGGGCTGGGGGAAACTGGAGAGTGACTGTTGATGGGTACAGGGTTTCCTTTTAGGGGGCTAGGGAAATGTTCTAAAATCGACTATGGTGATGGTTGTACAACTGTGAATATACCAAAAATCATTGACTCATATGCTTTCGATGGGTAAATTGTATGGAATGTGAATTGTATCTCAATAAAACTGTTATTCAAAAAGTTTTGAGGGACACCTGGGTGGCTCAGCGGCTGAGCATCTGCCTTTGGCTTGGCATAATCCCAGAGTCCTGGGATCAAGTCCCACATCAGGCTCCCTGCCTGCGTGGAGCCTGCTTCTCCCTCTGCCTGTGTCTCTGCCTCTCTGTATCTCTCATGAATAAATAAATACAATCTTAAAAAAATAAAAATAAAAAAGTTTTGAACAAAGGGGGAAAGACAGCACAGAATTTAACTAGCATAAGAAGAAACTTTTGTTCTATCTTGGTATTTAACAGATCAGAATTTAGAATCACCCCACCTTAGTGCTAGCAGATAGAAGGAATGACAATCCAGTCCGGCAGGCAGTTGCTTAGCAGGATGCTTATTGAGTTTCTATATGCCAGGCACTGAGCTGGGGGCTGAAGATAGTGAACAAAACAAAAATGGTTACCAGACTTATAGTACTTAGAGTGTGCTAGGAAAACATACATTAAATTACAGATCACACAACTGAATAAATGCCCTAGGAGAAAAATCCAGATAGTAGGAAAAGGTACACTTGAGGGCCCCAATCTAATCTGAGAAGGATGGGGTGCTTTTTGAAGAAGTGATGTTTGAGTTGAGCTCTTGAGGATCATTAAGAATGAACTAGCTGAAGGGGTGCCCGAGTGGCTCAGTCAGGTAAGCATCCAACTCTTGATTTTAGCTCAGGTCACGACCTTCGGGTCGAGATAGAGCCCTGTGTTGGGTTGCATGGTGGGCATGGAGCCTGCTTAAGATTCTCTCTCTCCCTCTCCCTCTGCTCCTTCCCCTACTCTCTCCTTCTCTAAAAAAACAAAACAAAACAAAACAAAAAACAAAAAACAAAAAACTAGATGAAGATTGGGTTTGAGCTAGAGAGGATTCCAGATAGAAGGGACTGGGCCTCCTCTGCCAAGGAGCCAGAGGACAGAGGACAGTGAGAACCCGGGGGCACCATGAAGGATGCTGGAAGGGCTAGCAGACCCTGAGGGCTTCATAAGCCACATTAGGCATTTGGTCTTTATTTCAAAGGCCATGGGAAGGTGGGGACAGATTTTAAAGGAGAGCTTTCAATTCATGTCTCTAGTATGCTTTCCTGTTAAGTTTGTTCCTGAGTTTGTTATTTATTAACAAAAATAAAACTACCTGATGATGTCAGTGGAGGTGCTGTGGCTCCCCCCGCTATTAACCAAATTTCCTAGCCCAGGCTTCTTAGAATTTGGTCCCTGGAAACAGCATACACAATTCCCAGACTGAGAAGGGAGAAGAGAAGGTACAGAGGAGCCCTGAGGAAATTAGCTGGGCCACAAGAGCTTTGGTGAGCTCAGCAACACCAGTAACACAATGATCCATAAGGACATATTGGCCTTCTTCAAGCTTTGGATGTATGTGAGGGAATGAGATCACTCCCTATGACTCTAGGGTCTTGTTATTTACATCTGTGATGCTAAAATTGGCACCATAGGCACTTTATAAAATATGGGTGGAGTGGCCCCTGGCCTCTGTTATATATTGCCTGGGATAGGAGCTGGTATCCTCAATTGAGCACAGGTGAAAACAGATGGAAAATAAATTATCTTACAACTTTCAGCATGTTTTCATTGACTTAGCATCTGTTGGAAAATTTATTCTGAGAATAGCATCAAGGAGCTGATCTACATAGTGGGCAATGGCCAACCAAGGCCTCTGAGAGAGGATTTCTCCATTGGCCAAGGAGGGCTTTGCCAAAGTTCTTAAGGCTATGAGATTGCCTTGGCAACACTAACTAAAACAAGACACTGAGGTTCTTTAAATTTACCATAAGTCACAAGTTACACTTGCTCTTAATTCTGCATTTTCTGGTTGATTTATTTTAATTTTTTTATCTTGGCTGAATGTGGTGGGAGGATGTCTTCCATGCTGTTAATGGCAGCCGAAAACGCTTTTTGATTCTCCTTGCTCTTGATCTTCCCTTCTTCTTTCCTTGTCCTCTTTTGTTCCTTGATCTCTTTCCTTTGAGTGACCTGCTAGAATTTTGAGCTCTTACATACATGGTTCCAGCTGGATAAGGTGAATTTATCGTTTGATAACCATCAAACGATACATTTTATTGAAAATAATTCAGGGGTGTCTGGGTGGCTCAGTTGGTTAAGCATCTGTCTTGGTCTAGGGTCGTGATCTCCAGGTCCTGGAATGGAGCCCCGCATTGGGCTCCCTGCTCAGCAGGGAGCCTGCTTCTCCGTCTCCCTCTGCCCCTTCCCCACACTGTGCTCTCTCTCTCAAATAAATAAACAAAATCTTAAAAAAAATAAAAATGATTCAATTCTAGTATGTGCAAGGTATGCCCTCTGACCTCAATGCAGCATTTTGACTCTGTGAGTCACCCTACTTTCTTTTTTTTTTTAATTTTTTAAATTTATTTATGATAGTCACAGAGAGAGAGAGAGAGAGAGGCAGAGACACAGGCAGAGGGAGAAGCAGGCTCCATGCACCGGGAGCCCGACGTGGGATTTGATCCTGGGTCTCCAGGATCGCGCCCTGGGCCAAAGGCAGGCGCCAAACCGCTGCACCACCCAGGGATCCCTCACCCTACTTTCTTCTTTGGTTTCTCTGACACCCACCTCTCATGCTTCTCTTTTGTCATGGTCCCAATGATTAACACCTCAATATTCATTCAAACCCAAGTACGATCAATCTGAGCCAATCATGGTGTTTCTATTGTTTTTGACAATGAATGATTGCTTTAAGAACTCCTGCAGCCACTTTCCCTCCAGCCTGAGGAGGAAGCCAACACTATTCTGGACAAGTTACAGAGAAGTGAAGTTGGAGCTCTGATGCACTGTGCCTGGAGCCCATGCTAGTTCTGAACTTCTATTACACAACATAATTATTTTCCTTATTGTTTAAGCTGATGTGAGCTAGGATATTCTGTTGCTTGCACCTAAAAACACATTTACTGACGTTCTTTCTTAGTTCTCTCACCTCTACTTCTCAGGCTTCTTGACTGATTTTGCTTCTTTCCATCTCACGGTTTTGTGCTTGGTCCTCTTGTTCTCAGATCTCTATGAGTGAGCTCATTCATTTCTTTTGCTTCAACTGCAGTTTACATGTTGAGGGCTTCCAGATCTAAATTTCCAGCTTACCTTCTTTCTCAAACCCCATATTTATATTCTTTTGCTGTTTGGGGTCACTAATGAAATCAGTCTTGACTGCATTTCACAATCACTGTAGAAATTTCAAAATGTATAGGTATCCATGCCCATCCTTGACAATTTTGGCCCACTAGATTTAGATCAAGTCCAGTGATATCCACTAGACCTTTCTGAGATATTGGAAATAGTCTACATCTGCGCTAGCCAATACAGTAGCCACTAGCCACATGTGGCTGTTGAGCGCTTGAAATGTGGCTGCTATGACTGAGGAATGCAATTTTTACATTTAGTTAATTTTATTTATTTATTTTTAAAATAAATTTTATTTATTTATTCATGAGAGACACAGAGAGAAGGAGGCAGAGACACAGGCAGAGGGAGAAGCAAGCTCCATGCAGGGAGCCTGATGTGGGACTCGATCCCGGGATGCCAGGATCATGCCCTGGGCCAAAGGCAGATGCCCAACCGCTGAGCCACCAGGGGTCCCTACATTTAGTTAATTTTAATTTATTTAAATAACCACACGTTCTAGTGGCTACCATAATGCACAGTGCAGCTAGCCCTTGCCAACTGTACTTGATTACATCTGGGAATCTTTATGAACTTAAATCCAAGATAACTACTACTTCTGTCAGAGACTACTTCCACTCCACAGGCAATTCCTTTGTGATTTAGACCATGACCCACAGGAAGAGATGTATTTTACCTAATGACCCAGTACATATGCACATATACTCACTCACATGTACACACACTCACATATACATCTACTTACTACTCTTGAGAAACTTTGATACTTTCTATACTATTATAGTCTATCAAAAAACTGCTGGCCATGATCCACTAATGCATCAGGCCCCATGAGTGGCCGAATTGCTACTACCCCTGCGGAGCTATCTTGTCCCTTGAGGTGCCTATCTTTCTACCTTAGGCAATGAAGTCTTTGAGGGGTGTGCGCCTGCTGCTTGGCCAGGCTCATCAGAGTTCCTGCGGTACAGAGTTGTGGTCTGCAGCAGTGAATGTCTCCCCTCTGTGCTTCAGTCTGTCAGAAGGCTCCCAAAGTGTGCAGCCAATATCTGAGTCCTTTAAAGCTTCTTACTGAAACATCTCTTTTGGCTTGCAATTACAGCCCTCCAGCTCGAGAAGCCTTGTTCCCACTGGGACTTTAGAGGTAAGAATCTGAGTGACAGATATCATGCTGTGCTCAGAATTGCTTCTCACCCTTTGGCTCTCAGAGTGCCTCTCCTGCCTGATGACCAAGGTTTTCCCATCAGTTCAACCCTTTTTGTGTCCAAGACTGAGTTCTCTCTCAGGAGGCTCCTTTGCCTGTGCATATCAGGCACCTGGTGGACCAGACTCCCACTTGACCTGACTTGCAGAAATTTCCTCAGACTCAAAGAACCTGATAGGCATTAAACAACGGAAGTGTGCTGTGGGACCATGGTTGGATTCATTCTGTGCAGAGCTGATGGAGCCTAAGAAAGGGATAGAGAGGAGAAGATAAGGAGGAGGTACCAGGTGAGTTCACCTCAAAGGATAAGTAGAAGCTTGTAGGAAGAGAGAGACTTGGCGTGATGTCCTTCCAGCTTCCAAGTCAAGTCAGCTTCTCTACTTCCACAGAGTTTTCCCCCTGCCTATGTTGTATTCTCCTACTTTGGCAGGGTTGTTTCTGTGTAGACTTTGATCTCTTCAGGTACAAAGGTCATATTTTCTTCATCTTTGTATCCTTACCAACTAACGTGTTGCTTTTTCCTGTTACAGAGAGAAATAGTCACTGAGAGAATGAGCAGTGTATTAGATGGGATAGGTGAGTAAAGTTTGAAGTGAATTTCCATGAGGGAATGGAGCTCTGCTGGTAATTGCTTCCAGAGGTTCCAGGCCAACCCCAGGTCCTCTTCTGTCTAAATGCCCTAGAGAGAATGGATAGATGGATCCTTCTGGAGACTTCCAATGGAGATGTGAGATCATTAAGGGCGCTTTCAAAACCACTCCAGCAACCATTATTTGAACAGGAAGGGAGTTCAGCAGCGAGGTTCCGTTTCCTGCACATGGAACTCAGCATGACCTTAGTATCCTGCTCCCAGGCTGGATCCAAATCCCCATCATATGTGCAGGCAAGGAGTTGAAGCATTTCAGATCTGAATGGGCCTTTGAGATGGAGTAGGAAGGTCCCCTCACCATACTTTGATGAGAATCAGACTGCAAGCCTAAAGCAGTCCTCCAATCGACTTCCTTTCTTTTTCTTCTCCTGGATTTCCATGGAAATCGATAATGAAGTAATGATTGATGCACTGCTTCTTGCAAGTGTTCATGTTCTCACCTCTTAGTAATATCCACTGGGAGTACCAGCAGCTAGAAAACCCAGGAGGAGGAGGAGGTGGTGTGGGCAGAGTTGATGCTATTTTTAGGGGCTGAATCTGAGTTCTGGAGGCGGTTCTGGAGGTGGCTGAGGACCCTCGTCTATACCGCTTGCCCGGTGCACGGAGCCTCTGCAGGACGGTCATGGGAACCGATGCCCTGTGGGCAGTTGGAAGCTGGAGCACAGCTTGGAGAAGCACGGAAGAGAAGCTTTGGCACCGAGACCGATTCTGGAAGAGCACACTGCCGACCCAGTCTTGCTTTTGCTTTACTTCACTCCTCAAAAATTCTGCGGCTGATCTTGGAGTTTGGAAGGAGCTAAATCTAGAGGGGAACAGGCATGTTGGCGACGGAGCCTAGCAGCGTTTGCCTTGCAGCTGCACTGCCCTCATAGCACAGGTGTACGGAGCATGATTAAGTGACCCCAGAAATGTGACCGCCTGGGGTGTGGTGCTCATTCTTTCACCCTGATGCAATTAGCTCAGGGTGTGGGGACTCTCTGCCTCACGCCCCTTTTCCCTTTCCCGCCCCCAAACACTGACTTTCACACCCTGGTGTCGCTGTGAAAAACAGAGACACAGGCAGACAGGTTTCATGCTGTTGTTGTTGGTTTGATTTTAGAACCACTCACTCTGGTCCCTTTCAGAAGCCTGCCCAACAAGCAGGAAGAGAGGCAGGAGGAACTTTTGAAAAATCTTTCAGCAACTTCATTGATCCAGATTTTGTGTGATTTGGCAGGCAATGCCGGGTAACATGTTCCAGTGTTTTAACTTGCGCATAATTGCCAGATTAGCTATTGTTTGACTTGTACGATTATTAATGAAATGTGGAAAAGAAAGGGTGGTGCCTGCAAAGCCTGCGGGAATGTCTAGACATGAGGGTCGGGGTTGGGAGGTGGAGCACCAAGGGACAAGACACAGAATTTCCTTGACTTTGGTTTTTCTCAGACTCGGGATTTCTGCCTTAGTGTATCAACACCTAGGCCGAGATATTGACAGGTGAGAGATCGTTTTTTTGGTTAAAGTGAAAAACCAAGTTTTAGGCTATGTGCAGGAGACATTTCTCACCCAACTGTGTTAAAGAAAAGATGCAATCTCTTAGGCTGTAAAGTTAAGTCACACCGACACTTAGGTTTTGAAGAGCTACTACCTTGTCGGTCCAGCTGGGAGAGAGATGCTCAGGGTAACTCGGTTTTTGGAGGAAGAAGATTTTGGGTTTAGGAGAGCTTATGAATGTCATGCCTGCGCTTTGCAACCTAGTGTCAGGGTCACATCAGGATGGGTGACATGGCAGCAGGGTTATAGGGTAAATATGCCCACCGACTCTGAGAACTGGGAGAAGGGACAATATATGGGATTATGAAGTAACTTTTACTCTTACTGTCTTGGTGTCTTCACTGCTGAGCAGATTCCCTTCCCGGCCCACAGTGGGAAGAAGAAAGCTGAGAGAGGGAATTAGACACGTGAGGATTTGCAGTGAGCCCCCCACGGGCAAAAACCCAAAAGAAACCACTTAGGTAGTGTGCTTAGTTGCTCTTGATAGAAGTATAGATGCATAAAGCAGTATTATACTACTGTACAGAATGGATGATTATGTACATACATGCAACTGCATGTAATTTGTCTCATTCACATTAAATGTAAATTAAAATTTGAAGAGGCTGGATAGACTGATTTTTGCATATGTTGGAGAAAGTCCTTCCCTTTGATTTTATTCAAAGCAAGGCAAGCAGCTCCCTGTCCTCCACCCCAGTCTCTCAACCCACCAGGACCCTCCTTACAGGCAGACCCACCTTAGAAGTGAGCACACAAGCCTCGGCTCCCAGAGAACAGGCTTCGGGCAGTGGGAAATAGGCAGCAGGACTTGCTCTTTCCCCCTCGTCCTGACTTAGCCACAGTAGCTCAAATCCTTGGCCTCGTTTCACTCCTTTAAGTCCATGAGTAGCATGGCCCTGGAACACACGAGAGGGAGTTTTGATTTGGGTCCTTGCAGAAGAAACCTGGGACAGGTGCCGATGTCTAGAACAGGTGCATGTCACAGGGAATAACCCTGGGCGGTGGGGCAACTGGAGGCAGCAGGTGGCGTAGGAGCCTGGGATAGAGGAAGGAGGTGTGAGGATCCACAGGGGCCTTTCAAGGGGGAGTAAGAAATGGAGCCATAGTATTCTTTTAAAATATTTTATTTATTTATTCATGAGAGAGAGAAAGAGAGAGGCAGAGACAGAAGCAGGCTCTGTGCAGGGAGCCAGATGTGAGACTTGATCCGGGGACTCCAGGATCACGCCCTGAGCTGAAGGCAGACGCTCAACCTCTGAGCCACCCAGTTGTCCCTAAGCCACAGTATTTTAAAGCTAGAAGAAACCTTCGAGAACATTTTTTAAAAATATTATTTATTTATTAGAGATACAGAGAGAGAGAGAAGCAGGCTCCAGGCTGGGAGCCTGACGTGGGACTGGATCCCGGGTCTCCAGGATCAAACCCTGGGCTGCAGGCGGCGCTAAACCGCTAACCCACAGGGGCTGCCCCTTTGAGAGCCTTTAAGCCCAATCCCTTCATATTACAGATAAGGAAACTGAGACTCAGAGAGATTAAATGATTTGCCCAAAGTTATGAGGTATGTAGCAACAGGTATGAAATTAGAATTCAGATTTCCTGTCATGAGCCTGGTCGACTTCCTACTGTGATGAAATATTAAATATGCTAAAACCACAATAAGCTAACATTGAGTTAATTGGTAATTCAAAGGAACTGTCGTTTCTCAGCTGGCTAAATGCCCTATTGTTCTTCATTAAGAAATCAGATAATTCTGATTCCTGACCGTTCCATATTTCTCTTACAGATCCTGTACTTTATGCAGTTTTATTGTAATCATGCCAAATATCACAGGCAGATAATAAACTTACTAGATTATTTTAAATCATTTCCTTGGGCAGCCCAGGTGCCTCAGTGGTTTAGCGCCGCCTTCTGCCCAGGGCCTGATCCTGGAGACCCAGGATCGAGTCCCATGTCAGGCTCCCTGCATGGAGCCTGCTTCTCCCTCTGCCTGTGTCTCTGCCTCTCTCTCTCTCTCTCTCTCTCTCTCTCTCATGAATAACTAAATAAAATCTTTTTAAAAAATCATTTCATAAACGACATCTTCTTTATCCATTCATCTTTCAATGGACACCGAGGCTCCTTCCACAGTTTGGCTATTGTGGACATTGCTGCTAGAAACATCGGGGTGCAGGTGTCCTGGCAATGGAATATTCCTCAGCCATTAGAAACAACAAATACCCACCATTTGCTTCGACGTGGATGGAACTGGAGGGTATTATGCTGAGTGAAATAAGTCAATCAGAGAAGGACAAACATTATATGGTCTCAGTCATTTGGGGAATATAAAATATAGTGAAAGGGGATAAGGGGGAAAGGAGAGAAAATGAGTGGGAAATATCAGAAAGGGAGACAGAACATGAGAGACTCCTAACTCTGGGAAACGAACTAGGGGTGGTGGAAGGGGAGGTGGGGGGGGGGCGGGGGTGACTGGGTGACGGGCACTGAGGAGGGCACTTGAGGGGATGAGCACTGAGTATTATTCTATATGTTGGCAAATTGAACACCAATAAAAAGTAAATTTATAATAATAAAAATAAATGAAATAAAAATAAAAAAATCATTTCCGTATACACTAATTTGTTTTATAGGATCACATTTAAACTCTCTCTTCTTCTTCTTTTTTTAATTGCCAGGATTACTCTGTGATTTAAGCAGATAAACTTCAAAATACCAGGAGAGAGAAAAAAACAACAACAAAATACCAGGAGAAATTGTTTCTAGTATTTCCAGCTAAGACTTGAAAAGCCTAGGGGCTGGAAACTGTATGAAGAAGTCAGGTGGTTCTCTCGAGGCTTCCAATATAGTTTTGGCATTTGTCCCACAGTTGAAGTCTTTGTTTGGGCTGTGTGAAATTTCACGGCGGGTTTTCACGGCTAGGAATGAGTGATTTGCTAAAAAAAAAAATCACTCCAACACTATAAGTAACATCTTTCTTGCTTTGCCTGCAAATTGGTCAGACGTGCCTCATTCTTTCAGAACTGCTAAAATACTTCTCAAATCCAAAACTTTGGTAATGATTCTACCCTAATCTTCATCTTTATCTTCATCTTTAAGGATCTAGTGTCTGTGATTTTTGTAACCATAGGGTGCCTACTGCTTGAAACATAGGGCTTAGGACCCTTTATTTCTTCTATCCAACTTCTTATGAATAGGAATTTCAGGGCAGAAAAATTCAATGATCACAAATTTTTTTTCTAAAATCTCTAATTTATTCTTGCTTTCCACTTTCTATTCAATCCCATTCGCCTTATGTCTTTCAAAGATTCCTATTTCCTAGCACTGACATGTATTCATCACTTTAAAAACTGTGTGTATGTATTTTTCCTGTCTTTTCAACAGCTTTGAGGGTGGAAAGAGGAGACTGGCATGTAGGTTCAGCTTGCCACCTTGGTCCAATCACCGTAAGTCAGACATAAAATTATTATTATTAGTATTATTATTATTATTATTCGAATTCGAAAGTGAGGGGGAAGAAGGGGCAGAGAAAGAGGAAGAGAGAGAATCTTCAGCCAGCATGGAACCTGACACAGGGCTTGAGCTCACGACCCTGAGATCATGACCTGAGCCAAAATCAAGAGTTGGATGCTTAACCAACTGAGCCACCTAGACGCCCCTAAAATTATTTTCTTAAATGATGATCTTGATAGGTTCCTAAACTGGTACTGAGTCGATCTGATACACATCATGCTAGGGTACGTGGCCTTTAATTTCAGAAATGAGTCCTTGACTTTCTAACAAGGTAGACCTGGTGATAGTTATCTCCAGCTAAGACTGTTTTCCAAGGACAATTGTTAATTAACCCCACTAGAAACCTTTATAGGAGTATTCTTACAGGGCAGTAAACAGCCATATCTGTCATGCCATCCATCTCTGTTGTGGATATGAGAAGATAATGTGACTAGAAACAGAAATCCCCATGTGGCCTAGGTCTAGTTCACAGTTATTCTGAAAAATCACATGTAAACTGGGGTTACACCATGATTCTGGAGTACATAAACTTAATGTTCAATAATGAGCGCACAGGAGCTAATTTTATATAAAAAATAGGTGGAATTTTGGATGAAATATATTGTGTGAATATACTCTATTTCTCTTCATGTTTCTCCTCACCTCCCCAAAATCTTGCTGCATTCAGCTGACAGTGAGATGACAGGTCCTTAGTTGTAGTTTAGAAATGCAGCTGACTTTTGTGTGTTGGCTTTGTGTCCTGCTACTTTGCTGAATTCATGTATTAGTTCTAACAGTTTATTCTGGTGGACTCTCTAGCATTTTCTACAAATTAGATCATATATTCTATGAGCAGAGATAATTTTACTTGTCTTTTCCAATTTGGATGTCTTTTCTTTCTTTTTCTTCGCCTAACTGCTCTGGCTGGAACTTCTGGTGCTGTGTTGAATAGAAGTAGTAGAAATGGGCATCCTTGTCTAGTTTCAAATCTTAGAGGAAAAGCTTTCAGTCTTTCACCATTGAGTATGATGTTTGCTGTGGAGTTGTTCTGCTTTTTTTTTGTTTTTAAGATTTTATTTATGTATTCATGAGAGACACGGAGAGAAAGGAAGAGACATAGGCAGAGGGAGAAGCAGACTCGCTCTGGGGAACCCGATGCGGGACTCGATCCCAGGACCCTGGGATCACGACCTGAGCAGAAGGCAGACACTAAACCACTGAGCCACCCAGGTGCCCCTGCTGTGGGTTTTTCCTATATGGCTTTTGTTATGGCAAAGTAGTTTCTATTCCTAGTTTGTTGAGTGTTTTTTATCATAAAAGGGCATTAAATTTTGTCAAATGCTTTTGGGGTACCAACTGAGATAATCATGTGGTTCCCCCCTCCATCTTCATTCTATTAATGTGATGTATTATACAAATTTATTTTTTTTTATCAATCAATTTCTGTATGTTGAAACATCCTTGCACTCCAGGAATAAATGCCACCTCATCATGGTGTATAATCTTTTAAATATGCTGCTGTATTCACTTTGCTAGTATTTTGTTGAGAATTTTTGCATCAGTGTTCATAAGAAATATTGTTCCGTGCTTGTCTTTTCTTGTAGTGTCTTTGTTTAGCTTTAGTATCAGAGTAATGCTGGCCTCATAGAATGAGTTAGGAAGTATTTCCTCCTCTTCAATTTTTTTGGGGGGAAGTTTGAAAAGAACTGGTATTAGTGTTTCCTTAAAGTATTTGGTGGAATGCACCAGTGAAGCCATCAGGTCCAGGGCTTTTCTTGGATGCTTAACCAACTGAGCCACCTAGGTGCCCCTAAAATTATTTTCTTAAATGATGATCTTGATAGGTTCCTAAACTGGTACGGAGTTGATCTGATACACATCATGCTAGAGTATGTGGCCTTTAATTTCAGAAACGAGTCCTTGACTTTCTAACAAGGTAGACCTGGTGATAGGAGATTTTTGATTACTGATTCAATCTCCTTACTAGTTTTATGTCTACTCAGGTTTCCTATTTCTTCATGATTTAATCTTGGTAGGTTTTGTGTGTCTAGGAATTTATTCATTTCTTCTAGGTTATCAAATTTGTTGGCATTCAATTGTTCACAATACTCTCATAATCCTTTTTACTTCTTTAGAATCAGAAGTAATGTCCTCATTTTTATTTCCAGTTTTAGCCTTCTCTCTTTTTTGATTAGTCCATCTAGCTAAAGGGTTGTCAATTTTGTTGATCTTTACAAAGAACCAACTTCTGGTTTCATTGATTTTTCTCTATCATTTTTTATTCTCTATTTCATCTATCTCTGCTCTAATCTTTATTATTTCCTTCCTTCTGCTAGCTTTTAATTTAGTTTGTTCTTTGATTTTCTAGTTCTTTAAATTGTAAAGCCAGTTGCTGATTTGAGATACTACTTTTTCTTTTAGGATTTTATTTATTTATTCATGAGAGACACAGAAAGAGACAGAGACATAGGCAGAGGCAGAAGCAGGCTCCCCATAGGGAGCCTTATGCGGGACTCAATCCCCGGACCCCAGGTGATGCTCAACTACTGAGCCACACAGGCGTCCCTTGTTTTTATTTTTTTACACATTTATTTATTTATTTGAGAGAGAGAGAGAGAGAGAGAGAGCGAGCTAGCATGAGCAGAGAGAGTGGAAGAGAATCTGAGACTCCCCATTAAACATGGAGCCTGACACAGGATTCCATTCCACGACCCTGAGATCATGACCTGAGCTGAATCAAGAGTTGGATGCTTAAATGACAGAGCCACTCAGGCTCCCTGAGATAAATTTTTTAAGTAGGCTCCATGACCAACGTGGGGCTTGAACTCATGACCCTGAGATCAAGAATTGCATGCTTTATTGACTGAGCCAGCCAGGCACCCTGAGATCTTTCTTGTTTTTTAATGTGTTTATAGCTATAAATTTCCCCTTTAGGATGGCTTTTGCTGCATCCTGTAAGTTTTGCTGCATTGTGTGTTTGTTTTCATTTGTGTCTAAGTATTTTTTAATTTCCCTTGTGATTTCTTCTTTTCACCCATCAGTTTTTTAAGCATATGTTGTTGATCTTTCTTTCTTTCTTTCTTTCTTTCTTTCTTTCTTTCTTTCTTTCTTTCTTTCTTTCTGGGAGAGAGAGAGCGGGGGTGGGGGAGAGCGTGAGAGAATGAGCAGGGTGAGGGGCAGAGGAAGAAGCAGACTCCCCACTGAGCAGGGAGCCTGATGTGGAGCTTGATCCTGGGACTCAGAGATCATGACCTGAGCCAAACGCAGACACTTTACCGACTAAGCCACCATGCACCCCTAGTATGTGTTGTTTAATTTCCACAAATCTGTAAATTTTCCAGTTTCCTTCTGTTATTGATTTCTAACTTCATTCTATTGTGGTTGGAGAAGATATGATATGGTATGATACCTTTTTGAATCTATTGAGACTTAGTTTGTGGGCTAACATATGGTCTATCCTGGAGAATGTGCCACATGCACTGGAGAAGAATGTGTATGCTGTTGTTGTTGTTCTGTACATATATTGTTCTGTACATACGGCTTTTAGATCTAATTGACTTATGTCCTCTATTTCCTTATTTTTCTTCTGTCTTGTTGTTCTATCCATTATTGAGAGTAAATATTGAAGTTTCCAACTACTGTTATAGAACTATTTCTCCCATCAATTCTGTAAGTTTTTGCTTCTTCTATTTTGTTGATCTGTCATTAGGTATGTAAATGTTTATAATTATTATATCTTCTTCCTATATTGAAACTTTTATTAATACATAATGTCCTTTGTGTTTTATAACCTTTTTTTTCATTTAAAGTCTATTTTATCTGATGTTAGTATAGTTATCCCTATTCTCTTTTGGTTACTTTTTCATGAAATATCTTTTTCCATCCTTTTACTTTCGATCTATTTGTGCTTGAGGATTTAGAGTGAGTCTCTGGTAAACAGTGTATAGTGAATCATGTGTTTTTATCCATTCTTCCAATCTCTCTTTTTGTTGTTGTTGTTGTTGTTGTTGTTAGAGAACTATTGATTTTAATTCAACATAAGTTAAACTGCAGGCATCTGTTGTCTTCCAGCCTAAAAATTAGCAAAACTGTTGAAACAAGGCACATTTTCCCCCATACTTGTTATGTAGTTCCAGTTACCCCCCAAAATTATGAAAATGTTAAAACATAAAAATAGAAGTCTGTGATTTAAAAAAAGTATATAAAAAATTCCCACAAAACCTGTCAATGTTACTCCTTACTCTACAAAATAGAATGAGTAAGAAGAGTAAAAGGTGTTAAAAACCATTACAACAGTACAATAGTATTTTTTAAAGATTTATTTATGAGCAATATGAGGCAGTATGGCATTAAGGGCCAATACAATGGTAAAGGGGTTCGTTCAACAATGTTCCAAAATATGGAACTTGGATGAAAGGAAGAACAGGATTTAGGAAGACATCAAGATGGTGATGTATTCTAGGCAGAAGTGAAGATGAAACCTGATAGGAAAGTAGTATTTATTGTATGATGTGTTAAGCACATCAGTCATCTCATTTAAAATTTAAAATAGAGCACTAAAATATAAAAAAAGTAGTAGATACTAGTATTCTTATTTTACAGATAAGAAAATTGTTGTTAGGGAAGGTTGAGAGACCTGCCTGAGCTCACATGGCTAATGAGTGAATCTCATGACTAACAATTGACCAGGGAGTAAGAATTAGCTTAATTCATGGACTTTCCACTTTACCATCCTATCAAGAGTAATAGCATGAATAAAATTTGGAAGAGTCAAGTAAATAGGGTTGGCTGGACCAAAGGGCAAGTGTAGAAAAGCGGTAGGAGATAAAGCTTAGACAAATGGGTCTCATTATTAAAAACTTCAAATACCAAGCTTGAAGTTTAGACTTTCTTTAATGGATAAAGGAGAAGTACTGGCAGTTGAGAGTAAAGAATTTTTAATTTCTTTCCAAAAGATGTTGTATAAATATGGAATGACAGTAAAAAGTAAATTCCTTGAAATCACAGATGTCTTTTTGCACTAAATTAAGGTGCCAAGGGTCATATCTGCATAGTTAGTCAACAAGTAGAGGGATAATAGATTCACTCACCAAGAGCCTTTCATCTTCTATTTATCTCTTAAGAAAACCTGAATCCATTTTTCTTTGAACATTTCATTTTCCTCCCCCAAATAGCAACTTCTGTTTTATAGATTATTCTTATTCTATTCTTCCTTTTGGCTTTATAAAATGAACATCTGGAATTTTCCTGGATTGTTATATTCTTGAAATAAAATTCTATTAAAAGATTTGGAAAAAAAAAAGATTTGTTGTGGTTCAAAGGAAAATTTATTATTTTGTTTGGTGTGCTTTCAAGTTGATGGAACACTTACTGTTGTCATATGTAAACTTAGAATTTCAATCCCAATTGAACCCCTTCGACTGACAAATATAATCTAGATGGGACAAGTAAAATTCATGAGGCATTTATGTAGAAATACTTTCTTTACTATAGTAGTAAATTGGGTGGGTATTATCATTTTCAAGATGAATTACTGGGAAAACTATTAGTCCATCTAGAAATGAAAATTCTTTAAAAGTCCCATCTACTATTAAAATGGTTGAAATGCTTGCTCTTGAAAGGGCCTGATAAGAAATGTCACAGAATTGCATTTGGTTCCTGGAATTGCCTAGTATTTTAGGGAGAAGTCTAATTTTTCTATGTGAGGTGTCTTACACAGAGCCTAGTGCACAGCAAGACCTAAATATTAATTTCTACCTTTTCCTCTGTGGGTGTGAAAGACTCACTATAAGGTCCAAATATGTCCTAATGGCTTATATTTTTGGGTGGTTCTTTTTTCTGATTTAAAAAAAAATCAAGATATAATTTACACATAATACAATGCATAGTTTATAAGTACATAGTTAGATTAGGGTTTTTTTCTATTATATTTACCCATGTAACCACCACCCAGCACAAGAGAGAGGAAATTTCTCTTATTTCACTTTCTTATGTCTATTACCATAGATTAGTTTTGTTTATTCTAGAATTTCATAGAGATAGGATTGTACAATGTATAATCTTCTGTTTGGGTTTTTTTTCATTCAGGATAAGGTCTGTAGGTGTCATCCATATTATGATGCTGAGTAGTATTTCACTGTATTTGTTTATCCATTCTCCTGTTGATAGACATACGGCTGTTTCTAGTTTGGGGCTATTATGTTTAAGGCTGCTATGATCACTCTTGTACAAGTCTTTCTGGGAACATATGTTTTTATTTCTCTTGAATAAATATCTAGTGGAAGAATTGCCGAGTTACAGAATAGATGTGCATTAAAGTTTATCGAAGGGATGTCTGGGTGGCTCACAGGTTGAGTGCCTGCCTTCAGCTCAGGGAGTGATCCTGGAGTCCCGGGATCGAGTCCTACATCGGGCTCCTTGCAGGGAGTTTTTCACCTCTGCCTGTGTCTCTGCCTCTCTCTCTGTGTCTCTCATGAATAAATAAATAAAATAAAAAAAATAAAGTTTATTGAAGCCGTCAATTTTCCAAAGTGCTTTATCATTCTCTACTCTCCATAGCAGCTTATGACAGTTCCAATTGTTCACAGCCTTGTCAGCACTTAGCACAATCAGTCATTTTTGTTTTAGCCATTCTAGTGGGTTCCCAGCAGGTTTTGACACAAAGGATATCTAAGTCTATGTGCAGTGGGGTGAGCAAAAATACCGTGTTTTTCAGTTGGTACCTGAGTTTCTCTAAAAGAAGGAACTGTCTTTGTTTGAGAAAGGCCCTTGACAAGCTGATTTGGGTGGACAGGGAAGTCCTGAAGCCATAGGTTGGAAGGAAGCACTAAAGAGATGGCCTACAAAGAAAGGAACAAGAGAAAAAAAAAAAGAAAGGAACAAGAATTCAGGAGTGTAGTAAGAACATAGAACAGAAAAAAGACAAAATTATTGGGAAATATAGAGAGTAGAGCCCTGGGCAGCAGAAATGGCCAAGGGACTTTTCAGAAACAAAGAAATTTAATATTAAAATTTAAATGATCTCCTCTAGCTAGATTCAGCCACACTCAGAGCCTCAGAAGATTCTTTTTGGGGAGTGGGATAGGGAAACAGAAGACCTCTCTTTGGACCTTTGTCAGGGTGGAGATGAGAGAAGAATTCCAAGAAGCTGGCTAGAAAATGTTAATTCAACTGAAATTAGAAATTTGAAGCAGAAGTAATTAAAATAATCCTTGAAGAATTCCAGAAACCTTTAGATCTCCCAAGGTGTATGGAGCTTTTATATGAGCTTATCTTTTTATTCCTTTACAAATTTTAAGGGACAGAGTGACACCAGCTGACAGCCAAAACTAGTGTGACCATATGTCCAAGGGTCTTCAGAACTTAACTGGCTTATCCTATGGCCCCTGGGGTAATTAGTAATAGCATTGCCTTTCACTCTTAAAAGTGTCTTGCTTTGGACCATAAATTAATATTGTTGCTCTAGCTCAGCAGTTCTCAGCCTTGACTGAAGATTTAAATCACCTGAGGAGCTTTACAAAATCCTGATGCCTGAGTACCATGTCTAGAGAGTCTGATAATTTGTCTGCTACACAGGCTGTGGGAATCACAAAAACTCTTGAGTGATTCCATTGGGAGGCCAAGATTGAGAATCGCTGCTCTAGCTATAAGCCATGGAACTAAGGATCTATTGGCGTAGAAACTGCGCTCTTGGGAAAACCAGTCAAATGAGGACTGTCATCAAAAAGTGCTTCTTTGTTTCTGTAGCATTCCCAACATTTGGATCTGAAGGAAAGAAATATTGCAAAATTCAACTTTATATTCCAAAACAAAAAAATTAAATAGCAAATAGTCTTTATAAAAATAATAGACTAGCTATAATCTTTTGTATAGCATGACATTTTCATTGAAATTTAAAGTTAGAAATTCTACTTATGGGTTTTTATTAGAAACTTTTGTATAGTACTACTAAGATCTCCAACTTATGCAGGTTTCTCCTTTATTTGGCAAAGCAGAGATAAAATGATTATGGACTGATCTTTTATTTTTGACACACTGTTGACATCTCCAAGGCACACTGATGTGTGTCTGTATCTTTAGCAGGGACACTATAAAGAGATTTGGGCAGGCATGGCTAAGATTCACATTGACAAGGGCCTCTTGTTTTTGCCACCTGGAGGATGTCCATTAACTTGTCTTATTCATGATAAACTGCTGCAGGCACAATTCTGACAGTTCTCTGACTCCAGTCCTGCCCGGTTTCCTCACAAGTAGGGTCCATTGTCTCTCCTCTTTATTAAACCAGCTGACTATCCCTGCCAATTCTGATGTCTTCAGGAGAGATTTGAGGAAACGTAGCCTGCCTCTCTGGGACTCAGCATCAAGTCACCATGGCTGCTAGTGAATTTTTTTTTTTTTTTTTTTTAGTGAGCTCTAGGACCGATGTGGGGCTTGAACTCATGACCCTGAGATCAAGATTCATATGTTCTACAGGCTGAGCCAGCCAGGGGCCCCATAGCTGCTAATTTAACCTGAACTTTATGTCTTGGTTCTGGTAACTGGGCTTCCGCCTGTGCCTGAGCCCCACTCCCACATTCCCTGCAGTCGTGGCCCTGGATCCCATGCTCCCAGACTCCCACACTCCCAACTTGTATCTCAATCTTTCTAGGATGCGGGCCCGCCTCTGGGCCCATGGCTAACTCCAGCCCTGCAAGTGAGCCCTTCTCTCAGCCAGACGCCTGCCTCTCAGATTCCTCCATTCCTCCATGTTACCAGATGGCCATCCCTGGGACTAGGTCTGGCGGGGCAGGGCCTGTCACAGCACGGTGGCCAGATCTGGCTTCACACCCTGGCCTTTCTCCCCCTGTCCTGCCTCCATGCACCCTCTGGGTCACGCATGACTGTGTCCAAGGAAAACACAGCATCCATCTGTATGCCTTGTCTTTTGGTTCTTCCCTCTACCTCCCTCGTCTCTTTTGTCCCTCCCATGGCTGCTGTTGTCCCCACCTCCTAACACACCAGCATCTTGACCCACCTTGAGCCTTCAGTGACTCGGCATCTAGCAAGTCTAGTGCTTAAGACCAGACCCTCGACTTCAGGCAATAAATGGCCAGCAAAAGAATTGAGAATGGAAACAAAGATTGTTTCTTGCAGAAGCTTATTCCTGAACTAAGAACACCAATGCATTATGATTTTTTAAAGTAATACATCTTTTTTGTAGAGAGGTCAGAAAGTACAGAAGCACCTGAGACAATCTCTATCACTATTTTTGGTACATTAGGGATCTGTCCTTTCATTCAATTTGCTTTCTCTTTTATACACACCAACATGCACACAGACATTACACATGAAGGTACATATATACTGGAATCACACTGTACCTGTTATTTGTAGTTTATTTTTTTATTTTTTTAAAAGATATTTTCTTTATTTATTCATGAGAGACACAAAGAGAGAGGCTGAGACAGGCAGAGAGAGAAGCAGGCTCCCTGCAGGAGCCCGAAGTGGAACTCGATCCCGGGACCCCGGGACCCTAGGACCCCAGGACCGCGCCCTGAACTAAAGGCAGGTGCTAAACCGCTGAGCCACCCAGGCGTCCCTGTAATTTATTTTTTAACTCAATACTACATCTTAAATCTTTTTAGCAAATTCTTTTAAAAAACAATTTTTAGGGGCACCTGGCTCGCTCAGTTGGTGGCACATGCAATGCTTGATCTTGGAGTGTGAGTTTGAGCCCCACATTGGATGTAGAGATTACTTACAAAATAAAATAAAATAAAATCTTTTTTAAATAGATGATTTTTAGTGGCTAGATATATCTCATAATGTGGGATATGTTATAATACATTTAATTGCTTCTCTACTTGGGGGTTGGATTGTTTTAGGTTTTTGATATTGTAAACAGTGGTGTGATGAACCTCCTGGTACAAAAGTATACATTTTCCCATGTCTTGTTGATGGTGTTATTAGAATAAATTTCAAGAAGTGGAATTTCTGAATTAAAGCTGATGCATGGGTTTAAGGCTTTTGACCCACTAGTGCCAAATAGTAGAAAGTATATTCTAGTTCCCATCAGAAGCATCTGGGGCTCATTCCGTGTTCTTACTACCAATGGGTAGTATCATTTAAAATTTTTTTTGACAGTTGCATACTTTTAAATATATGTGTCAGCTATAAAAAATGTGAATAAGATAATGCTTTGAAACAACAGTATGATAAATGTGAAAAAGGAACAGTCTTTAATATTCATAGCACTGAAGTAACATTCTTTTTAAAAATTTTTTAATTAATTAATTAATTAATTAATTTGACAGAGAGAGATAAAGAGAGTACAAGCAGGCAGAGAGGCAGGCAGAGGGAGAGGGAGAAGCAGGCTCCTTGCTGAGCAGGGACCCCCCCCACCCACGCCATGCGAGGCTAGATCCCAGGACCCTGCAATCATGACCTGAGCTGAAGGCAGACACCCAACCGACCTAAGCCACCCAGTGCCCCTGAAGTGACATTCTTTTATGCCTGTGACCAGTTCTGATAGCTTAAATTTTGGAATTTGGTTGAATCACATACATTCTTTGGACATAACTTTTAAGTATGTTTTATAAATCAATTTTTTTATTTGTTTTTTATTGGTGTTCAATTTACCAACATACAGAATAACCCCCAGTGCCCGTCACCCATTCACTCCCACCACCTGCCCTCCTCCCCTACTACCACCCCTAGTTCGTTTCCCAGAGTTAGCAGTCTTTACGTTCTGTCTCCCTTTCTGATATATAAATCAATTTTTATAAGAAAATCACCAAACCCATTGAGACAGACTCAAATAGCTAAGTGAAATAGCCAATGACCATTTTATCCACTTGAGCTCTTGTCTAATTATATTATTATAATTAGATTTTCAAAAACGTGATTAGACAGCAGCCTATCTCCAAGTTCACTGGAGATCTTGAAGCTGTTTCCAAAGACTTTTCACATACTAAAAAGGGGTCATCTTTTGCTTAGTTTGGCTGGCCGAGGAATTTTGGCTAGCTGCTGCAGGAAATAGCCACATTGTGGAAAGGATCTGAAGGAAGAAAGGAAAAGAAATGGCAGTTAATTGTGGGATACATGAGTAAGCTTCACTTGAAGGATTTACTCTGAAGTGGAGAGTTCAAAAAACACAGGAAACCCTAGGGATGAAGAAAGAGAAAACTATCAGTAGGCGGAATCATTTTCTTCAAAGAACAGAATTCCTTGTTGTATGGACGGCCATGAAAACCATCTGAATATTGAAATTACAATGCATTTGAGAATGTTCTCTTCACTCTGGATGCTCTTCTGGATAAAAACAAACTAGGTGTGCATCTGGAGCAGCTAGGAAGGCTTTAGATTTTGGTATTCAGACAGACCACAGAAAAAATGCTTCAGATGCAATGCAATATGACAATATTTCCCCTGAGATTATGGAAGTTTTCTATGAGGGAGTGATTTGTTTTTATTTAATACTACAAATGAATGTGTTAGTGGTTGGGTATCGAAGTGGGATTTGGGATTCCTTTTCCCTGGTTTGCCATTAGTCTTTTTTGGTGGCATTGGGCATTGCTCTCTTTTTGGGTTCTGTAAAATTCTAAATCTTTTTTTGGGTTCTATAAAATTCTAAAACACAAGTAATTAAGAGATGTCAAGAAGATTTTTACAAATACCTTACTGGCAGAGGACACGTATGATGCATCACATAGCTGAAACTTGCTTATTGGAAACATCTGATGATTGATTTTCAAAATGAGAAAAATAATTCTGCTTTTATATCTGAACAACCTTTGTCCCATACCCTGGCTCAAGCAACTTAACACCATTTCTTAAGACTATAAAAGCTGCTGCATTTATTGAATGGCTTTCTGACACCTATTTTTAACATATGACAAGTGCCATACTTGGCAAGCCCTCAGCAGTGTCCCCAGTGGATGGTGCACCAGAGTAATTTGAGAGCAAATACTTTGAGGTATTAGCACCCTCAGGAAGGTTTTATTAACGAGCTGCTTATGTATAGTTTCATTTAAGGCCCTCTGAATGTTGCTTTAGACTTCATAATAATAATGCTATAGTGGGGGGTTAGAACCAAAATTTGCCTCACAGGGAATGAGGCCCTAGCATGCTTTCTCCATGTGGTTCCTGGAGGCACATGGTTTGACTCAAAGTAGAATCCCATAGTTGTGCAGAAATAGTGTTCATTAGAGGGTAGGAGTTGTGCTGGTTGCTTCCCATTGGTTATCTCACTGAATGTGTGCAATGCCTTGCAAGGTAGGAATTATGACTCTCATTTGATACACAAGGAAACTGATACCACAAAGAAGACAGGGAATTAATCTGGAGTTCTGTGAGTGCTGGGGCTGGAACGTGAATCACTGCCCCCCAGAGCCCACACTCTCAGCCCTGACCGTGCTGCTTCCCCAGTGCTGGGACACACCAATGCATATACGGTGCTCTGTATCACAGTGAGCTAGTTGTCCTGCTTTCCATTTTTTTAATGATTTTATTTATTTATTTATTTATTTATTTATTTATTTAAGAGAGAGAGAGAGAGAGAGATTGAGAGAGAGAGCACAAACAGGCAGAGGGCAGGGAGAAGCAGACTTCCCACTGAACAGGTAGTCTGATGTGGGACTCGATCCAAGGACCCTGGAATCATGACCTGAGCCCAAAGGCAGACCTTTAACCAACTGAGCCACCCAGGTGCCCCTTGTTGTCCCACTTTTAAAACCAGAAATGTTGGGCAGCCCAGGTGGCTCAGCGGTTGAGTGCCTGCTTTTGGCCCAGGGTGTGATCCTGGAGACCCGGGATCGAGTCCCACATCAGGCTCCCTGCATGGAGCCTGCTTGTGTTTCTGCCTCTCTCTGTGTGTGTCTCATGAATAAATAAATACAATATTTGAAACAAACAAACCAGAAATGTTACTCTTCTGGTCCTGATGTACTCTCATCCTTCCAACAAAATGAGCAAACAGAATGTGGTTAGTGAATGGGTTCTTTCCTATTAGGCCCTGTGGCAGATAAAATAGTGGCTCCCTGAGGATGTTCATGTTCTAATTCCCAGAACCCGTGAATATGTTTTGTTACATGGCAAAGGGGAATAAAGGTTGAGGTGGAATTAAGGTTGCTATCAGCTGACCTTAAAATGGGGAGAGTGTCTTGGATTATTCAGGTGGGCCCAATGTGATCACAAGGATTCTTACAGGTAGAGGGGGGACAGTCAGAAGAGGGGTTCAGAGTGATGTGATGTAAGAAAGATTGACAGCCATGGCTGGTCTTGAAGATGGAGGAAGATGAGCCAAGGCAGCTGGCAGCCTGAAGAAGTTGGAAAACATTAGGAAAGACGTTGTGTCATAGAGCCTCCAGAAACAACATGGCCATCCACCACATTGATGACATGGCCCACTGAGACCCATTTCCGGCTTCTGACCTCCAGAACTCTAAGATCAATTTGTGTTAAGTCACTAAGTTTGTAGTAATTTGTTACAGCAGCAATAGAAAACTAACACAGGCCCTTTATTGGTAAAGCTTATTGGGGGCCAGCAAATAATAGCTTGCAGGCCCAACATGACCTGATGCCTGTTTCTGTAAACAAAGTTGTGTTGGAACCCAGCCACGCCCATTTGTTCACATGTGGCCTGTGGCTGCTATAGTGGTAGAGGTGCGTGGCTGCAGCTGAGACCACTGGGCCTGCAGATCCTGAAATACTTGCCTACGCTGTACACGAATACACCCCAATCTAGAGTGCAGTTACAAATGCAACACTATAACTCTGGATGCAAATTAGGTATAAAAATGTGCCAAATTAAAAAAAATCTATCAAACTGCTTTGAGAAAAAAGGACAAGTCCTCCTCCACTGTTTTGGTTAGTAGTCTGAATTTTCTCCTGAAGAGAAAATAGAGCAAATTCCCAGTTAATAGAGGCCCTGATCGGTTTCAGCTAGTGAGTTGACATTTCAGTGTGTGTCAATACTATAGAAAGGTCAAACTGCCTGAATGTGAAGTCAAGGAATAAAGATTTTATGGGAGAGGACATTTATGTTATTGAGGTAGGTAAGAACTTAATTTTAATTCTTGTCTTTCCCCTTAGGAAGAAAAAAAAACACACAACAGAATAATTTCCAGCCTAAAAAAAGGTTGTTTTTCCGTTCTTTTCTTAAATCCCTCCTTCCTTGCTCTCAGCTGGGGAACTCCTCTCCGATTGGCAGCATGTACATGCCAAGAGGCCGCCGGGCCAGTGCTCCCTGCACCACCCGCCGTCTGCCTGCCATTCCCAATTAGCTTCAGCTGGGCCACTTCCTATTTGGGTCAACTCTCTTCTGAAATAGGTGACAGAGGTAGACACTGCTGGAATACTGTCATCCACTCGAACTTGACTATAGAGCAGCTTTTCCATTCATGCTTGGCAATAGTTCTTTTATTGCAACTTTAGAATATTATTTTGGCACGTGTTTCATTTCTACTAAATGCCCCTTTTTCTGCATCTTTGGCTATGGATCCTTTTTTTTAAAGATTGTATTTATTCATGAGAGACACAGAGAAGCAGAGATATGGGTAGGGGAAGAAGCAGGCTCCCTGTGGGAGCCCAATGCGGGACTTGATCCAAGGACCCCAGGATCATGACCTGAGCTGAAGGCAGACGCTCAACCACTGAGCCACCCAGGTGCCCTTTGGCCATGGATCCTAACATTTGTTCAGAATGTTTGTGGAAATCTGTTTCCTTAAAATGTTTCAACTTTTTATCATAGAAAACATCAACCATTTATCAAAGAAGATGGAACAGTCTAATGAACCCCTTTACTAGCTGCCCTCACTGTGACATTGACTCCTGGCCAGTCTTGTATCATCCTCTACACCCACCTACTTCCTCTTCGCCTAAATTTTTTGAAGCAAATCCCAAACATAATGTTTTTCATCCATAAATATTCCAGTATGTATCTCAGAAAGATAAAGACTCTTTTCAGAAAGTATAATCATGTACCATTATCACTTCCTTTTTTAAAAAAGATTTTATTTATTTATGAGAAAGAGAGAGAGAGCGCAAGTGCACAAGTCGGGGGAGGGGCAGAGGGAGAGGGAGAAGCAGTCTCCCTGTTGAGCAGGGAGCCAACTGGTGGGGCTGGATCCCACGACCCCAAGATCATGACCCTGAGATCATGAACTGAGCTGAAGGCAGATGCTTAACCCACTAAGGCACCCAGGGGTTCCATCATGATCACTTCTTAAAAATGTTTAGCACTAATTTCTTATCAAATGTCCAGTCAATATTCAAGAAAATAGTTTTCTTTAATTATCTGACTCGTGAAGATTTTGAGTGGGTTATGATTTGTATTCCCCTTTTGAGGCAGGCTATGATGAAAGTGGTAAATGCATAACTAACATGAACTCACACACCCCATCTTAAACACCACCCCCGCACAAACAAACCCTTCTGCACCTGAAAGACCAGCTAACCGTCTTCACTTGTGGAATTAGGGTCCCAAAGGGGGCAGAGAAGGTGGGTGCGAGGAAGTTAGCCATTGTACCTGACTTAACTCTGACCAGCTGTATGCAGATAAAATATTGAAGATACCTTTTGCTTCTTTCTTGATTTTCTTCGTTTCATACCAGGGACGTTCTATGGAGTGAGTGTTGGTAGATTTCCTCCCTACTCACACGCTAGCTTCTCTCATAAAACTTAAAACATATTTCCAACATTGTGAAATCCTTTATTGTCCATCCTTGAAGATAAGTGGCATGCAGTTGCTTGCTCAAGGAGAGGCGTGAACAAGGATGTATGGGGTGAAATTTTGTCTATCACTTGTGTTTCTGGGGGAACTCACAGACTTTTGCTTTTAGTGTTTAAGAAATGTGTGTGGTGACACAGGAAAACAATGATTTTTCTCACAAATGGAAACAATAATGATCCAAATTTCCTTTTTTTGTTTCCAGTCTCTCTTGCTGAAGAGTCTGTTCTTTCCATTTAGGCCAGCTGAGTGAGTGCCTACATCTGTCCTGCTCTTGTGGGGTTGGGGCTGGAGTTGGTAAGAGGGAGGCTGGAAAGGGATGTGTGTGTGTGTGTGTGTGTGTGTGTGTGTGCATGCGTGTGTGGCACTGTCTGAAGCTTTGCTTTAAGTCTGTTATGCTCATACTTTTTTTTAAACAGCTTTATCAAGATATGATTCATATACCATACAGTAATTCACCCACTTAAAGTATACAGTTCAAATTTTTGTGTGCTTTTTAAAAAGATTTTATTTATTTATTTGAGAGAGAGCACAACCAGGGGGCGAGGAGAGGGAAAAGCAGACTCCCTGCTGAGCAGGGAGCCCAATGTGGGGCTTAATCCCAGGACCCTGGGATCATGACCTGAGCTGAAGGCCACTTAGGTGCCCCCAGTTCAGTGTTTTTTAGTATATTCACGGAACTGTGTAACCTTCATCACAATCTAATTTTAGAACATTTTCGTCCTCCTCCAAAGGAAACTATTCACCCATTAGAGGCCACTCCCCAGCCCCCAGCCTCCCATCCTCCCCCCCCCCCCCCCCCCCCCCCCCCGCGCCTCCCCTGCCCCTTATCCTATGGCCGGGAACCCACTAATCTTTCTGTTTCTATAGATCTGCCCATTCTGGACATTTCATGATTGATGCTTTTTTGGTTTTTATGGTTCAACTTTTAGGTCCTCTTTGGAAATTGGGGACTTAGATTTTCCATTGATGGCTAACATGCAGCCTTTACCACCCAAAATCTAAACTGAAGTGTGAAAAGGAAACTAAGAAAGGAGAATGCTAATTATATTTCCAAGGGAAAATAGAAATATGATATGTTTAATAGAAGCTGTTAGATTTTTTTCCCTTGAGAATAGTCTTAACAAATTTCTAACCAAACAGGGAATCAAGGTAAAATGCTCTCCTATAGCTCTGGGTCTGTATGGTAGGTTCTGCCTTCAGCTCCCCCAAGTTGGGTAGTGTTATCCAGAGTTTTCATGAAATTAAACATAAATAGAAGATAAAAAGAGGCACCTGGATGGCTCAGTGGTTGAGCATCTGCCTTTGGCTCAGGTCATGACCCTGGGATACTGGGATTGAGTCCCCCATTGAGTTCCCCACAGGGACCCTGCTTCTCCCTCTGCCTATGTCTCTACCTCTCTCTCTCTCTCTCTCTCTCTCTCATGAATAAATTTTTTTTTAAAAAAAACTTTAAATAGAATACAAATGTAACAGTATTCTCAGGCAAAAATATGAATCTTTTTAAACATTTGAAAGAATGGATTAGAAATAATAGATGATCATATTAGATAACCAAGCATAACATAAGAACCGGCCGAAAGATAATGATTTGGAAGTGGATGGAAATAAACATTAACCACAGATAATGGATCTTCTGACTTGTGTGTGTATGTGCTTAATTTCCCCTTCCTTTTAGAAACCCTGTCTTGAATCTCTTTCTGTTTATTTTCTTTCCTCTCATATTTCCTTTCAGTGCCCCCAGAATATTCAACAAGAGAGCATACAAATTAAAAAGTCAGTATTTCTAAAGAGTTTTGAAGCTCTTGCCATTTTCCAAAAGACCTGGAAAGAAGGCTTCAGAACCATAGATAAGTATCTCAGAATAATTTCCAAAAACAAATGTGCAATTGGTCTTCTTACTAAAACGGATTCCACACCAGAACTCATCAACATACTGTGATTTAGCCACATACTCTCCAAAAAGGAGATGGGATGATGCCTGGATCTTAGCTATGTTTATAAAAATCACTTGAAGGAAAAATAAAACAAAATAAAATAAAATAAAATATTAAAAAAAATCACTTGAAGGGTTTGAAGTTTCAATCATTGCACCATGCATGTGAAGAGCAAAACAAAAGTTTCAATCATTGCACCATGCATGTGAAGAGAAAAACAAAACTCCCCAAACACCTCACTATTGTGTGTTTTAAATGACTTCAGCAAGCTTAACCCTTTGGAGCTTAATTCTCTGGTTTTGAGTTGTTGATCACTACAACAGCACCCATTGAGAATGTTAATACAAACCTTAGATAAATAAAAATGGGTAGGAGACAAAATTTGCAGTCCCATGTTTTGTTCCACTGCTTAGTTTAAATTGAAAATGGTGTTGGGATCTTTTTTTCTCTTGAAGGAAGGAAACTTGTTTTCTGTTCCTGGGCTTCATGGTTATTTCCTCTCTTCCACCGTTGGAGCCCAACAGAGCCAACCCTTACATCAGAGGCATCTGTTTGCACTAGGAAACTTTTGGTAAAATACGACTGGCCCTATAAGGTTGTTGCAAGGAGCTTTGGGTTACTCAGTAGGTTTTAAAAAGCTATATTTTGAGCATTTGGAGAAAAACAGTTGTGTGAGTATGCTCTTTCTCGAAAGGTGGGTGAGCTGAAGAAAGGTTCTGTAGGAGATAGGAGAGACAGGAGCCCACTTTCATAGACCATCAGAAGCTTCCTCTGGTCACTCTCTAAGCTCTATGGATTATTTTAATTTTGATTAATTAGCAAGGCAAATATGCCCCATAGTTAGGGGCATGACAAAATTGTCATGTTAGGAAACATGGAACAGATACAGATTTCAAATAAAGTCCTGTATTGATGCAAAAACTTCTGACTCCTATCATCTGAATTACTATAAGACCTTGGTCTAGGACCCCCTACTGAAACACGGAAAACACTTCTCTTCCTTTTTTTTTTTTATTTATTTATGATAGTCACACACACAGAGAGAAAGAGAGGCAGAGACACGGGCAGAGGGAGAAGCAGGCTCCATGCACCGGAAGCCCGACGTGGGATTCGATCCAGGGTCTCCAGGATCGCGCCCTGGGCCAAAGGCAGGCGCTAAACTGCTGTGCCACCCAGGGATCCCAACACTTCTCTTCCTATAGCCAAAGTTGTCTTTCAATATATAGGGGCCCTTTCCTGAGGCTGCTTGTGTATGACACTGGCAGATGTAGAATTTGCAACTGCTTCACTAGTGAGAAATCTTAGACCCCATTTCACTGAACGAAGAATTCTAAGCTCTCATGTGACAAAATAAAAGAAGCCAATGTCAAAAGGCGCCTGGGTGGCTCAGTCGGTTTAGTGTCTGACTTTGGCTCAGGTCATGATCTCAAGGTTCCAAGCTTTGCATTGATCCTGAGCCTGGTGTTGGTGTCAGGCTCTGCACTCAGCAGAGTCTGCTTCTCCCTCTCCCTCTGCCCTCCCCCTGCTTCTGCTCTCTCTCTCAAAAAAAATTGGGGGGGGGGCACCTGGGTGGCTCAGTGGTTGAGCATCTGCCTTTGGGTAAGGTCCTGGGATCAAGTCCCACATCAGGCTCCCTGCAGGGAGCCTGCCTATGTCTCTACCTCTCTCTGTGTGTCTCTCATGAATAAATAAATAAAATCTTTTTTTAAAAAAAGTCAATCTTAGGTTGACTTATCTCCTAAGGGAGATATGTTTGCTGTTGTAAACCCCAGGAGGAAAATTGAAGCACAGCCACAATTCCTTCATTTATTCAACAAATATTCACCAAGCTCTTTCTGTGTGCCAGGAGCTATTCTGAGTGCTCAGAATATGGAAATGAGTAAGACCAACAAAGATCCCTACCCTGACGGAGCTCCTATTCAAATGGGAAGAATGAACACATTTTTGATGGTTGTCCACCAAAAATCCACTTTCCACCTGTCCCTTGGAAAATGAGTGCTTGGCTAAACTACATTTTCCAGCCTCCCTCAATTGGATGTGGTCACATGACTAAGTTCTCACTGACAAAATGTGAGGGGCACTGATTTCTGCTACTTCCTAGACTGGGCTTTCAGACTTTGGCTGTGCTTCCGTAGTGTTCTCCTTCCCTTTTCTGCCAGCTGGAACCTGGATATGGTGGCGACCCAGCTTCAAGAATGCATATGAGAACAAAAGCCCTGGAAGATGGCAGAGCAACATGGTGGAAGGACCCCAGATCTCTGAATGGCTGGAGCAGAGATGCTCCACTGGTCAGACTGTTCACTTCTATGTTCTTCAAGCCCTGGTATTTTGAGTTTCTTATTTCCAGCCATTTGGCAATACCTTAACTAATACCATAAGCAAATAAATATGTAAAACATGATCATCGAGATGGGATAAACGCAAAGGAGAAAAACAAAAGAGTAATGAGACTAGAGAATGCCAAGATGGAAAGTGAAGCAGCACTCACTGAGATGACAAGGCACGAAAAAGCTGGGAAAATCAAGCAGTACAGATATCTGGGAAGGTGGGGGGCACCTGGGTGGCTCAGTGGTTGAGCGTCTGCCTTTGGCTCAGCTGGTGATCTTGGGGTCCTGGGATCGACTCACACTTTGGGCTCCCTCAGGGAGCCTGCTTCTCCCTCTGTCTGTGTCTCTGCCTTCTTCTGCATGTCTCTCATGAATAAATAAATAAAATCTTAAAGAAAAAAAATATTGTCTGGGAAAGGTAGTCCCTGGCAGGAAATACAGCAAGTGCAGAAGCCCTGAAGTGAGACTATGCCGGGCCTATTTGAGGAACAAAAGGAGGTCAGTATGTTAAAACACAGGGAGTAAGAAGAGACTAGCAAGAGACTGAGGCACAGAGGTGGTGAAGGGAGGAGGAGGGCGAGCAAGTGGACCATATAGGTGGCCTTTGGTGGGCCCTTATAAAGACGTGGCCTATTAATCTAAGTGGGAAGGGGAGCCATGGGAAGGCTTGGAGCCAGAGTAGAAATATGACCTGGCTTCTGTTTTAACAGGATCCTTCTAGCTTCTGTGTTAAGACTATACTCTAGGAGATTGAGTATGGAAGTGTGAGACCAGTTACAAAGCTACTGTAGTAATCTGGTTGAAAATTGATGGTGGCTTGGTTCAGGGTGTCAGCAGTAGTGGTGGGGAGAAATGGTCAGATCTCGCTTACATTTTGAAGGTAGAGTCCATAAAAGCTGCTGTGGGCTATAAGAGAATTAGAAGAGTCCAGAGTGATGCCCATGCTTCTGGGTTGTGAAATTAGCAGAATGGAGTGGCCACTTAATGAATTGAGGAAGATCCTGTGAAGAGCAGGCTGGAGGGGGGAGAGTGAGAGTTAGTTTAGCAAAGGTTAGTTAGTTTGTTAAGTTTGAGGTGCCTCTTAGACATCTAAATAGAGATGCCAGGTAGGCACAGATGGATATGTAAATCTAGAATGAAGGGGGGAGCATCAGCATCCCCAGATGATCCTTAAAGCTTTGACTTGGATGAGATCTCCAAAGGAGGTAGGTGAATGGAGAAGTGATGTGAGGATAGAGACCTAAGGCCCTCCAGTGTTTATAGTTTGGGGAGCTGAAAAGGAACCAGCAGACTGAGAAGGAGCCTTCAGTGAGGTAGGAAGAAAGCCAAGAGAGTTTGGCATCCTGGGAGCTGTGTGAAAAAAGTATTTTAAGAAGTTTATTTGGGGCGTCTGGCTGGCTCAGTCAGTGGAGCATGCCACTCTTGATCTGGAGATTGATCAAGTTGCTTGTAGAGATTACTTAAAAATTAAAAATCTTAAAAAAAAAAGTGGGGCACCTGGGTGGCTCGGTTGATGAAGCATCTGCCTTCGGCTCGGGTCCTGCGATCGAGCCCCTCATTGGGCTCCCTGCTCAGTGGGGATCCTGCTTCTCTCTCTGCTCCCCACCCTGCTTGCGTGCTCTCTCACTCACTCACTCACTCACTCACTCACTCACTCACTCACTCACTTTCTCTCTCTCAAGTAAATAAATAAAATCTTTTAAAAAGAGAGAAAGAGAGAGAAGATTATTCACTGCAAGGCAGTGAGGGACAGAAAGGGAGCACTGCTCGGGGAACCAAAAAGCCCAGGGTCCTATTTCCATCTGAGAACTTCAGTTAAAATGAAATGGAAGCCCAAAGAGTTTCTCTGTAGAAGAGGACAGCTAAGCTCAATGATCTGAAAGCTTTCTCTAAGCTATACAATTGTGGAGGAAAAGAAACAAAAGCAAAAACTTCAGTGTGACTTAGTCTCCATTCCCTGCTTAGATTTTTTTTTTTTTTAAGATTCACTTATTAGAGAGAGAGAGAAATCAAGGAGGGAGCAGAGACAGAGAGAGAGGGAGAGAAGGCCTAAGCAGTCTCCACGCTGAGTGTGGGACTTGATCTCACAACTCTGAGGTCATGACCTGAGCCAAAACCAAGAGTTGGATGCTTGACTGACTGCGACACCCAAGTACCCCTAGATTGTTTTTTTTTTTTTAAAAAAAAAAAACAGTTTTAGTGTCTTTTACTTTTTTATTTTTAATTTAAAAAAAATTTTAAAGTAATCTCTCCACTGAGTGCAGGGCTCGAACTCACAACTCCAAGATCAAGAGTCACATGCTGTCCTGACTGAGCTAGCAATGCGCCCCAGTCATAAGTGTTTTGGAGGCTAGGGAAGCAAACCCTATATACCTGCACCCCCACATGCCCCACAGGCTAGAGGGTCTCATGGCAAGCATACAGTAGATCCGAGTATTTGATAATCCCACATGAAACTCTTCAGCCTCATCTTTGTCTCGATGCTGAGGGTTAGAGATGCATCAACAGGAGAAACAGGCAGGTTCCTGTGAGAACAGAGTCCAGGAGGCCACAGATATAAGAGTTCCACATGAAGTGCAAAAACACCATCCATCCCTTGACACCTCTTAAGGCAGATTTTTCAGTCAACCCTTGAAACCACTCAGACATGTGTCTTAACTTTCTTCTTTTCCTTTCTCTAGTACGTTTCCATCATCGGAGTTGCTAAAGCAGGCAGCCAGAGGGGAAAAGATCATGGAGACAAAAGTACAAATAGAGCCAAAAAATCCCAAGTGACTTCTTTTAGGTGGTTTCTATTAGTCCTTTCATGGGAAGTGTGCAAATATCCAGTTCAGGGCTTATTTCTGATTAGCTGTGACTATCATTCTCCATAGGTATTTCAACTGACCAAAGCAAGATTTTGAAGCAGCTGGGTTTCTTTGTGGAGGAGTCTCTTAGGGGTTTGTATCCTACCACTTGATTGGTTTTATGCACACTGTCCAGTAGTGTATTTCCATGTTTCTCCCAGCCACTCCACAGTGTAAATATCATGATTTTATAGTGTAAAGGGCCAGTGAAATTTGTGAACTCAAAGCCTTCATTTTTTTTTTTGAGAATTATCATTAAATAGTACTTTGGTTTAACCTTTACATATCAGCATAATTTTTGCTCAATTGTTGACTTCTCAGATATAATGAGTGAGATGGCAAAAATGCAGGCTATGAAATCATCTTAATAACAATGTTTTCATAATAAGCAAAGAACTAAATGATTTCCCAATAGCTTGTTGTCAAAAGACAATCAAAACAAAACAGAACAGGGGACAATCAACACAGAACACTGAAGGTTCTTTAAAAAAAAACTTGCAGAATTTGTTTGTTGAAGTTGGGTTTGGTTAATCATACTTAGTGGCCTTTTTATTCTAACAGTTGCTCGAACTCAGCGTAAACACAGAATGACTTATGAAATCGCCTGATTTGGGCAACCTCAAGAAACTCGAGTAGTCTTTTCAGGAATAACAATGCTATGAGAGTATCGTGTTTTTTCTTACAACATAGAATTATTTCATTTTGCATTATTAATGTGTTTGCAATCTGGATGGGTACCACAATGACTCTTGAGTAAGTACACTTATGAGGAAATCTGATATGTCTTACCGATCGAAACCAAATTAATGGTTTAGAACATTTCTTTTTCTATTGGTGCTTTGTTCTCTTTCCATGTCTTGCCCTGTCTGATTAGGTCAACTCAAGAGGTACAGCCTGCATTTTTAGTGAGTTTAAGAACAGTTTTCACTACCCCTTGAAGCCAAAACAGTGCATTTGCAATGAAATAAGCTGCTTCCTCTCTGTTTGGAAATAAAGCTGTTTAAAGAGCCAATGAGGGACACGTGGGTGGCTCATCTGCCTTCGGCTCAGGTCATGACCCCAGAGTCCTGGGATAGAGCCCTGAGTTGGGCTTCCTGCTCAGTGGGGGGCCTGCTTCTCCCTCTGCACCCCGTCCTGCCCCGGGCATGCTCTTTCTCAAATAAACAAATAAGATCTTTTTAAAATAATAATAAGGGGCCAGGGAACTTTCCTAATAGGTCCCAAACACTTGCATAGGTAGAAAACACTTTTGTCTTTTTCTTGCATCCTTTTCTTGGTGGTGATATGAAAACAAGATCTTTGCTATCGCTTTGTAAGACAGGATATCCGTTTGCTTTCTAGTTGACAATTCTAAAAAAAAAAAAAAAAATCTAATTAGAAACAGCTTAAACCAGGGGTGCCTGGCTTAGTCTGTGGAGCATAAGACTCTTGATCTCAGGGTTGTGAGTTCAAGCACCACACTGGGTATAGAGATTACTTTTTTTTTTTTTAAGGATTCTATTTATCCATTAATGAGAGACACAGAGAGAGAGAGGCAGAGGGAGAGGGAGACAGAGAAGCAGGCTTCACGGAAGAGGGAGCCCAATGTGGGACTCAATCCCAGGACTCCAGGATCACGGCCCTAGCTGAAGGCAGACACTTAAATGACTGACCCACTCAAGCTCCTGGGTGTAGAGATTGCTTAAAAAAAGAGGGCAGCCTGGGTGGCTCAGCGATTTAGTGCCGCCTTCAGCCCAGGGCCTGATCCTGGAGACCCGGGATCGAGTCCCACATTGGGCTCCCTGCATGGAGCCTGCTTCTCCCTCTGCCTGTGTCTCTGCCTCTCTCTCTCTCTGTTGTGTCTTTCATGAATAAATAAAATAAAATCTTTGGGGGAAAAATTAGACAGCTTAAACCAGTGCTTCTCAAACTTTAATGTGGCTGGGAATCACCAGGGGCTGCAGATTCTGACTTAGTAGGTCTGGAGTAGGGTTGAGATTCTGCATTTCTTTCTTTCTTTTTTTTTTCTTTTTAGAATTTTTTAAAAATTTATTTATTCATGAGAGAGAGAGAGAGAGAGAGAGAATGAGATTGAGAGAGGCAGCAACACAGGCAGAGGGGGAAGCAGGCTCCATGCAGGGAGCCTGACATGGGACTCGATTCCGGGTCTCCAGGATCAGGCCCTGGGCCGAAGGTGGCACTAAACTGCTGAGCCACCCAGGCTGCCCCTTTTTTTCTTTTTAGATTATTTATTTGACAGAGAGAGAGAGAGCAGCAGGCAGAGGGAGAGGGAGAAGCAGGCTCCCCGCTGAGTGGAGAGCCTGATGTGGGGCTTGATTCCAGGACTCTGGGATCATGGCCTGAGCTGAAGGCAGACACTTAACTGACTGAGCCACGCAGGCGCCCTGAGATTCTGCATTTCTAACAAGCTCCCTGGCATGTTGATGCTACTAATAATCATACCATACCTTGAGTAGCAGGGGCTTAAACAGTAAGGACATTTATTACCTCATATAACAAGTCCAGAGGAAGGACGTTCTAAGGTTGGCTCATTCAGTAGTTTAATGATATCATCAAGAACCCAGGTTTTTTTCTTTCTTTCCGTTTTGCCATCCTTGGAATGTTGACATTGGCCTGCATGTTTGTCCCCTCAAGGGTGGAAATGGTTGGCATTTACATGTGGCCTCTGCAGTCTTTTCAGGGGCTTCTTTTCAGCCATGTATCCTTCTCCATGCTAAGTTTCAACCTCTGGACAGTGTGACAGAGGAGAGCCCACCCTCCTAGGACACTTATAAATGCCAACATTAACATGGCTTCCAATTGATTCATTTTCTACCTCTCTAAACCAATGTCTGCATTTTAACATTGGCCTTTAGCCACGCAATCCAGTCTTGAGGACTGGCTTGGTTTGTGAGGGAGGGTGGCCTCGTACAGCTTGGAGATGGATTAGTCATTTTAACATTTCAGAAGGAGACTGTAAATATCCAAGATTATTGATCTCTAGATTTCATAATCTCAGATTTCAAAGGACTGAACAAGAAAACATCTGTGTTGTTGACACAGGGAGTAGCACCAGCCCACTTTCTCTGTCTTGAAACTCCTTCCTCCTGTGACTCTCACTGATGCAGGTATTTGCTCATTCATCAAACACATACTGAATTCCCACTACATGACCCAAACTTACTATTCTTCATTTTCTCCTAAAAGCCTTACTGTTCAGTGAAAAGATATTTTCAAAAATAAAATTTCAAAAATAAAAAATATTTCCATTAATTTCAATGGAAAAAAATCATAAGATAGCCTATCCTAATTCCCAGATGCTGAAACAATTTTTACAGATAGAAAAATATATCAGTTGAGCAGTGAAAACATGTTTTTGTGTGTGATAACAATTTTATAGTAAATAAATCTGAATTCACAATATAAGGAAGGTTTAGGAAGGTTTCCAAAGGAAATGAGAAGAGCTGTGAGTGGTCCTGGTCAAGGGTGTGCAAGGGAGTCCTTCTTTGGAAGGGGTGAATCCAGGCAGACATTCAATATTGGAGTCAGATGTGGACGTTGCTAATTTTCACCTACTCAAGGCTTGGACACAGAAGACACTTCTGACATGGTTGGCTTTGGCATAGCTACAGAAGAAATGGAATCTCTGGGTTGAAAAAAGACCAAATGGAAGTTCACCCGTCTTTTCATAGTTGAGCAAACTATGAAGTCGAAAATCAGATGGATTCTCCATCCACTGCATAAGATGTCTCAAGCTTCTCAAATGTCTCACGATAACTTCTTGGGACATGACACAATTTCGCGGAACATACAACTGATTGAGAATTTATCTTCTCATGATTTCCAAAAATCATGCACAGTAGAGTGAATTCTTTTGCCTCTTCATCTAACACCCACTACTTGCCACTGGTTACCAAGTTAGCTTGCTAGATGATACTTACTCTCTGAGTTGTGTCTTTCATTTGTTTCCTATTTTGCAGGCCCTTGGGCCCTAGATTAGTCCAGCTCTGCCTCTTGGTTCATATCAACTTTTCATCCACACTTCTAAAAGGTCTCCCTGCTTAGAGGTGGTACACATGGTGATTAAGAGCAAGGGCTCTGCATGTGGGCAGAGATGAGACATAGGCAAAATAGGTGAAGGGGATCAAAAGGCACAAACTTCCAGTCCTTGCATAAAGAGGTCATGGGGATGTAATGTGCACCATGGTGACTATGGTTAACAATACTGTATTGTGTATTTGAAAGTTGCTTGGGGAAAAAAAATGAAAGTTGCTTGGGCGCCTGGGTGACTCAGTTGGTTAAGTGTTTGCCTTTGGCTGAGGTCATGATCCCAGGGTCCTGGGATGAGCCTCACCACATGGAACTCTCGGCTCACTGGGGAGCCTGCTTCTCTATTCCTCTGCTCCCTCTCCCCTGCTCATACTCTCCCTCTCTCGAGCTCTTTCTCTGTCTCTGAAATAAATAAATAAAATCTTTTTAAAAAAATTGCTAAGAGACTAAATCTTTTTTTTAATTTTACTTATTTATTCAGCTCAACTGCTGAGCCACCCAAGCATCCCGCTAAGAGACTAAATCTTAAAAGTCATCATAACAAGAAAAAAATTGTCACTGTATACAGTGATGGATGTCAACCAGACTTATTGCACAGACCATTTCAGAATATATACAAATATCCAATGATTCTGTTGTACACCTGAAACTAATCTAATATCATTTGTTAACTATACCTCAATTCAAGACAAAAAGAACAAAGTCTCTGGAGCCAGACCGCCTGTATTCAAATTCTTCATCTACAACAGTTTCCTAGCTGTGTGGCATTAAAAAAGTTACTTAATCTTTCTGTGCTTCACTTTCCTCACCTATACAGTGAACTGATCGGACCTACCTTGGAAGGTTGTGAGATTTCTTGGAATTAGTAAACAGAAAGTACTCGAACAGAGTAGCACATGGCACACAGCAAACTCTTATTGTGTTATTTTAGCTTCCCTTTCCCCTACTAAGCATCCTTGATGCTGCTGCAGAATTATCTTCCTAAATCACCTCAATAACTGCTACCATGTATTAAGCACTTACTGTATGCCAGACATAGTACTAGGCACTTTATCTACAATACCCATTTAATCCCTGCCTGTTATCTCTAGTTTACAGGTGAAACTAAAACTCAGAGGACCCTGGGATTGGGACATACACACCAAAAAAATAGCATCTTAGTAATAAGAAAAAATGGTGTAGGGGGACACAGGGGAGTTCTTTTGTTTGTTTGGTTTAGTCCTTATCTGGCCTGTTAGTAAGCTCTTGCTGAAAAATGCTATATAATAAGTAATCTCTAATTTTCTCTAAAATGTTTATGCAAACATTTTTTTTCTGGCTTGGACATCTGTGGATTGGCTATAGTTCTGCTGGGCTCAGCTCTGGATTATCAACTAAGTCACATCTACTCCTGTATTGGCTCATTATGGGAGCAACAGCTACCCAGGGCATCTTCTTCTCATGAAGGATAACAAGTGCAAGCACACAAGCCAAATGTCTAGCACACTGAATGCCTTTAATTAATGTCACATATGCTAACATTTCATTAGCTAAAGCAAGTCACACACGTAGCCAAGCCAAAAGTCAATGGGGGCAGGGAAGTATCATTTTTCTACAATTCTGGGAAGCACAGTAAGGTTACTGGCAGAAAAAAGAATGAAGAATCAAGAACAACCACCCAACCTAATTTATTTATTTATTTATTTATTTATTTATTTATTTATTTATTTATTTTTATTTGAGGGAAAGAGAGCACATACGAGTGGGGGTGGGGGTGGGAGGAGGAGAAGCAGAGGGAAAAGGAGAGAGAGAATCTTATGTAGGCTCAGGCCCAGCTTGGAGTCTGTTGTGAGGATTGATCTCACGACCCTGATATCATGACCTGAGCCAAAAGCCAGAGTTGGACACTTAACTTGAGGTACTCAGGTACCCCCTAACCTAATACATTGGGGTAGAATCAAACTCATTCTTGGTGGTGGGGTGCACAGAAAAATATTGACCACTTAATTTTTAACATAGTGGCTGTCACATAGTAGGTGTTCAATAAATTCATGTTGAATGAATGGGTGGGTAGGTAGAGGAAGGAAGGAGGGAAGGAAAGAAGGAAGGAAATTAATAGCCAGTTGCTGGTTATAACTCAGAAGCCATAAGAGAAAGAAGCTAGAGGTGGTGCATACAAGATTTACTGGCCCTTTGGGTCTAGGGGGTTATCATCTGAAGATAATGAGATTTTGTGACCCATATGCTTCCTTCTCCTGGGGTGTGGGTTCAGAAACCTGATACTTGGAATTTTGACTATTGCCATACTAATACATTCAACATAACTATTTTTCTTTTATTCTGCCTTAATATTTATCAAAGTTCTTGAAAGTAGCAGCATGCTCCAACTTGCCAAAAGAAGCCAAGAAAGAGGCTTTTCTCCATGCTCGGCCAGAGTTTTAAAGGGGAGAGGGGTAGGGGCCTGGGTGGGGCTGGGCAGCTATAAGGAGCCATGTGACAGAGCGCAAGGGAGAGGTCAGATTCAGGACTGGAAGCTGCTGTCAGAAGGAATTACTCTAACGCTGCCTCTTCCAGGGAGACCTTACTGATTTAAAAAGAAATTACCCTCCTTTGACTCCATGTTCACATTCATTTGTGTGTCTCTTACAGCACTTTGCCTGCTCTACTTTTTGGTGGTGGTCTCTGTGTCTTTGCCTTACTCTTTCATGCAAATCTGGGAACTCCTGGAGACATACGTCTGGCTCACTTGCGTATCCCCTCCACACCAACCCTGCGGCTGGCTGCCTAAAGCCCCAGTGTGAATGCATTGACTTATCTCCCTCCTCACTGTCCTCTTTCAGCGTCTCTGCTCTGGGAGAGGCTGTGTATTGTGGGGGTTTAAAGGGCAGGCTGCAGAGTTCAGGGTATGGATCTCAGGGCTTCTATTTCTTGGCTGTGGCTCTGGACAATTTCCTGACCCTCTGTGCCTCCACACACCCTCATCTGTGATACACTATTGTGTGTGGGATCCAATGAGTTTGCAAATGGAGAGGACTTAGTAAATTTGTGCCCAGAACTTGGTAAATTCTCAGTCCACCCTGGTGATAGTTACACGGAATCTCACTTTTTGGAATCTAGCTCAATTTCAGTTCAACTAATGAAAGAACAGCACAAGCAGAGAGTTTACAAGCACCTGGCACTTGGTATGCATCCTGTCATGTTGACTCTGGGGTTCCTACTGGTAGCCAATGGCCTGCTGTCCCTTTGTCCAGTGGGCTTGGCATAGCTGTGAACCCGTGAGCAAAACTGGGAGGTTTTCTTCTCCCTTTATTTTACTTTTGTCCTAACTCGAATGTTTTCAGATCTTGTAAATTCGATTGCGTACTTTCTGCCAAGTGCACATTAAGAAGTGTCTACTGTGGAAAAGATAAAAAAGCTGTCTGCCGTGTGGCTTCAGTGTGTTTCTTCTCAAGACTAGCTGCATATTACAATCATCTGGGGAGATTTAAAAAATCTTGCTGCCCAGGCTGCACCCCAGATCAGTAATATCAGACCCTCCTGGCATAGGGCCCAGGTATCCGATCTTTAAGGATCCCCTGGTGATTCCAGGGTGCATCTGGGACTGAGGCCCCCTTGAAGGGAATTCTCTAACAGGTAGCCTGGCTTTTGAGACGCTTCACTGAAGGTCACCAAATGTAAAAACAACAACAACACAGCTAACAAACTCTTTGAGACTTTCTACATCCCATAATATTGCAAATAGGGCTATGGAAGCCCCATTTCCTTTTTCACCTTGGTTTGTGGCAAACGTTGAAGTGGCCCCGACCTGCAAACGTGCGTGGAGGCTCTGGTAATTCTGTCCTTCCTTCCCTCTTCTCTTTCTGGACTTGAATTTTGGTTTCTTTTTCTCAAGTGACCTGGGGGTGGTGAATAGATTGTCCCAAAGGCATAAGGCAGTTCTGTTCATAGTGTTCCCTGCGCTCTTTTTCTAGGAAATCCACTTGTGTTCTAAGAAGATGATTACACTCACCTCTGCCCCCTAAGCAAGTCATTGAAAAGCTGAGCTAAGGCCAAAGCTTCTCCAAAACAGTTTTGTAGAGGTTCAGATGCATAAAATAAACATACAACTTCTAAGTCCTAAAGACTCTTATAAACAATTGATGGACAAGCTGCCTAAAGTCACTCACTTCATGTAAAGACGTATTTACATCATAACAATGCCTCATTTATATGACTTCTCAGGGAATGAGGAAATTCATATTCCACAATTCTTGGGAAATGGAAGCTAATTCCTTTGAGTGCCCAAATCTTTCATTTTGACCCTTTTATTTAAAAAACTGAAGTGCTCTATATTGGTTGGTTTCTTTAATAGAGAATATAGGGGACTTCTGAGTGGCTCAGTGGTTGAGTGTCTGCCTTCGGTTCAGGGTGTGATCCCAGGGTGCCAGGATCGAGTCCCACATCAGGTTCCCTGTGTGGAGTCTGCTTCTCTTCCCTCTGCCTATGTCTCTGCCTCTCTCTGTGTCTCTCATGAATAAATACATAAAGTATTTTTTAAAAAGAGAATATGGAAAATGATTTCATCCAGGGGTGTATATATCATTTCGAACTTCTACTCACCATGACTCAGCCTGAACACATCCTCCACCCGGAGCAAGCACCACTTCCAACCTCTTCTGTCACAGATGGGGGTGCCACCAACCACACGGCCCCTCAGAGGACCAGCCTCGACAGCTTCATCTCCCACTTGCTCACCGCAGTCAGTCCCCATGCCCTGATGGTTTTGTCACCTGAGTATTCCCCTCCTTTATTTCTCTCTCTCCTACCACTGCCCCATTTCCAGAGCTCACCATCACCTCTGCCTGGACTACTGGAAAAGTCACATGTCCATTCTGCACATTCATGATAGTCTAAATAAAATATGCACCTGCTCGTGTCATATTGTGGCTTGAGAATCTTTCAATGGCCTCCAATTGCCTGTAGGATAAAGGCCACAGCACGCGTGGTGACATACTTTTCCTCTAACCTTCTGTATCTCTCTGTTGAAGCTCTGCTTGGGCTCCTCCTGCATACAGGAGCTCCCCGGCCTTACCCCTCCTGTTCCCAGACATGGAATATCTTTAGCCCATCTCTTTGCCAGCTCATTTCTAGCTCTCCCTTTAGGGTACAGCGGGGGCTCAAGTCCTTTCTTTCAGAAAGTTCTCTTTCTTCCCTAGCCATGCTTACCGGCTGAAATAGATGCTTCTCCGTGGAGGTCCCAGAATGCCCTGTGCAGATGATGGGGTCAAGGCGAAGAACATGTTCATGTGTTCAATCATGCGGTGATGTAGTTCAGTGTCCATCCAAACTTCCCTCCCCCTGCTTGGCTCCCAGCAGCCACTTATCAAGGCCATCTTTGGGTACATTTTTAGCTGCCCCATAACTCACCTGATGTTCTGGATAGCAACTTCCAATCTGTAGTGGCTTGGGGAATTAGATAACCAGGCTTATTAGAAATGGTAGATCCAAAAAAAATGTCAAGAGTGGTTAGGTCTGGATGTTAGCACTATGGGTTACATACTTTTCTTTTTAAAATTTTATTTATTTATTCGTGAGAGACACAGAGAGAGAAGCAGAGACATAGGTAGAGGGAGAAGCAAGCTCTATGCAGGGAGTCCGATGTGGGACTCGATCCCAGGACCTCAGGATCACAACCCAAGCCAAAGGCAGACACTCAGCCACTGAACTACCCAGGCATACCTCTACTTTTCATTCTTAAACTGAATTTCCTCTAATGAATATGCAGTATATTTGTGATAAAGATGTTAAGAATATATACATTTTAAAGAATTAGTAAAACTTTTAGTCAAGGTCAGCACCTTAGGTTAATTCCATAGAATTCTTAGATTCTCAGTGTGGTCCCCAGACCAGGACCAGCAGCCTCACCTAGCAACTTGATAGAAATAAGAATGGTTGGGTCCTACCCCAGACCTACTGAATGAGAAACTCTGAGCCCAGGCCCAGTCATTTGTATTTTAACAAACTCTCTGGGTGATTGTGATACATACTCAAGTTTAAAAATCACTAGTTTCGGGATCCCTGGGTGGCGCAGCGGTTTGGCGCCTGCCTTTGGCCCAGGGCGCGATCCTGGAGACCCGGGATCGAGTCCCACGTCGGGCTCCCGGTGCATGGAGCCTGCTTCTCCCTCTGCCTGTGTCTCTGCCTCTCTCTCTCTCTCTGTGACTATCATGAATAAATAAATAAAATCTTTAAAAAAAAAAAAATCACTAGTTTCAGGAACAGAGCCCAGAGCATTAACAGAAGGCCTGGTGACAACCACTATCTTGGGCGTTTGGAGGTTACTTGTTGCTCATTTTAAAATTTAGGGCTCTGTGTTCTAGGGGGTTGGGGCTGCTGAAGATCTGCCCTCTGAACCCTCATGGGGGATTTCCTACAGCTCTTCAGCAAAGGAAGTGCTTAAACACACTTATTTCATGAGAGGGGAACAAAAAATATAATAGTTTCTTATGCTGGAGGTGGGGGTGGGAGGGCTACTGGATGGATGAAGAGTTAATTTTAGATTTCTTTGTAATGGTTCCAATAGTGGAGCCCCCAACTTCTACGGATATTTTTTTAAACGTTGGTCAAAGAATTGACTGAATGGAAGACAATGAAAGAAAATTGCTGTTAACAGGACCCAGAGACCAGGCACCACAGTGACGAACTATGGCTTTGGGGCCTGGGTAATTATAAGGCAGGAATAGTGTCACGGGGGATAAACTGGGGGAGAATGAGGTGTTGTTTTTTTCTCTCTGTTGCAGGAGAGTTTAGGCATTGTGCCTGCTCCAAGCTCTGGAATAACTTTTCAAATTTTTATTTATTTTCACTTAAGTAAATTTTAAATTAAAAATATAATACAGGGCAGCCCTGGTGGCTCAGTGGTTTAGCACCGTCTTCAGCCCAGGGTGTGATCCTGGAGACCTGGGATCAAGTCCCACGTCAGACTCCCCTGCATGGAGCCTGCTTTTCTCCCTCTGCCTGTGTCTCTGTCTCTGTCTCTCTCTCTGTGTCTTATGAATAAATAAATAAAATCTTTAAAAAATAAAAAATTAAAATAATAAAATAATAAAATAAAAATATAATACAGGGGTGCCTGGGTGGCTCAGTCAGTTAAGCATCCAACTCTTGGCTTTGGCTGGGGTTGTGATCTTGGAGCTGTGGGATTGATTACCGAGTAAGGCTCTGTGCTCAGCGGGGAGTCTATTTGGAACTCTCTCTCCCTCTCCCTGTGCCCCTGCCCATCCTTTGCACACACACTCCTTCAAATAAATAAATAAATCTTTAAAAAAATACAACTACATCGGCGAAGAGAGAGAGTTTGACTTCTTCTTTGCCAATTTGAATGCCTTTAATGTCTTTTTGTTGTCTGATTGCTGAGGCTAGGACTTCCAGTACTATGTTGAACAGCAGTGGTGAGAGTGGACATCCCTGTCTTGTTCCTGATCTTAGGGGAAAGGCTCCCAGTGCTTCCCCATTGAGAATGATATTTGCTGTGGGCTTTTCATAGATGGCTTTTAAGATGTCGAGGAATGTTCCCTCTATCCCTACACTCTGAAGAGTTTTAATCAGGAATGGATGCTGTATTTTGTCAAATGCTTTCTCTGCATCCAATGAGAGGATCATATGGTTCTTGGTTTTTCTCTTGCTGATATGATGAATCACATTGATTGTTTTACGGGTGTTGAACCAGCCTTGTGTCCCAGGGATAAATCCTACTTGGTCATGGTGAATAATTTTCTTAATGTACTGTTGGATCCTATTGGCCAGTATCTTGTTGAGAATTTTTGCATCCATGTTCATCAGGGATATTGGTCTGTAATTCTCCTTTTTGGCGGGGTCTTTGTCTGGCTTTGGAATTAAGGTGATGCTGGCTTCATAGAACGAATTTGGAAGTACTCCATCTCTTTCTATCTTTCCAAACAGCTTTAGGAGAATAGGTATGATTTCTTCTTTAAACGTTTGATAAAATTCTCCTGGGAAGCCATCTGGCCCTGGACTCTTGTGTCTTGGGAGGTTTTTGATGACTGCTTCAATTTCCTCCCTGGTTATTGGCCTGTTCAGGTTTTCTATTTCTTCCTGTTCCAGTTTTGGTAGTTTGTGGCTTTCCAGGAATGCGTCCATTTCTTCTAGATTGCCTCATTTATTGGCGTATAGCTGTTCATAATATGTTTTTAAAATCGTTTGTATTTCCTTGGTGTTGGTAGTGATCTCTCCTTTCTCATTCATGATTTTATTAATTTGAGTCTTCTCTCTCTTCTTTTTAATAAGGCTGGCTAATGGTTTATCTATCTTATTAATTCTTTCAAAGAACCAACTCCTGGTTCTGTTGATCTGTTCCACAGTTCTTCTGGTCTCGATTTCGTTGAGTTCTGCTCGAATCTTTATTAACTCCCTTCTTCTCTTGGGTGTAGGATCTATTTGCTGTTTTTTCTCTAGCTCTTTTATGTGTAAGGTTAGCTTTTGTATTTGAGTTCTTTCCAGTTTTTGAATGGATGCTTGTATTGCGATGTATTTCCCCCTTAGGACTGCTTTTGCTGCATCCCAAAGATTTTGAACGGTTGTATCTTCATTCTCATTAGTTTCCATGAATCTTTTTAATTCTTCCTTAATTTCCTGGTTGACCCTTTTATCTTTTAGCAGGATGGTCCTTAACCTCCATGTGTTTGAGGTCCTTCCAAACTTCTTGTTGTGATTTAGTTCTAATTTCAAGGCATTATGGTCCGAGAATATGCAGGGGACAATCCCAATCTTTTGGTATCGGTTCAGACCCGATTTGTGACCCAATATGTGGTCTATTCTGGAGAAAGTTCCATGTGCGCTTGAGAAGAATGTGTATTCAGTTGAGTTTGGATGTAAAGTTCTGTAGATATCTGTGAAATCCATCTGGTCCAGTGTATCATTTAAAGCTCTCGTTTCTTTGGAGATGTTGTGCTTAGAAGACCTATCGAGTATAGAAAGAGCTAGATTGAAGTCACCAAGTATAAGTGTATTATTATCTAAGTATTTCTTCACTTTGGTTAATAATTGATTTATATATTTGGCAGCTCCCACATTCGGAGCATATATATTGAGGATTGTTAAGTCCTCTTGTTGAATAGATCCTTTAAGTATGATATAGTGTCCCTCTTCATCTCTCACTACAGTCTTTGGGGTAAATTTTAGTTTATCTGATATAAGGATGGCTACCCCTGCTTTCTTTTGAGGACCATTCGAATGGTAAATGGTTCTCCAACCTTTTATTTTCAGGCTGTAGTTGTCCTTCTGTCTAAAATGAGTCTCTTGTAGACAGCAAATAGATGGGTCCTGCTTTTTTATCCAGTCTGAAACCCTGCGCCTTTTGATGGGGTCATTAAGCCCGTTCACATTCAGAGTTACTATTGAGAGATATGAGTTTAGTGTCATCATGATATCTATTCAGTCTTTGTTTTTGTGGACTGTTCCACTGAACTTCTTCTTAAAGGGGAATTTTAAGAGGCCCCCTTAAAATTTCTTGCAGAGCTGGTTTGGAGGTCACATATTCTTTTAGTTGCTGCCTGTCTTGGAAGCTCTTTATCTCTCCTTCCATTTTGAATGAGAGCCTTGCTGGATAAAGTATTCTTGGTTGCATGTTCTTCTCATTTAGGACCCTGAATATATCCTGCCAGCCCTTTCTGGCCTGCCAGGTCTCTGTGGAGAGGTCTGCTGTTACCCTAATACTCCTCCCCATAAAAGTCAGGGATTTCTTGTCTCTTGCTGCTTTAAGGATCTTCTCCTTATCTTTGGAATTTGCAAGCTTCACAATTAAATGTCGAGGTGTTGAACGGTTTTTATTGATTTTAGGGGGGGATCTCTCTATTTCCTGGATCTGAATGCCTGTTTCCCTTCCCAGATTAGGAAAGTTTTCAGCTAGAATTTGTTCAAATACATATTCTGGCCCTCTGTCCCTTTCGGCGCCCTCGGGAACCCCAATTAAACGTAGGTTTTTCTTCCTCAGGCTGTCGTTTATTTCCCTTAATCTATCTTCATGGTCTTTTAATTGTTTGTCTCTTTTTTCCTCAGTTTCCCTCTTTGCTATCAACTTGTCTTCTAGGTCACTCACTCGTTCTTCCACCTCGTTAACCCTCGTCGTTAGGACTTCTAGTTTGGATTGCATCTCATTCAATTGATTTTTAATTTCTGCCTGATTAGCTCTAAATTCTGCAGTCATGAAGTCTCTTGAGTCCTTTATACTTTTTTCTAGAGCCACCAGTAGCTGTATAATAGTGCTTCTGAATTGGCTTTCTGACATTGAATTGTAATCCAGATTTTGTAACTCTGTGGGAGAGAGGACTGTTTCTGATTCTTTCTTTTGAGGTGAGGTTTTCCTTCTAGTCATTTTGCTCAGTGCAGAGTGGCCAAAAGCAAGTTGTATTGGGAAAAAGAGAAAAAGAGAGGAGAGAAAGAAGGAAAGAAAAGAGAAAGAGAAAAAAAAAGGGAAGAAAAAGAAAAAAAAACGAAAAAAAAAAAAAGAAGAAAAAGAGAAAGAAAAAGAAAGGAGAAAAAAAGGGGGTGGGGGAAGGAAACAAATCAAAAAGCAAAACAAAACAAAACAAAAAAAAAAAAAAAAAAAAGAACCACCGGGGAGTATCTTCTGATTCTGTATACTTTAAGTCCCTTGGCTTCTCCTGGAAGTTGTCAGTCTAGCTGGTGTTCTGGGGGAGGGGCCTGTTGTGCTGATTTTCAGGTGTTAGCAGTTGGGGGGGCTGCTGTGCCCCTGCCTGGTGCAGGGCTCAGTGGGGGTTGTTTACCCCGTGAGGCCGCAGGAGGAACAGCCCCAGTGGCGGGGCAGCTCTGGAAACCTGGATTCAGCTCCGGCAGGAACTCCGTCTGCAGGGCCTGGAGGCTCCGGGGCGGGGCCGCTGATCTGCTCAGCTGGGGCAGGAGCGTCCTCGCTGTCCTGGGCCCTCCCGGCCTCTGCCTGTCCCGGGGGAGGCGGGATCCTGGGCTGTGTCCCGGCGCCCTGTGCTCCGGAGCCTGCGCTGTTGGATTCGCGCTCCCGGGCCGCGCAACCCCCTCCGTGGAGCCGCCGCCCGAGCCCCGCCGAGCTGCTCCTGGAACCGCGCAGCCCCCTCCGCACGGAGCCTCTTCCTCTGCCCGAGCCCCTCCGAGCTGCTCCCGGGGCCGCGCAGCCCCCTCCGCGGAGCCGCCGCCCGAGCCCCTTCAGCTGCTCCGGGTCCCGCCGTGCGCGCTGCAGCCCTTAGGGAGCTCGGCGCACTCTCCTGGGCGCGCAGTTGCTCTGTTACTGTCCCCGGGAGCCCGAGGGCATCCCCGCCCTCCTGGGTCCTGCTCCAACTCCCTGCGAGCCCCTTTCCCCCGGGAAGGTCGGTGCAGCTCCTGCTTCTCCGGGACGGGGCTCTCCTGTCCTGGGGACACTCGCCCCGGCCTCAGCCCGGCTCCTCGCGGGGCCCCTCCCCCTTGGAGGCCTTTGTTCCTTTATTTCTTTTCCCAGTCTTCCTACCTTGATAGATGCGCGAACTCTTCTCACTGTTGCATTCCAGCTGGTCTCTCTTTAAATCTCAGGCCGAATTCATAGATTTTCAGGATAATTTGAAGGTTTTCTAGGTAGTTTGGTGGAGACAGGTGATTTGGGGACCCTACTCTTCCGCCATCTTGCTCCTCCCCCTAAAAAAATACAACTACAAAGTAACATGTGCCAACAAATCACAAGGGCATGTAATGAAAAGCAACTCTATATTCTATCTTAGAACCCTAGACTCTCTCCTCAAAGGTAACTAGTCTTGTTTGTCCTTTAGATATATTCTATGCATATACAAGCATAAGTAAGTTTAAATATTGGGGTGCCTGAGTGGCTCAGTTGGTTAAGCATCTGCCTTCAGCTCAGGTCATGATCCCAGGGTCCTGGGATCTAGCCTCATGTCAGGTTCTCTACTGAGACAGGAGCCTGCTTCTCCCTCTCCCTCTGCTGCTCCCCCTGCTTGTACTCGCTCGCTCTCTGTCAAATAAAGAAAATCTTTTTAAAAGTTTAAATATCCCCTTTCTACATGCAAAAAGCTTATTGTTTTTCCTCTTGTTAGGTCTAGTAAGTTGTTACCTCTAAAATATACAGTTGACCCTTGAACAACACAGGAGTTAAGGGCACTGATTCCCAAGCAGTCAAAAATTCATGTAGAACTTTGACTTCCCCAAAACTTAACTACTAATAGCCTACTGTTGATCAGAAAGCAGCTTTACCAATAACATAAACAGTATATCAACACATATTTTTTATGTTATATGTATCATATGCTGTATTCTTAGAATAAAGTCAGCAAGAGAAAAGAAAATGTTGTTAAGAAAATCATAAGGAAGAGAATATGCATTTACAGTACTGGCCTGTATTTATAAAAAAAAAATCCACATATAAGTATACCTGCATCGTTCAAACCTGTGTTGTTCAAGAATCAACTATCTAGAGCCACCCCAATTTTTAACAGCTGCATAGTATTCCATTGTAAGACTGAAATGTAATTTATTTGACAAGTGTTTTATGCTTGGATCTGGGGGGTCACTTCCTTCCTTTTATATATAGCCTTTTACCAGGAGAACATCTGAGCTGGGTGGGCTTTAGGTATAAACAATCTCTGTTTCTATCTCTGTGATTTCAGATAACTTCATATTTGGTAAACAAAGAATTCAAAGACTTGCTTTCCTCCCTAGGGAGGCATTAGCCACAGTTGTAAAAACAAATTTGAGAAGGATCAGTGGGGTGGGGGCATAATATCAGCAAGATGGCAAAATAGGAACTCTCCCAAACAAAGCAACAGAAATTTGGCAGCCATCCAGGGACAAAGTGTCTTTGGGGCAGCTTTGGGATCCAGGTAAGAGGTTGCAAAGCCCTGGTGGAGCTTCAACACTGAGGAGGACCTTTTTGAGAAGGAAGGCCTATACCTAGGGCCGACACCCAGACTGTGGTCCTCGCCCCAGACCCAGAGACAGTTCTGTTCCCCTGTGGACTTGGCTGCAGTCACGTTTGGCCTTGGTGCTGCCACCAGCATTATCCATCGAGGGATCCAGGAGGAACCACATCTACCCAAGCTTTGGGTAACAGGTCCACATATATCTGATCTGGGGTCAATATCCAAGATATGTAAGGAATTCATACAATTCAATAGCATAAAAAGCAAATAATCCTAATTTTATTTTATTCTATTTTATTTTTTAAAGATTTTATTCATTTATTCATGAGACACACACACACACACACACACACACACACACAGAGGCAGAGACACAGGCAGAGGGAGAAGCAGGCTCCATGCAGGGAGCCCGATGAAGGACTCGATCCCCAGACCCGGGATCACACCCTGAGCTGAAGAAGGCAGACGCTCAACCGCTGAGCCACCCAGGCATCCTGCAAATAATCCTAATTTTAAAAAGGACAGAGAATCTGAATAGACATTTTTTCCAGAAAAGACATACAAATGGCCCTCAGGTACATGAAAAAATGCTCAGCCTCAGTCATCATCAGGGAAATACAAATCAAAACCACCATCAGCTATCACCTCACACCTGCTAGGATGGCTATTATCAAAAAGACAAGAAATAACAAGTGTTAGAGAAGCTGTAGAGAAAAAAGAATCCTTTTACACTGTTGGTAGGAATATAAACTGATGCAACCACTGTGGAAAACAGTAGGAGATTCCTCAAAAAATTAAAAATAAAACTACCATATGATCCAGCAACCTCACTTCTGGGTATATATTGGAAGGAAACAAACTCAATATCTTAAAGAGATATCTGCACTCCCATGTTCTGTGAAGCATTATTCACAATAACCAAGAAAGGGGAACAACCTAAGCATTTGTTGATGGTTGAATGGATAAAGAAGAGTGGAATAGGGTAACCTGTGTGGCTCAGTAGGTTAAGTGTCTGCCGTAGGCTCAGGTTATGATCCCAGGGCCCTGGGATCCAGCCCTGCATCAGACTCCCTGCTCGGCAGGAAATCCTGGAGCACCTGACTGGCTTAGTCGGTAGAGCATATCATTCTTAAACTTGGGACTGTGGGTTTGAGCCCTACATTGGGTGTAGAGATTACTTAAAAAAAATTAAAATCTTAATAAAAAAAAAGGAAATCATGACATTTGTGAGAAAATGGATGAACCTAGAAGACATTACATTAAGTGAAAAAAGGCACAAAAAGACAAATACTGTCTGCTGTCACGTATGTGGAATCTAAAAAAGTCACATTCATAGAAGCAGAGAGTAGAATGATGGTTTCCAGGGCTGGGTAGGGAAAATGGGAGAGGTTGGTCAGAGTGTACAAATTTTCAGATATGAGATAAATAAATTCTGTGGATCTAATACATAGTATCGTGATTATAGTTAATAATACTGTATGGAAAGGGTCCCTGGGTAACTCAGTTCAGCATCTGACTCTTGATTTCAGCTCAAGTCATGCTATCGGGGTCATGGGATGGAGCTCTGCCAGGCTCTGCACTCAGCGTGGTGTCTGCTTGGGATGTTCTCTCTCCCTCTCCCTTTGCCCCTCCCCACACCCTGCATGCGCAGTTGCAAGTGCATGCTCTTTCTCTCTCTTTCTCTCTGAAAAAAACCAAACTCCATTGAACACTTGAAACTTGATAAAAGAGTAGATTTTAAGTATTCTCACCACACACACAAAAAAACGGTAACCATGTGAGATGATGGGCGTGTTCATTAGCTTGAAGGTGGTAATCATTTCACAAGATATACATATATGAAGTCATCTCATCGTACATCTTAAATATATAAAACCTTTTTTGGTGAATGATACCTCAGTAAAGATGGGAAAAATTTTGAGAGGTCAAAGTCTTCTTTGAGATTAAAAAAAAGAAACAAACTCAATACTGGTCACATAGCAAAATGTGCTGCAGAGGTTAGTGTAGAGAATCGAAGATAAGTGCCAGAGATTTTGTACAATTTTCAGATTTCTTTTTTTTTTAAGAGAGTGAGAGAGGGATCATTGGCAGGGTGGAGGGACAGAGGGAGGGGGAGAGAGAGACTCTTAGACAGGCTCCACTCCTAGCATGGAGCCCAACTCAGGGCTCGATCTCACAGCCCTGAGATCATGACCTGAGCTGAAATCAAGAGCTGAATGCTTAACCGACTGAGCCACCCAGGTGCCCCCAATTTTTTAGATCTCTTGAGGGCTTTATTTGGAGAAAGATATACCTTGGCATTTTACACCATTTTTTTAAACATGAGAACACCCTATAATCATTCCATCTTGAAGGTGTATTCTATGGGACATGTCCCTGGATTGATTATGTCAAATGAGTAGGAATTCATCATTTATTTTTATTCAACAAATTTTCATTGAATGCCTATTATGTGCCAGATCCCAGGGATATACATCAGTGAACAAAATCTCACAATTCTTAGATTCTAGCAGAGGCCCTGTATTTGCTAGGGCTGCCATAATAAAATATCAGACTGAGTGGTGTAAACAACAGAAATGTATTTCTTTAGAGTGCTAGAGGCTGGATATCCAAGATCAAGGTGCCAGCAGGTTTGGTTTCTCCTGAGGCCTCTCTCCTTGACTTGTAGAAATCTGCCTTCATCCCATTTCCTCACATGGCCTTTTCTCTGTGCCCAGGCATCCCTGGTGTCTCTCCCTCTTTTTATAAGGATGCCAGTTATATTAAATTAAAGCCCACACTTAGGACTTCGCTTACCCTTAATTACCTCTTTAAAGGCCCTATCTCCAAATGCAGTCACATTCTGAGATATTGAGGGTTAGGACTTTAATATATGAATTCTGGGGGGAGACATAGCTCAATCTATAACAGCCCTCAATCTAAAAAGTCTCCCATATACTCCAAGTATTACTTCTCAAACTTTAATGTACCTATGAGTCACCCAAGGATCTTGTTGAAATATAGGTTTCGATTCAGTAAGTCTAGGGTAGAACCCGAGACTCTGCATTTCTAGCAAGCTCTGGGTAATGCTGACACTGCCCATCCATGGACCACACTTTGAGTGGCAAGACAAAGTCTTCTATGGTGACAATAAGACTTTGTTTTTCAGGGGCACCTGGGTGGCTCAGTTGGTTAAGCATCTGACTCTTGATTTTGGCTCAGGTCATGATCTCAGGATCATGAGATCAAGCCCCATGTCAGGCTCTGAGCTCAGCGTGTAGTCTGCTTGTGATTCTGTCTCTTTCCCTCTCCTTTCCCATCTGCTCCTTTCCCCACACTCATGTTCTCTCTCTCTCTTAAATAATTAATCAATCAATTAATTAATTAAAGACTTTGTTTTTTTAAAATAAAATAAAATAAAGGGATCCCTGGGTGGCGCAGTGGTTTGGCGCCTGCCTTTGGCCCCGGGCGTGATCTTGGAGACCCGGGATCGAATCCCACGTGGGGCTCCCTGCATGGAGCCTGCTTCTCCCTCTGCCTGTGTCTCTGCCTCTCAATCTCTCTCTCTCTCTCTCTCTCTCTCTCTCTCTGTGACTATCATAAATAAATAAAATCTTAAAAAAAAAAAAGAAATGCCACTGACTTCTGGGCATTGATTTAAAAAAATAAAATAAAATAAAAAGACTTTGTTTTTGAAGCCTTTGCTAAGTGTCCTATCAAAAGCTTTAGGGAAATAAAACTAAATTCTTCCCACTGATCTATCATTCCAGATGATAGCAGACTGGGGACTTTCTGGATGGTTATTTCTGCAAGCTGGACAGGTCACATCAATTCCTTGGGAACGTCAATTTTCAGTGGTCAGTCCAGCCTTTTCATTCCCGGATGCTTTGTGTGACATGACCCCCTGCTCCCCCTCCCCCCCGCCCGCAGTGACCAGCACTAGACAGGAACTTAAGAGGAAGCTTTAGTAGTCATGAGCAGCTGGTCCCAAGCTTGTCAGAGCTGGAGGATGCCCTAGAGATCAGGGACAACGACTAGCCTCCTGGTGCCTTTTGAGAGTTAAAAGAACTAAGGTACAGCCAAGTGAAGTGTGAGGTTTCACAGCTGGTGAGGGCAGAGGCGGGCCCAGGATTTGGGTGCCATTCCCTAAAGTAGTGGTTCTGGGCATTAGGGGCTCATTAGAATCACCTGGGGAGGTTTTAAATGTACACCTACCCAGGCCCCACTCCAAACCGATTAAATCAGAAAGTCTCAGAGGTAGGGTCCAGGCATTGAGTTTCCCCTCCAAATGCCTCCATAGTACAAGTCCAATATACTAGTAGTAGAGAACTGCTGTCCAAAAGCAGGATCAAAGTTAAATCGAAGATTGCCAGACCCCATCCCCAGAGCACCTGATGCAGTGGGTCTGGGGGCCAAGAATTTGCATTCCTAACAAGCTCCCCAGTGCTGCTGACGCTGCCGGTCTGTCCTTGAGGCTATGCATGTGGTCAGTCGCATTTACCCAGTCCCAAAGACAAAGACCTGTGGCTGTCCCCACTTTCTGTATCCATCCCTCTGCACACTGTTCTTGAATTTCTTCCTCTTGAAAGGCTAATTTCAATAATTGTTTATTGCAGATTTTAAACTGATTTTACTCATTGAAAAAGCACTGGGGTCTGGGTGAAGAGGAGAAATTGTATTTGCTCTAAGCTCTTCATCCTTCTGTGAAGTGGAAGAAGAATGACCTTGCTTATTCTGAACACAGTGTATCAATTTAAAGACTTTCACCAACCTTCTACACACACACACACACACACACACACACACGCACACACACTTTTTCCTCTGAGTTCTGTACATATGAATCAGAACATGACAATTTCATTTTCCTGAAAATACCCACTCAATTCCAAATTAATGACTAGGTTCCAGATTATACCAACCCCAAATACTTGAAAGGTCTCCTAGATGTTTGCCAAACTAAATACAAAAGCATGGCAACCACATCATGTTCCTCCAATGGATGTACTTTCCAAATCCAAGGAATGGCAAATTTGTATGTGAGGAATCTTCCCCAGCCTATTTGAACTGAGAACCTGGGAATCCAACCTCCAGAGCTTTAGGTACAGCCACATGAAGTGTGAGGTCTCACAGCTGGTGAGGGCAGAGGCAGGCCCAGGATTTGGGTGCCATCCAGGTATGGATGGAGATGCGGCTAAAGCAAAGGCAAAGGAGAAGATGATTTTTCCCTCCGTGAAATGAGGGCTGGGAGAACAAGAAGATCCTGTCTGTAGCAGTGAGTTGAGGGAGATTGGCAACGCTTCTGAAAAGGTGGGCTATGGTGGAGAAATGCTCCCAAGCAACAGGAAAGGCCTGATACTTGAAGCACTGACTGGGTCACAAGCCAATGGAAGATCTTCATGCCATCTTGGTGCAGTGTCAGAGCCTCCAGCTCTTGCCTCAGCTGCATGTATAGGCGGGACATTCTGTTTATGTGGACCGCAGGCTGGAAAGGACATGGCCTAGAAGCCAGAGCCTAGTTCAAACTCGCTTCCTTCCATTTACCATTTGTGAGCTTGAACATGTTCCCACTCTTCTCATCCTTAGAACAGGCCTAATATTTATAGGTTTAAACATAATGTATATATAGCACACAGTACAGTGCTTGGCACATGACAGGCACTCAATACGTGGTAGTTTTTAATTGAATCAACATCAAGTGTGGACTGAAGTTGGAGATACATCAGATTGGTAAGATGTCACTTGGACAGTTTTTTCCCCCTCATAATTCAGTCTGAAGAACACACATAAATGCACTGGAAAGAATTAAAAACAGAACATCTGGAGACTTGGATTACTGTTCCGGCTCTGACTTCAGCAGACCATGTGGCCTGGGCAAATCAGTTACTTCTGTTTTCTCATCTATAAGAGGGGGAGTTGTAGCCGTGCCTCCCAAGGCCCCTTCTACTCCAACATTACGTATGTATCTATGAGGCCACCAGAATGGCTCAAAAGCTCATTGTTTGGTATTCATCATTCCTTAAAGTGGCATTTTCTGAACTTACCTGATAAGAATCACCTGGGATGCTTTCGAGCATACAGATTTCTAGGCCTTTCCCAAGCACTGCCCTGTCCAAAATAGCAGCCACTAGCCATTTGTGCCTACTAAGTATTTTAAATGTGGCTGGTCCAAACTGAGATATGCCGTAAGTATAAAATACACATAGAAATTTAAGATTTAGCATGAAAAATAAGAATGTAGAACATTTCAAGAATTTTTTGTTGCTCACATGTTGAAATGATAATATTTTGGATATATAAGCAAAATATTTATATTTTAAATAATAAAATATTCCATTAAAATTAATAAAATATATTTAAGTTAAATAAAGTCTATTTCAAATATGTATTTAAATAAAATACATTATTAAAATTAAATATATTGTTTAAGTACTAGAAGATACATTCTTTTTTTTTTTTATGAGAGACACAGAGAGCGAGGCAGAGACACAGGCAGAGGAAGAAGCAAGCTCCCTGCGGGGAGCCCCATATGGGACTCGATCCCGGAAGCCCGGGATCGTGCTCTGAGCTGAAGGCAGACGCTCCGCCGCTAAGCCACCCAGGGAACTTAGAAGATACATTCTTGAAGATACGTTCACTGTTACTCTTCATTTTTTTATTTTTTATTTATTTTATTTTATTTATTCATGAGAGACGCAGGGAGAGAGGCAGAGACATAGGCAGAGGGAGAAGCAGGCTCCCTGCAAGGAGCCCAATGCGGAACTCGATCTCGGGACCCCGGAATCACGACTTGAGCCAAAGGCAGATGCTCAACCACTGAGCCACCCAGGCGTCACTCTCTTCATTTTTTAAATGTGATGACTAGAAAATGTAAAATCGCCTATATGTGGCTTGCATAATATTTCCACTGGATAGCACTGCCCTAGAGGTAAGAATTCAGAATGTCTACTAAAGTTGACATAATCTATAATTTTAACATCTGACCCGGGTTACTTGGGTGCATCACTATTTGGGAAACACTCCTTTAGGGAACCAAAACAGACCTCATAGCATAAGCAAACCTCACAGCTGTAAGATCTCATAGGCATTAGATGGATGAAGAAATTATCTTGGAATAGGATCAATCTGGGTAGATCTCACTTTTTTCCACTTTGCTTTTAAGAACTCTGCCAGTGCCCTGGTTTTGGCATGGAAATCACTGGACATAATTCCTGAGAGAGAAGGAAAGTCACCCTGAAGGGGTTAGAAAAAGGAGCCTTTCTACCTTGTTCTATGGTTTTACTACTCCTGGCTGCTGTAAGGAGCTTTCTTCAGGCCAGCAGGGTGTTGTCTTCAGGTCCATATCTGGTTAGAGCTAGGTGACCAGAAGCCCATGCCCTAGGAGGTCTAGGTCCACCTAGGGCATGGATGGTTCTTCCCCACTCCTGGGTGACTGGGTAACCTGATTCAGCGTGTGCCTTCTTGCTCTCAGCTCCACGAGTCTCCTGACATGTCATGGGGAGATCCTAGGGGTAATGTCACATTTCCTTCCCCACTGCCTGCCTCCTGCTGACACACAGGAGCACCCTGACAAGCGTCTACTTCACTCTGCTTACAGGAACTGTGAATAACTGAACTCCCCCCAACACCAAATAAAAATACTGTAAGCAGGGCGCCTGGGTGGCTCAGATGGTTAAGTGTCTGCCTTTCGCTCATGTCATGATCTCAGGGTCCTGGGATTGAGGCCAGCATCAGGCTCCCTGCTCGGTAGGGGGTCTGCTTCTCTCTCACCCTCTGCCCCACCCTGCCATCCCTGGCTCCTGCTCTGTCTCTCTCAAATGAATAAATAAAATCTTAACACACACACACACACACACACACACACACACACTGTAAGCAAAATAAAGAAATTTCCAAATACTGACAATTTGACACACCAACAGAGGTCCCCATAAAGAGTTTATTTAGAATGTACCATGGACAGAAAGAAAGCAATCTCAGATGGAAGGTTGAAGATATAAGAGAAAATGAACAAATTAAGCAGGTTTGTGAGCAATCTAAAACATCACGAGTACAAAGGCAATAATGTTTTATAAGGTTGAAAAATAGAACCATAACATCCAATAACGGGAGCATGTACATCAGGCAGATGGTGATAAAAGTCAAAGTATGCTAAGTCCTTGTGTTTTTAAACAGGAAGGCAAAGATATTAATGTAAATATTGATGTTATTTTTGCATATCAAAACTCACAGGGTGACCACTAAAGCAATAGAAGTTGTAGGGGCGCCTTGGTGGCTCAGTTGGTCAAGCATCAGACTCTTGATTTCAGCTCAGGTCACGATCTCAGCGCTGTGGGATAGAGTTCCCTCACCCCATGCACTCAAGAGGAGTCTGCTTGTCCCTTTCCTTCCCCCTGCTTGCTTTCTTGTGCTCTTTTTCTCTCTCACAAATAAATAAATAAAATCTAGGAAAAAAAAAACAATAAAAAAGAAGTTGTATTAGAACAGGTTGACTGCTTTATAAAACAGGTCCAAAATCATAAAATAGCCAAAACACAGTAGAAATGTATTTCGTGCTCATGTAACAGTGGTAGGCAGACAGAAAAGGTCCTTGGAGTGGTTCTTCCTCCTCCGAGATCTCTTTTCTGGGCTATCTATCCTTTTCCATTGGTTTATATCACATCATCCTAATTACTATGGGTTTCAGGTAGTTCTTGATAATGGTAAGATGAGCTCCTCCTCTTTTTCTTTATTTTGCAATGTTTTGACTGTTCTTGCTTCTCTGATCATCAACAAATATTTTAGCTTGTAGAGTTCCACGAACACACCTTTTGGGGTCAGCCTTCTTTACTATATTGAATTTGCTTCTCTGTAAATGTGGTATTTCTCCTCAATGATTTGGACTTCTTTTGCTAATTTACAATGCAGAATTTTTACTTTTTCATGAAAGATCTATCTTTTGTCATGTTTATTTTATGATATGTTATACTTTTAGAAACTACAATTTTCTTTTTACATTTTCTACTGATTGCTATTGTATATAAATACAATTGCTTTTCGTAGTTTTTTTTATATACAGCAAAGCTGTCTAATTCTCTTATTAATTACAGATTTTTTGGAGTTTTCTGGGGAAACCATAGCATCATCTTCCATAGTAGCTAACCAGTAGATAATTCTAAAATGGAAAACTTAAGAAATAAAAATAATAAAACTCTATACAAGGATATATAATTATTAAAGAAACTTGTAAAAAGATTTGAAAGGGGTTGCCTTCGAGAAGCAGAAAACAGGATTGGGAGGAGGGACAGGTGACTGCAGGCAGGGTTTCAGTTTAAGACTAATCATGCTACTGTATTTTTCAAAACAACATACTTACATAAAAATTTAAATTAAAAAATAAATGCTGGGATCCCTGGGTGGCGCAGCGGTTTAGCGCCTGCCTTTGGCCCAGGGCGCAATCCTAGAGACCTGGGATCGAATCCCACATCTGGCTCCTGGTGCATGGAGCCTGCTTCTCACCTCTGCCTGTCTCTGCCTCTCTCTCTCTCTCTCTGTCTCTGTGTGACTATCATAAATAAATAAAAATTAAAAAAAATAAATGCTATGTTAGCTACCTTGATAGGATTTTGCATCACCCAAGTGTATGCATTTGTCAAAACTCAATGAATGCACACTTTAAAATTTGTATATTTCATCGTATATACATTTTACATCAAAAGAAAAAAAAGGAAAAAAAAACAAAAGAAAAAAAAGGTAAACTAATACTGAATTCGAATTAACTGCATGCATACCAATGTCTGTAATTTACTTTGAAATTCTTCCAAAAATAAGTTGGGTCAGTGAATGGATTGAAGGATGGATAAATATGTGATAAAACAAGTAGTGTAAAATGTTGATGGTAGACTCTAGGAGGCAGGTATATAAGGGTTCACTGTAAAAATTTTTCAGTTTTGCTATGTATTTGGAAAGTTTCATAATAAAATATTGGAACAAATTTTTAAAACTCCAGTACTAAAAATAAATTCAAGAAAGAATCTTCTGTTTGGTGTACCAGCTTGGTAAACTTTAATCTGGAAGTGCTACTAGCTTTCCAGAAGCATTCTATAGCCATTTGACCCACAGACGACTGACCAAATCAAAAAGGGCAGTGACGTGAGAAGAGTGAGGGCAGGCCGATATTTCTTGTTGGCATTCTTACCAGTTTCCTTACAGGGTATGTGCGTGGTTCAGTGTTGAATATTTCATGTCTCTTAACAAGCTTTGTCCTCTGGTTATGAATATCCCTCTTGTCATATGTTCATCTATCTCTTAGCTCCAACTGAATTGTAAATTCATCCAAGCTATAGTTTGTAAACTCCAGGGTCACATAGCCAGTGGTTCATCAATATCAATTTTGCTCTAATACACCAGAGAGGAAATGTAGCTCTCTGGAATAATAGATGTAGGAAAAGTGTAAGCTAGTTGTCTGGGGAATAGAATCATACAATTTTCATTACAGTGGCTCTTAGGGCTTGGATCCAGTCTGGTCATTTTGTAGATGAAGAAACTGAGGGCTAGAGAAATTAAGCAACATATCCAGAGCTATTTAGCTAGTTAGTGTGGTTATCTTTGGATATTTTCTGCTTAAGGCCCATTTTAAGCTATGAAATAAGAAGCTTATAAGATGTGAACTCACATATATTTGAATTAACACCCACCCTTTGCCCAAAGAAGCACTTGATTTGAAAGGAACTATGGGATTTAAGGGACTATGAGATCCTATCCCACCTGTTTGTGGGGTGCAGCAGAAGTAGGAGAACATAAGTGATGGAACGCTCTCCCATACTCAATTTACAACCTCAATTAACAGTATCTGTGGTAAAAGTACTGATCCATGCTACATTGCAGACTAACCTCGAGCACGTTACATGAAGAAGCCAGACACAGAAAGGTCACTTATGGCATGATTTTATTTTTTAAAAAAAGATTTTATTTGTTTATTCATGAAAGACACACAGAGAGAGGCAGAGACATAGGCAGAGGGAGAAGCAAGCTCCCTGCAGGGAGCCCAATGTAGGACTTGATCCCAGGAAACCCCTGGGCTCACGACCTGAGCCAAAGGCAGACAGACGCTCAACCACTGAGCCACCCAGGCGTCCCTGGCATGATTCTATTCATATGAAATATCCCCACTAGGCAAATTCATAGAGACAGAAAACAGACTAGAGATTGCCAGGGTCTGGGGAGAAGGTGAACGGGAGTGACTGCTTACTGGAGACAGGGTTTTCTTTTGAGGGAATGAAAATGTTTGGGAACTAAATAGAGAGAGGTGATTATACAACATTATGAATGTACTAAATGCTACTGAATTGTTGGCTTTACAATGGTTAATCTTCCGTTATTTCAGTTTCACCTTAGTAAGGAAATATGGCTCTCGCGAGAGGAAAAAAAGCAAATGTGACAAGATATTAGCCATTGACAGATCTAGGTATAGGCTGTTCATTGTACTATTCTAGCAACTGTTCTGTTAAGTTTAAAATTTTTCAAAATACAAAGCTGGTAACAAAAAAATATCTCTGGGAAACTAAGAAATAATTTAGTGAGATTGCCAAATTGAGGTCAACAGCTGCAATCTAAAATTCATACAGTTGGATATTTATCATTTGATCACTGACATGTCAAAATAGAAACAAACTATTTACATCCTTGGCCAAGAAAGTTTCTAGCAGTGAAAATTACCTTTAAAAAAAGTATGTATTTATTTGACAGAGAGAGAAAGAGAGCACAAGAGGGAAGGGCAGAAATAGAGGGAGAGAGAAACTCAAGCAGACTCTGTGCAGAACATGGAGCCCAACTTGGGGCTCGATCTCATGACCCTGAGATCACGTCCTGAGCTAAAAACAGGAGTCAGACGCTTAACTGACTGACCCACCCAGGCGTCCTGAAAATTACTTTTTAGGAGAGTCACAAGCCAACCATTGTTTAATGTGGGAGCCTATTAAGGTGCAAATTTCTGAACATCAGTGCCTAAAAAAACTTTATTGGGTCCTTCAGAACAGGTTATACTAACGTGGTTTAACTGAAAGATCTGAGCTTTTGAAATGAGGTGTGTATATTCTGGCTTTGTCACCCTCAGACACCCTCAGGTGTGTGTCTGGCTCACACACCTTCTGATAGCTAAAAGCAAAAGGGTACAAGCTGACTGGGAATGTCATAGGAGAAACATTAGGGGCAGAGGTGGCCATCCTGACCCTTGCCGAGTGTTCTGAGATTCAAGCAGTAATGTAGAAAAGATAATCCTGTAATCTCCCAACGTCACCCCATCCTGTAACTTCATGATGACGGGAGAGGATGGCTCATCTGCCTCCATTGCACCGCGGGTCAGATGGAGTTTGTGCCTCCTTGGCTCCTTACAGGCCCATGACCTAACTCTAAATCCCTCATCCAACCATCTCTGAGACCTGAGACAATAAATCGACCCATCCACATAGGTGAGAACCTACTTGTTTCTCTAAAATACATGAAAAAAAATGCACAAAGATGGATAAAGTTGCACAGAAATTCGAATATACTTAGCACTACTGAAACATACACTTAAAAATAGTTAAGAGGGCAACCTTAATGTTACGTATTTCTTACCAGAATACTAAGAGACTCATAAGATCCAAGTTTTATTTTTTATGCAGCAGACCGTAGAATTACTTCCCTTTTGTCTAAAATGGAAGTACACTGCCAATCTTTAAATCCCAATGCAGACTCCAGAAGAAACACAATCTGTGCCTACCGAGGGAAAATAAATCCGCTAGAAAAACACTCAGGCTTCTGCACATTCTTTGTTGAGCAAGAAAAATGGACACAAGAATGGATTAATGGCAGGACATTAAAAATAGAAAAGAACTATTGATTTGAAGGTGTTACCTCAAGAGATAAGTACCAATAAATATTGGAGAGCAGTGGTCTCCATACTTCAGATGATGATGGCAACTAATCTATTCTCCTCAGGGTTTTCTCATGCTTTTGAGATGCAATTATTGTTTAGACACAGCTTTGGAACTAAACAAATCATTAAAGGGAAGGAAGAGGTTCAGTTTGTAAGTATAACTTTTATAGGGTGACAGATACGAGAATGCTCTCCTTAAATAACTGACTTCTTTTTTAATTTTTCTGCAACATTTTGAATTTTCCCAGAATTTTTATCAAGCACACAAGAACAAATTCATGTCCAATCAACAAGGCCTAATAAGATCTTTAATATTTGTCTATTATAAGATCATTGTTGAGATTATAGAGCTGTGCTGACCCACTCAATAGTCACTATAAGCACGGGGCTCTTGAGTATTTGAAATGAGACTAGTCTGAATTGAGATGTGCCATAAGTGTGATATAATCACTGGATTGCAAAGACTTAATACAATAAAAAGAACTTACAATATTCCACTAATAATTTTTATATTGATTACATGTCAAAATGATATTTTGGATACATTGGGTTAAATAAAATACATTATTGAATTAAGTTTACCTGTTTCATTTCACTTTTCTAACATGGCTACTAAAAAACTTAAAATTACATTATGTGTTTAGCATTGTATTTCTAGTGGACACCATTGTAAAGACCATTTGAATTTTCCATCTCATTCTCTCACCCTTTAAATATGTCAGTGTGTCATATGTAAGCCTATACATGGGTAAAAATATATTCTGATTGTCGAAGTAATGTATGTTGTCTTTTAAAAAGTGGAATAGGGGAGCCTGGGTGGCTCAGTTGGTTAACTATCCAACTCTTGATTTTGGCTCAGGTCACCATCTCGAAGCCCACCATTGGGCTCCATGCTCAGCACAGAGTCTGCTTATCCATCTCCCTCTGCTCCTCCCCTGCTCTCTCTCTCTCTGGGTCTCTAACAAATAAATTAATTGAACCTTTATTTTTTTATTATTTTGTATTTTTTAAAAGATTTTATTTATTTATTCATGAGAGACCCAGAGAGAGAGAGGCAGAGATACAGATAGAAGCAGGCTCCATGCAGGGAGCCTGACACGGGACTCCAGGATCATGCCCTGGGCCGAAGGCAGGCGCTAAGCCACTGAGCCACCCAGGCGTCCCTAATTAAATCTTAAAAAAAAAAAAAAAAATAGGAGCACCTAGGTGGTTCAGCGGTTGAGGTCTGCCTTCAGCTCAGGTCGTGATCCCTGGTTCCCAGAATCGAGTCCTGTATTAAACTCCCTATAAGGATCCTGCTTCTCCCTTTGTCTATGTCTCTGCCTCTCTCTGTGTGTCTCTCATGAATAAATAAATAAAATCTTTTAAAAATTACAATCTTTTAAAATACATAGATACATAAAAAGTGGACTATGTAAAAACCACTAAGAGAGGAATACCAAACATTCTTCCCTCTATAATTAAAATATCTGTTTAAGCATGACTTTTATGAACATAACCACAGTTTATATTAAACATTCCACTGGTAAAAGAGTTTACACTAAATAGTATTGGCACTGGAGTTGATTCAGTGCCACTAGAAATTGCTTTTGTTCCTCAGAAATTGTTTCCCAAAGGATTTCTTCTCCATTTGGATTAATTGGGGTGGAGTAAGAAATGCAAAAATATATTTTATTGTACTTGGCCCTATGCATCCTGGAGATGGCTTGGAAATTGTATCAGTTACCTGATGAAAAGTGATCTCTGGCTAAAAAATTGCCAAGGATCAGAGAAAAATTACACTGATTGTCAGCATATTCACAGGACTTAGTTGAAGAAGCCAGGATCTATTTAAATACCATTGGAAAATAAATAAATAAATAAATAAATACATACATACATACATACATACATACCCTTGGACTTGGTAAAACAAACAAACAAGAAAAACAAAACAAAACAAAAAAAACAAAAATCACAACACACACAAATCATTGGACTTGGTAAAATGATGGCTGAGATTTTTTTTAATGCACTAATTATGATTCTTAAAAATTCATTATTGTCTAGCTAGCAAGCAATTGGCTGGAATGGAACATTTCCCCCTCAGTTTCAGCTGTCAGTACAGTGTTGTCAGATATGAAAGTGAGCCAGAGGCAAAACCCCACAGACAGGAGCTTTAGGGGACGCTTCCAGGTTCTGCTCCTGCAGCTCTGGGACCCTCAGCCAGAGCAAGGTTATCAAAAGAGGTCAGGGTGTGGAGAGGAAGGGCCTTTGTGAAGAAGACAACTGTTACTTGTGCTTTGGGGATGGAAGAATCACACCCTCCTTCACTTTTAACCTGGTCCTTGAGAGACTTCTGGAGGGCCTCTTGGGAGCTTTGGAAAGTGTTTCCTGCAGAGATGTGGAGAAAGGGGGCCCACGTCGCATCTAAGGGAGCAAAGGTGAGGGCTAGAGCCCGGGGCATCTGGAGCACCCGAGAACGGCTGGCCTACTGCGCCAGCGACCGACTATGGAGGGGCTGCTGCGATAGAAGAGCTTGAAATCCATGCTGGTCAAGTCAAAGAATCTAGGAGTGTCTCTCTGGGATCCGATGAGGCCCTTGTGGCTCATCTTGAGTCCTGTCCACTGGGACGCCCTAGAGGGAAGAGAGCAGTTTGTCAGCTAGCTCTTCAGTAGAAAGGATTAAAGAAATCCCTTCAGGGCTGCCTGGGTGGCTCAGTGGTTGAGCTTCTGCCTTTGGCTCGAGTTGTGATCCTGGGGTCTTAGGATCGAGTCCGACATCGGGCTCCCTGCATGGAGACTGCTTCTCCCTCTCCCTATGTCTCTGCCTCTCTCTCTGTATCTCTCATGAATAAATAAAATATTAAAGAAAAAAAAGAAAGAAATCCCTTCAACTGTGGCAGAGGCTGACTGCTGCCTTTTAGCCAAATGATTTATAAAATCTTTGTCCAAAATCATTTATGTATATGACATCACCAATCTATTGAGCAAGACTGACTCTTGCGGTAATCTGCTTATCACACATTTTCCCAGTCCCCAAAGTTCAAAAGCTCCTCTCTCTCTCCTCAGGCCGCAGACCCAGTCTGTCTGTAGCCTCTTGTATGTTTCTATGTCTGATCTTTCCTGCACCTTTCTGGCACCTCTTTATAGGCTTCCCACAGCTGGTTCGTCAGAGTGGCCTGCAGCTCCGGCACTGGAATAATTTCAGGATAATCCTTACGTGTCACCTGGCTCCCACCCACTGCTCCACCCCGCCCCCCCATGCCACCTGACACGTCCCACATATCACTGCCAGACTTGTCCTAACTGCACACCTCCAGTCATGTGGCATTCCTACCTTAAAACCTTGAATGCAGGGCAACCGGGTGGCTCAGTCGGTTCAGCATCTGACTCCTAATTTCAGCTCAGGTTGTGATCTCAAGGTCATGAGGTGAAGCTCCTCACCCGGCTCCACATTGGACACGGAACCAGCTTAAAATTCTTTCTTTCCTTTTCCCCTATTCCTCCTCCCCTCTCAAAACAAACAAACAAACAAACAAACAAAACCCCCAAACCTTAAATGCAATGGTTTGTAGCCCCAGGACAACATGTTACCCAGGGAACAGGGCAAAGGAAGGATTAGACCATGGGGGATTTTAAAACTATACATACACTTTTCCTAAGTCATTCTTCCATACCTGTCCTCCTCTCCATGTCTCCCTCCACCCCTAAAGAATTATTACCGATAGAAATATGTTGTCTATGTGACTGGTGGTGAGGCGGTGTTAGTTAAAGGTAGCAATGGTTTTGTAATAAGTAAGCCTTGAATACTCACTGGATTTCTCTCTCACACTGATCACAATCTACAAGGAGTGCTCTGCTTGAGCCGCCTCCTATGGACTCTTCAGGGACCCCGACTCCTGATACATTGTGGCTCTGCCCTCCTCTTTTGTGAGGTGGACATAGTGATACTATTTTTTTTTAAAGATTTTATTTATTTATTTCTTCATGAGGGACACACAGAGAGAGGCAGAGAGATAGGCAGAGGGAGAAGCAGGCTCCCTCCGGGGAGCCTGATGCAGGACTCGCTCCAATCCCTGGACCAGAATCATGCCCTGAGCCGAAGGCAGATGCTCAACTGCTGAGCCACCCAGGTGACTCTATAGTGATACTGTCTTTGTAAAGGGTTGTTGTCATGGTTGATATGTGAATGTATGCTGGTACAAAAGAGCTCCTCCATATTTCCTTCCCCCTTCCCTTTGTTAGGAGTTCCCTGGTAGGTCAAGTTAACTCTACTAACAACCTGTCTACTCCTCTTCCTGGGCCAGTTTTGAGCATTTTGAAATGTGAAGTTAACCTTTAGAATCTTTTCACCTTGCCATTCATTTTTTTCCTCTTGCTTCTAGCCTGTCCTATATCCCTCTTCCAGGGTATGGAGGCTCTTGTTCTCAGTCATCAGAGTAAGAAAAGCTCTGATATCTTTTTTTTTTTTTTTAAGCTCTGATATCTTTAGTAACCTCCATCCCCCACCCCCCCAATATTTCCTCTTCATCTGCACTCCCAATCTAATCTCCAAGGGACGATATATTTTTTTAAAAACTGGGATATTCTTCTCTAAGTGGTATCTGTACCACAATAGTTTATTTCTATAGGTAGAAGCTCTTCAAGACTCAATAGAAGAAAAAGCCCTTACTGGAGGGACTTCAGGCATGGAAATAGAGGAAGGGGGAAACATTTGGGAAGGTGAATACCTGCCAGGTGGGTAGATGACAGCTCTGCCTCTCATTCTATTCTTCTTCTTTCCTTCCTTTTACCTTATGCAGAGAATTTAGTGTATGTAGACCCTTTCACAAGACAAAACCACTGTCTTAATTTTGGACCTAAAATATTTCAGAATAAATGCAAATTTTTTTATAAAAAGAAGAATTTTAGAGAGCATTTCTTCTAGGTATGCTTAGGTGGGTATCATTCATTCATTCATTCATTCATGTGTCCAGTGCTAACCTTGTTGGGGAAATTTTCACTTGATCTTAGCCAAAAGGCCGAGAATCGGTTGTTAGGGAAGTTTTAAAAGATAGCCACAGGGGTGCCTGGGTGGCTCAGTCAGTCGAGCTTCTGACTCTTGGTTTCAGCTCAGCTCAGGTCATGATCTCAGGATTGTGGGATCAAGCCCTGTGTCTGGCTCCATACTCAGCACGGAGTCTGCTTGTCTCTCTCCCTCTGCTCCTCCTCCTCCCCCACCCCCTCACTCTCTCTCATAAACAAACAAACAAACAAACAAACAAATAAATAAGTAAGTAAATAAATAACTAAAAGCTTTTTAAAAAAAAGATAGCCACAAATTCTTTGACTATCCTTCCATAAATTGGTGGGGTCTAATTCTCCCCTTCCGCCATCTTGAATCTGGGCTGACCTTACTTGGAAGCAAGAGAACGAGTCAGAAATGATGTAAGATTTCCAAGTCCTTGTCAGAAGAAGCCTTGAAGCCTCTCCTAAGTTCTCTCTGAATACCTGCTCACCAGATAGCTTCCTCTTGGGACCCAGCCACCATGCTGTGAGAAGCCCAGACCACATGGCAAGGCCAGATGTAGGTACTCCAGTAGATCTGCAGTTGCACTCCCAGCTGACAGTCATGATCGACTGCCAGACTTGTGAACAAGCCATGGTGGATGTCCAGCCCAGCTGAGGTTCTGATAACTGTGAGCACACAGACATCTGAACATAATCGTGTGAGAGATCTCATTGAGCCTTCCCTGAATTCCTCATAAAATGGTGAGCAAAATGAAATGGTTGTGTTAACACCCTAAATTTGGGAGTAATTTGTTACACAGCAATTGATAGCTGGAATATTTGTCATGTTCATTTTTCTTTTATAATCCTGTCTTTTAAAAAGACTCAAATTTTGTTTCCAGCAAAGACTACAGGGCTCCTGGCCCCATAACATGTTAATACCCTTTCAAAATTTTCTTCCTTGGAGAAAGAAAAGAAGCAGGTTCCAGGTGATCTTCCAAAAACACATTCCTTGATTTCAAAATTTTACCTTCCTTCTGATGTCTCAAAGCAGTGACCATGAGTTAAGTTAATATCCTCATATTCTCTCAGAAGTCATACTTTGGGAATAGGAAAGGAACACCCAAATACAACCCAATAAAATAATGTTCCAATGTCCTAGTAAAACATGTTGCGAGAGAAGCCAATTAGTTTTTCATTGAGCAACCCACCTAGTGTTACCTTTTTGGGCACATTTTGCACATATTCCACCTGTGATGAAGCAGAGTGTATCTTGCCAGCATAGACATTTCTCTTAAGAATAAGAATTTTCTAGATTGATCAGGCCTAGAACTTGTATATAATCATCAGGGAACAAAGAAAACACAGTGTCTTTTAAAGTTCCAATGTTTACAATTGACTACTGAAGTTCCTCCCAAAAATGTTCTTTGTTGTATATTTTTCAAAGTAAGTCTGACCCAAAGCAAAGAATATTGACAAAATAGAGTTCAATGAAAGAAAAGAAGAGAACATACCGCTTTGCAACAGAAATTTTCATGCAAGGGGCACCTGGGTGGCTCGGTGGTTGACCATCTGCCTTTGGCTCAGGTCATGATCCCGGGGTCTGGGGATGGAGTTCCACATCAGGCTCCCTCTGCCTATGTCTCTGCCTCTTTCATGAATAAATGAATAAGTGAATGAATGAATGAATGAATAATAAATAAATAAATAAATAAATAAATAAATAAATAAATAAATTTTCAAAAAAGAAATTTTCATGCAAGAGAATAAAATTGAAATAATATGGCCATTTAGAAGCGAGAGGAGCAAGATGGCGGAAGAGTAGGGTCTCCAAATCACCTGTCTCCACCAAACTACCTAGAAAACCTTCAAATTATCCTGAAAATCTATGAATTCGGCCTGAGATTTAAAGAGAGAACAGCTGGAATGCTACAGTGAGAAGAGTTCGCCCATCTATCAAGGTAGGAAGACGGGGAAAAAGACATAAAGGAACAAAGGCCTCCAAGGGGGAGGGGCCCCGCAGGAGCCGGGCTGAGGCCGGGGCAAGTGTCCCCAGGACAGGAGAGCCCCGTCCCGGAGACGCAGGAGCTGCACCGACCTTCCCGGGAGGAAAGGGGCTCGCGGGGAGTTGGAGCAGGACCCAGGAGGGCGGGGATGCCCTCGGGCTCCCGGGGACAGTAACAGCAACTGCGCCCCAGGAGAGGGCGCCGAGCTCCCTAAGGGCTGCAGCGCGCACGGCGGGACCCGGCGGGACCCGGAGCAGCTGAAGGGGCTCGGGCGGCGGCTCCGCGGAGGGGGCTGCGCGGCCCCGGGAGCAGCTCGGAGGGGCTCGGGCAGAGGAAGAGGCTCCGTGCGGAGGGGGCTGCGCGGTTCCAGGAGCAGCTCGGAGGGGCTCGGGCGGCGGCTCCACGGAGGGGGCTGCGCGGCCCGGGAGCGCGAATCCGCCAGCGCAGGCTCCGGAGCACAGGGCGCCGGGACACAGCCCAGGATCCGGCCTCCCCCGGGACAGGCAGAGGCCGGGAGGGCCCAGGACAGCGAGGACGCTCCTGCCCCGAGCTGAGCAGATCAGCGGCCCCGCCCCGGAGCCTCCAGGCCCTGCAGACGGAGTTCCTGCCGGAGCTGAATCCAGGTTTCCAGAGCTGCCCCGCCACTGGGGCTGTTCCTCCTGCGGCCTCACGGGGTAAACAACCCCCACCGAGCCCTGCACCAGGCAGGGGCACAGCAGCTCCCCCAACTGCTAACACCTGAAAATCAGCACAACAGGCCCCTCCCCCAGAACACCAGCTAGACGGACAACTTCCAGGAGAAGCCAAGGGACTTAAAGAACACAGAATCAGAAGATACTCCCCGGTGGTTCTTTTTTTGTTTGTTTGTTTTTGTTTTTGTTTTTGTTTTGTTTTGCTTTTTGATTTGTTTCCTTCCCCCACCCCCTTTTTTTCTCCTTTCTTTTTCTTTCTCTTTTTCTTCTTTTTTTTTTTCTTTTTTTTTTTTTCTTTTTCTTCCCCTTTTTTTTTCTCTTTCTCTTTTCTTTCCTTCTTTCTCTCCTCTCTTTTTCTCTTTTTCCCAATACAACTTGCTTTTGGCCACTCTGCACTGAGCAAAATGACTAGAAGGAAAACCTCACCTCAAAAGAAAGAATCAGAAACAGTCCTCTCTCCCACAGAGTTACAAAATCTGGATTACAATTCAATGTCAGAAAGCCAATTCAGAAGCACTATTATACACCTACTGGTGGCTCTAGAAAAAAGTATAAAGGACTCAAGAGACTTCATGACTGCAGAATTTAGAGCTAATCAGGCAGAAATTAAAAATCAATTGAATGAGATGCAATCCAAACTAGAAGTCCTAACGACGAGGGTGAACGAGGTGGAAGAACGAGTGAGTGACCTAGAAGACAAGTTGATAGCAAAGAGGGAAACTGAGGAAAAAAGAGACAAACAATTAAAAGACCATGAAGATAGATTAAGGGAAATAAACGACAGCCTGAGGAAGAAAAACCTACGTTTAATTGGGGTTCCCGAGGGCGCCGAAAGGGACAGAGGGCCAGAATATGTATTTGAACAAATTCTAGCTGAAAACTTTCCTAATCTGGGAAGGGAAACAGGCATTCAGATCCAGGAAATAGAGAGATCCCCCCCTAAAATCAATAAAAACCGTTCAACACCTCGACATTTAATTGTGAAGCTTGCAAATTCCAAAGATAAGGAGAAGATCCTTAAAGCAGCAAGAGACAAGAAATCCCTGACTTTTATGGGGAGGAGTATTAGGGTAACAGCAGACCTCTCCACAGAGACCTGGCAGGCCAGAAAGGGCTGGCAGGATATATTCAGGGTCCTAAATGAGAAGAACATGCAACCAAGAATACTTTATCCAGCAAGGCTCTCATTCAAAATGGAAGGAGAGATAAAGAGCTTCCAAGACAGGCAGCAACTAAAAGAATATGTGACCTCCAAACCAGCTCTGCAAGAAATTTTAAGGGGGCCTCTTAAAATTCCCCTTTAAGAAGAAGTTCAGTGGAACAGTCCACAAAAACAAAGACTGAATAGATATCATGATGACACTAAACTCATATCTCTCAATAGTAACTCTGAATGTGAACGGGCTTAATGACCCCATCAAAAGGCGCAGGGTTTCAGACTGGATAAAAAAGCAGGACCCATCTATTTGCTGTCTACAAGAGACTCATTTTAGACAGAAGGACAACTACAGCCTGAAAATAAAAGGTTGGAGAACCATTTACCATTCGAATGGTCCTCAAAAGAAAGCAGGGGTAGCCATCCTTATATCAGATAAACTAAAATTTACCCCAAAGACTGTAGTGAGAGATGAAGAGGGACACTATATCATACTTAAAGGATCTATTCAACAAGAGGACTTAACAATCCTCAATATATATGCTCCGAATGTGGGAGCTGCCAAATATATAAATCAATTATTAACCAAAGTGAAGAAATACTTAGATAATAATACACTTATACTTGGTGACTTCAATCTAGCTCTTTCTATACTCGATAGGTCTTCTAAGCACAACATCTCCAAAGAAACGAGAGCTTTAAATGATACACTGGACCAGATGGATTTCACAGATATCTACAGAACTTTACATCCAAACTCAACTGAATACACATTCTTCTCAAGCGCACATGGAACTTTCTCCAGAATAGACCACATATTGGGTCACAAATCGGGTCTGAACCGATACCAAAAGATTGGGATTGTCCCCTGCATATTCTCGGACCATAATGCCTTGAAATTAGAACTAAATCACAACAAGAAGTTTGGAAGGACCTCAAACACATGGAGGTTAAGGACCATCCTGCTAAAAGATAAAAGGGTCAACCAGGAAATTAAGGAAGAATTAAAAAGATTCATGGAAACTAATGAGAATGAAGATACAACCGTTCAAAATCTTTGGGATGCAGCAAAAGCAGTCCTAAGGGGGAAATACATCGCAATACAAGCATCCATTCAAAAACTGGAAAGAACTCAAATACAAAAGCTAACCTTACACATAAAAGAGCTAGAGAAAAAACAGCAAATAGATCCTACACCCAAGAGAAGAAGGGAGTTAATAAAGATTCGAGCAGAACTCAACGAAATCGAGACCAGAAGAACTGTGGAACAGATCAACAGAACCAGGAGTTGGTTCTTTGAAAGAATTAATAAGATAGATAAACCATTAGCCAGCCTTATTAAAAAGAAGAGAGAGAAGACTCAAATTAATAAAATCATGAATGGGAAAGGAGAGATCACTACCAACACCAAGGAAATACAAACGATTTTAAAAACATATTATGAACAGCTATACGCCAATAAATTAGGCAATCTAGAAGAAATGGACGCATTCCTGGAAAGCCACAAACTACCAAAACTGGAACAGGAAGAAATAGAAAACCTGAACAGGCCAATAACCAGGGAGGAAATTGAAGCAGTCATCAAAAACCTCCCAAGACACAAGAGTCCAGGGCCAGATGGCTTCCCAGGAGAATTTTATCAAACGTTTAAAGAAGAAATCATACCTATTCTCCTAAAGCTGTTTGGAAAGATAGAAAGAGATGGAGTACTTCCAAATTCGTTCTATGAAGCCAGCATCACCTTAATTCCAAAGCCAGACAAAGACCCCGCCAAAAAGGAGAATTACAGACCAATATCCCTGATGAACATGGATGCAAAAATTCTCAACAAGATACTGGCCAATAGGATCCAACAGTACATTAAGAAAATTATTCACCATGACCAAGTAGGATTTATCCCTGGGACACAAGGCTGGTTCAACACCCGTAAAACAATCAATGTGATTCATCATATCAGCAAGAGAAAAACCAAGAACCATATGATCCTCTCATTGGATGCAGAGAAAGCATTTGACAAAATACAGCATCCATTCCTGATCAAAACTCTTCAGAGTGTAGGGATAGAGGGAACATTCCTCGACATCTTAAAAGCCATCTATGAAAAGCCCACAGCAAATATCATTCTCAATGGGGAAGCACTGGGAGCCTTTCCCCTAAGATCAGGAACAAGACAGGGATGTCCACTCTCACCACTGCTATTCAACATAGTACTGGAAGTCCTAGCCTCAGCAATCAGACAACAAAAAGACATTAAAGGCATTCAAATTGGCAAAGAAGAAGTCAAACTCTCCCTCTTCGCCGATGACATGATACTCTACATAGAAAACCCAAAAGTCTCCACCCCAAGATTGCTAGAACTCATACAGCAATTCGGTAGCGTGGCAGGATACAAAATCAATGCCCAGAAGTCAGTGGCATTTCTATACACTAACAATGAGACTGAAGAAAGAGAAATTAAGGAGTCAATCCCATTTACAATTGCACCCAAAAGCATAAGATACCTAGGAATAAACCTAACCAAAGATGTAAAGGATCTATACCCTCAAAACTATAGAACACTTCTGAAAGAAATTGAGGAAGACACAAAGAGATGGAAAAATATTCCATGCTCATGGATTGGCAGAATTAATATTGTGAAAATGTCAATGTTACCCAGGGCAATATACACGTTTAATGCAATCCCTATCAAAATACCATGGACTTTCTTCAGAGAGTTAGAACAAATTATTTTAAGATTTGTGTGGAATCAGAAAAGACCCCGAATAGCCAGGGGAATTTTAAGAAAGAAAACCATATCTGGGGGCATCACAATGCCAGATTTCAGGTTGTACTACAAAGCTGTGGTCATCAAGTCAGTGTGGTACTGGCACAAAAACAGACACATAGATCAGTGGAACAGAATAGAGAATCCAGAAGTGGACCCTGAACTTTATGGGCAACTAATATTCGATAAAGGAGGAAAGACTATCCATTGGAAGAAAGACAGTCTCTTCAATAAATGGTGCTGGGAAAATTGGACATCCACATGCAGAAGAATGAAACTAGACCACTCTCTTTCACCATACACAAAGATAAACTCAAAATGGATGAAAGATCTAAATGTGAGACAAGATTCCATCAAAATCCTAGAGAAGAACACAGGCAACACCCTTTTTGAACTTGGCCATAGTAACTTCTTGCAAGATACATCCACGAAGGCAAAAGAAACAAAAGCAAAAATGAACTATTGGGACTTCATCAAGATAAGAAGCTTTTGCACAGCAAAGGATACAGTCAACAAAACTCAAAGACAACCTACAGAATGGGAGAAGATATTTGCAAATGACATATCAGATAAAGGGCTCGTTTCCAAGATCTATAAAGAACTTATTAAACTCAACACCAAAGAAACAAACAATCCAATCATGAAATGGGCAAAAGACATGAACAGAAATCTCACAGAGGAAGACATAGACATGGCCAACATGCATATGAGAAAATGCTCTGCATCACTTGCCATCAGGGAAATACAAATGAAAACTACATTGAGATACCACCTCACACCAGTGAGAATGGGGAAAATTAACAAGGCAGGAAACAACAAATGTTGGAGAGGATGCGGAGAAAAGGGAACCCTCATACACTGTTGGTGGGAATGTGAACTGGTGCAGCCACTCTGGAAAACTGTGTGGAGGTTCCTCAAACAGTTAAAAATATACCTGCCCTACGACCCAGCAATTGCACTGTTGGGGATTTACCCCAAAGATACAGATGCAATGAAACGCCGGGACACCTGCACCCCGATGTTTCTAGCAGCAATGGCCACGATAGCCAAACTGTGGAAGGAGCCTCGGTGTCCAACGAAAGATGAATGGATAAAGAAGATGTGGTTTATGTATACAATGGAATATTACTCAGCTATTAGAAATGACAAATACCTACCATTTGCTTCAACGTGGATGGAACTGGAGGGTATTATGCTGAGTGAAGTAAGTCAGTCGGAGAAGGACAAACATTATATGTTCTCATTCATTTGGGGAATATAAATAATAGTGAAAGGGAATATAAGGGAAGGGAGAAGAAATGTGTGGGAAATATCAGAAAGGGAGACAGAACGTAAAGACTGCTAACTCTGGGAAACGAACTAGGGGTGGTAGAAGGGGAGGAGGGCGGGGGGTGGGAGTGAATGGGTGACGGGCACTGGGTGTTATTCTGTATGTTAGTAAATTGAACACCAATAAAAAAAAATAAAATAGAAATAATATGGCCATTTAAATGTGAGAATTTATAAATATGGGAACTAGATCCTACCTCAGTTAAGATATATGACTCCTCAGATGCAGAGACAAGCACTGGACTTTATGCACTGGCCCTCACACAAGAGAGCAAGAAGACAGTGTGGTTGCAATGGAAGACTACACATAGTGCTTGAGGCTCCAATAATTTGGTGTCAGAAGCGGGGTCTACCATCCATAGCACAAGCAGGTCTGGACCAAGACATGCTGGACCTCAAGGCAGACCAAGAATTTTGTGTACTTCAAATGATATTTTTTTTCAATGTTAACACAACAATTTTTCAGTTGGGGAGCAGGCCTGGCACCAAGATCATTTTTTCGTTTCCATTGCCTACTTGGCTGGAATGGGACCAATGTATATTTTGATGGTTATGAAAGCAGTCACATGTGGAGATCTGAGTTTTTTTTTAAAAGCTTTAGTTCACTTTTATTTTTGTTATATGAAACTATGTGGTAACCACAGCTGGAGCTGGATCCTCTGCACGGAAACTCTGGTGTGGGTCTTTACAAGATGGTCAGTGAATTCCTGATAGGGAAATTTGGTGAACACAGTCTCTTTCCAGGAATCAGAGGTGAGATAGCTGCAGGTCTTGGAGATCGCATCAAAAGTAGCCTTGGCAAAGTTCCCTACAGTGGCAGTGCAGCCCCTGGCCGAAGTGTAGCAGTCGTCAATACCAGCCATCATCAGTAGTTTCTTGGGCACAGGGGCTGAAACAATGCCAGTGCCTCTGGGGGCAGGGATGAGATGCACCAGCACAGAACCACAGCGGCCGGTCACCTTGCATGGGACAGTGTGGGGCTTGCCGATCTTGTTCCTCCAGGAGCCTCACCGCACGGGGAAGATGGAAAGCTTGGCCAGGATGATGGCCCCACGGATGGCAGTGGATACCATGTTTCTAATTTCCATTGCGAATATTATCGTCCTTATAGATTGGTGCTCTGAGTACTTCTCCAGTTGGCTTATCTTTCTACTTGGCTCTGAGCACAAAGGATCCCAGAATAGGAGTGTCTGCTGACTGCCCTGGTGTGAATGGCCAAGGGCTGTCGTGCATGTGTGTGCATATGTGTGTGCGTGTATGTCTCTCCTCTGGAACAAGGTGGATTCTGACACGTTTGCCAATACAGCAGAAGGACTGGTGTTATAAAAATTATCTAAGTTTTATCACTTGAGATTTTAGAACTCAGTAATTTTTCTAGGTCTTTCCCCCCCTTTTTTTTTCCAAACCCCAGAGCCTAGATTTAGGAGTCTGTAAACATGATAAAGCCAAGTCTCTGTTCCTTAAATGGCTCTTAGATCCTGGGAAGGTTACTTAACCCCGTTAAATGGTAGTTTCCTGGTCTATAAAATGGAGATAATGCTATTTAGCTCATAAGATGGTTGGGAGCACAAAATAGCATATTGAAAGCATTTGATGTGATTCCTAGGTCATAACAAGCACTGAGTAAGTAGAAGCTATCACTGTTAGAATTAAGGTACTGAGCAAGGGCAATGCACAACCATCTGCCGCCACAACTACAGTTGATGCTCATTTTACATTATGAGCAAAGTCTATAAATAGTTAAAACATTGAACTGACTGTAGACTTAACTAAACCAACCCACTTAAAATGGTCCATCATTTGCTACTTTACAAGGTACTCAAGAGCTATTCACTTCTCTTCCCGACAAACAGATGGCCTTCCCTCATCTTAAAATAGGCAGAATGACTTTGTGAACCCAAGCTGATCTGGCTTAAAAACCCAAGTATTTCTTATTTCTACACAGATTAATAATTCAAAACAAATTTTTCTAAATAACAAACTTCCATTTCGTTAAAAACAAGAGTCCACTAATGGATGCCTCTAAATTTAGCAACCACTCCAGATGTATTATCAGTGGCTTTGGGTTGTATCCCTCATAATGTACACTGATGGCCAGGCATTGGCAGCACTGGGTGGTGTCAGATGCAGCTGGGCACCAGGCCAGGACCATCTTCTTCCTGGGCTATAGATTCTAACACGGTTAGAGTGGACTTTTAATCCATTAATTAGCAATGAAAAAATAAGAGTGCTATTTTTCTGACATAAATAGTTTCAAACAGCCTAATGAGACATAGTAGGACGGCTTCCAAAATTGATGAGCTCAATCGCTGATGGGAGTAGCCGAAGAAAATGTTCAGCACAGCTGAGATAACCCAACCGTTCTTTCCTGAGCTACTTATGAATCCTGAAACTGAAGTTCATGGGAGTTTTTCAGTTTGTTTTGTTTTTTTGATTTAGAATGGGAAATGCCTCTAACTATCTCAAAGCAGAAAGTATATTTTTTTTCTTCCCACTGTCTGACATCATCAGGTGTCAGTCTACAGACAGTGTCAGTAGACTCAGGCTCGTCCACTGAAGTGAGTCTTTGGGTTAGTTGTTAGATTAATTACCAGGCTTCCATGTCTACACTTGAAGGAGGAGAACGGTAGTAACTCTGTAGTACTTTACAAATATGTTGCTTTTCCTCCCTTTCCCCTCCACCAAATACTACTCCACCATGGCAATGCAGAGAAGTCTCATGAACATCTCTGTCCTGCTGTCACCCATTTGTGGAGCAAAACCATTTAAAATGAGGACGTTTTGCCTGTGCCTGAATCTTAGCAAGTGTATTTCAGCTGGCTTGGAAGGCAAGCAAGGCACAAGTGCCTGAAGGCAGGAAGACAAGAGGGAGCTGGAGACAGCTCAAATTGGTTAAATGCAAAATGATGAGAATTTGATCTTTAAGTGTCAGGATCAGGACCAGCAGCAGGTAAACTAAAAATCTTAGCTCCTGGGGTGCCTGGGTGGCTCAGTCGGTTAGGTGGTTAGGCATCTAACTCTTGATTTCAGTTCAGGTCATGATCTCGGGCTCCTGGGATCGAGCCCCATGTCGGGATCAGCAGATAATCTGCTTCTCTCTCTCTTTCTCTCTCTCTCTCCCTCTACCTCTCCTCCTGCTTGCTCTCTCTCAAATAAGTAAATAAATCTTTAAAAAAAATCCTTGCTTCCATGTCTTATAGCAAGCAGCACAGTGTGAGTCCACAGCCAATGGGAGCAAAGTATATAAGGGGGTTGAGGGGGGCCCCTTATATGTTTAATGGATTTGTAGACCAGCGGACATTGCATCACTCTCCCGGCCAGTCTGTGGCAAGATGATGGATGTGGCTCCCTCTCTTTTTATTGTAACTATTGAAAACATATTCTGTAGTCTAGGGCCAGCTATATAATTTGCTAGGCCTAGGGCAAAATAAAAATGCAGGGCCCTTATTCAAAAAGCAGGAAAAAAGTACCATTTAGGTCCTGAAACATAAAATGTGTCCTCTGCTCTCTAGTGCTCTGTGTGTGTGTGTTTAGTTTCTATCTCATGTCACACTAAACTCTCATAGGCACCTGGAGATCCCATTCTGTGATGGGGTGCATGGGCTCTGCTGGCTGCCAGGTGCCCCCTCCCATCAGCCCCTGGGCCCACGTGCAGTGTCCCAGCCCCAGCCAGGAAGTCAGTACCCCTTCCTAGAGCCTGTGACAGACCCCCAAGGGATAGCAACTTCCATACCTACCAGATTGTCTGCTGAACCCACCACAGTGCTGCAAGCTCAGGGTTGGGTTGGCTCCTGCCACACACCACCTGAGACTCCATGAGGGGCACATATCCAACCCTGACCCCTACCCTGACATTCCTGCACCTGCGCCAGGTAGAATGTGGGTCTCCTTCCTGGGCACCAGTCCCCTATCCCACTCTACCCACACCATTCCACCCCCTCCCCCCAATGCTACCTGGATACTGACGGGGATTGATCAAGAACCCATTGGGGAAGGTGGGGAGGTGACAGGAGGCAGACTCAAGGTGGGTCAGGCTCCAAATGCTGGCACCCCAAGTGCTCCACTGTCCCACAGGACTTTACTTACAAAACACAAATCCAAAGATAAAATTATTAAGAATGTCAATGTGACAATTGTAGAACATTAAGCCACAGTCAGGGCCTTCGCAGCACAGGGCCTAGTGTGACAGCACTTATCAGACATCTACGGAGCCCTCTGGACTGTCGTCTCCAAACGTGTTCCCAAAGGAAGTCCTCCCGGGGTGACACTAACCAAATTCTCTTAGAGCCCCTGGCTTGTCAGCTAGCAGCCAGAGCTGAAAATATTGGGTCCCAGCATAGCTCCATTTTCTTTATACTCATTTATATGTTTCATCTGCTTTTGACTTTCTACATAAGTGAGTTGTTTGCTTGCTTAATGGAGAATAAATTCCCAGCAGGTAGGGACTATATCTTTCACAGCAGAATTTTAAAAGTCTGCACATCCCAAATTCATATACCTTGAGTCCAAAACTTAACCTGTCAAGAGTGAAGGGAAGAAATCATCCACTGCCAAACTCTCAAATGTTTTGAGTACTCTTCATGCAGAATTTTCTAGACCATAATTAACCCTCTTCATAGGCCTTTGAAATGGGGGAGCTTTGGGTCTTGATTACATTGGTTTACAGAAAGTTTTGACAACTCAAAACCTCCAGCACATCTGATTTCCCAGTCCAGTATTTCAAGGCGAGGGCGGCACTCGGACCCTGGTGGCTGCTGCTTTGACTTCTGTCTACCCCTGTAGACAGCCACAAGTTTCCCCCACACCCTCTTCAGTCTCAGGGCAGAGCCCCTAGAAGGTTCTCAAATACCACCATTCTCTCAGTCACCATCAAAGGCATTTTAAAAGAATCAATCAAATTCCATGATGAGTAAATTATGGAATAAAACTAAACCCCATGTTGTTTACCGACTGCCTGGCTCTTCTCTGGCAGTTGACAGTCCATTGTTCTAGCTTTCAAAGACAATGAATTTGACAGAAAAAGAACCTATCATTTGAAACAGACATTACGTTGTAGAGAGTGCATCTGGAATACGGTTGAGACAAAATACATTCATTTCCCGTCTTGTAAAAGTCATTTGAGCTCAGCAATATTATACATATTTCCTGGGAATTCATTTAATTAGCATCAATGAGTTAGCACTGAAGTGTTTGACACTATTTTGTAAAATCACCGTGGAAGTTGCTTTCCTAAAACACTCTCCTGGTATAAGGGTGTCTTCCTTCACTCGGAATTTATTTTATTTTTTAAAAAATTTTATTTACTAATTCATGAAGTGGGATTCGATCCCAGGTCTCCAGTATCACACCCTGGGCCAAAGGCAAGAGCTAAACCACTGAGCCATCCAGGGATCCCCATTTGCTCAAAATTTAGAAACAAAGAGGGGGATGCCTGGGTGGCTCAGCGGTTAAGCGTCTGCCTTCGGCTCGGGGCCTGATCCCGGAATCCCAGAATCCGGGAATCCCGGGATCGAGTCCCACATCAGCCTCCCTGCATGGAGCCTGCTTCTCCCTCTGCCTGTGTCTTTGCCTCTCTCTCTTTCATGAATAAATTTTAAAAATTATTAAAAAATAAATTAAAAATTTAAATTAATAAAATTAATAAAATAAAAATTAAATTAAAAATTAATTTTTTTTTAATTCTTAAAAAAAAAACGGACTGAAGAGGGTCGTACAGCCTGGGGGAGATATTCCCTCATATGATGTTTCTCTGTCATTGTGTGTGTCACTCAGGTGCAGCCACCTAATTTTTTTGAACCTCAGTTTCCTTCTCTGTAAAACAAAGCTAAGACTTACTCATCCTGCAGTTATTTTCAAGATCTAAGGAAAAAATACAGTTAAAGCACACTGCAAACTCTAAAGCCCACTTCAAATGTAAATGATTCTCCTTGCCCAAGGTCACAAGGAGCGGTTGCCTCAAACTAGATCGGGTCTGGAGAACCTGACTCCTGGTCCACACTCTTTCCACTCCATTTACAGAGATCCTGAGCCATGAAGAGGGAAGTCCCTTGTCACCCACTGCTCCGTCTGTTTATCCATTGTCCATCCACTCATCCATCATCCAGCCATCCATTCATTCATTCACCCAACTGACCCACAAATACTTATTGAAGGTCCCTGCTCTCGTGGACCTTACCAAGTAGGTAAATGTATCAACCTTGGAGTATTTACCACAAACAAACAAAAACAAAAAATAGAGTCTATTTCTTCAGTCTAGGTCCCCAAATGAAGATGATGTGTAGCAGAGGTAGCGAGGAATAAACTTTTGTTACCTAAGCCACCGAGATTTGGGAGTTTGTTTTTATTGCAGTATAACCTAGCTCATCTTGACCAATGCAGGGATTCACTACCCCATTAGTACGTTCAGGGACAGGAGAAGTTTTCCAGTAAAGAAATCGGTTTGACATTATTAAATCCAGGGTTTCTCAAACTATTTTGACTATTGAATCTTCTTTTCACAGAACACCCTAATATTATGGATGTAGTCCAACAAAACACAACTTGCATTATCTTATTCAAGAAGATTGGGAAGCATACTGTTTTCTAGAATAATTAAAATATTCCTAGCTCTTAGCAGTTTGGGGTACGAAGGATGTCACGTTAACATTTATCCTTCCATTTTTTTTAAAGATTTTATTTATTCATGAGAGACACACAGAGAGAAGCAGAGACATAGGCCGAGGGAGAAGCAGGCTCCCTGCAGGCAACCTGATGCAGGAATGGATTCCAGGACCCTGGGATCACGACCTGAGCCAAAGGCAGATGCTCAATCACTGAGCCACCCAGGTGCCCCCGAGGTAGACGATTTCTTGTCCCCATTTTACAAATGGCACATAAAAGTTAAGTAAGGTGCTCAAGGTAACAAACTTATTAAATAATAAAGCTGGAATTTAAATTTTTCTCTATGGATACTATATATTAATTACCAGTTCAAAAGGGCACTATGTGTGGTCAAATAGTATCTAGAGTTAGGAGACTGAGATCAATATTTTCAAATAAACAATGCATATTTTAAAAAAAAACATCATTCCAGGAGATCAAAGAGGAACTCTCTGATATCTCTGGATCTTCCATCCTTTTCCAGTTCTTATCACAAACATCAACCTGATGAGTTAATAACAATAAGAGAAAATGATCAACTCACTCAGGCATATGAGATGGGTTCAGTGAGCTCATGCTTGCCTCCAGACAGGAGTTCAAAGGCAGAGTGACTGATGAGTATTACATGAAGGTGCAGTTTGTAGGAGGCATCAGAACAAAGTGTCCTTGGCTCTCTGGCCTCTGCATCTTCTGGATCACCCATTTAAGGGGGTGTGGAGAGCAAGTGAAAGCAGGAAATGGATTTCCTCTGTAGAAACCTTCAAGAATGAGGAAATTGAAATCTAGGGTGAGAAACCACTCCATGGGACATTCTGCTGAAGGGCAATCCCTTCTGGGAAGGGTTCGATGAAAAGGACTTACTCTAAGAGTCCTCACCACTCCTGCACACCCACGGACTCAGCCAGCCACTCCTATATATCTGAGAGGGATAGCCCAATCCACAATGCCCCATTTATCCCACTTCAGCCTTTGAGAGAGAAAGATCTCATCCACTGTCACACAGGCAATGCTTTGCCAGGGAAAGCACTAACTTTTGTTTGCTTAAGAAGCACGCCTATAAAAAACTTTCATCACTCCAAATGCCTTGGGCCAAGTTCTTTCAAGTAAGTTCCATAGGGAAGAACTTTTGAAACCAGATCAAAAATTATAATCAAAACAGCCACAAAATTCATCTCTGTATCAGACAAGACAATGGTTCCCCTCCTTGTCCCAGGCCATGAATCTGGCCACTTCACTGGATAAATAGAAGCCATGAAGTCGAAACCTCTGTTTTCCTTCTCTTCCTCTGTGTACGGCACAGAATTAGGGATAATTAAATATGAGATAGCTTTGGAGCTATCTTTTTTAGAGTTTTGTTGATTATTCTCTGGGGGAAATCATATTAAAAGGAACTAGGTTTATTTAATTCCTGAATTCACTCATCAATCATTGAGTGAATTTGCCTCCAGGTCTGATTTCCAGTTGCATTTTAAATCTCAAGCTGTTTTCAGAATCAGATTTATTCCCCCTTTACCCTCCCCATCACCTCTCCCATTCATGTCCCTTTCTCTCCATCATAGACTCACCATTACCCACCTGAAGTGTTTCTTTCCCACAAGGACTTAGTGGGACCGAGGCTGGGTTCCAACATAGCTTCTATGGTAGGAAGAAGTTCAAAGATCTCCCTGTAGATGAGTCTGGATACTCAAGTATTATGAAAAGTCCTCTACTCCCTTCTGAGCTATTGCCTGGGAACATTGCTTGCCACCTCAGCCTAGTGGTTTGGTGCTCTCAAGTTGGATATGAGACCGATCACCAACTTTCAATGACCTTAGGACAATAGAGTTGTGGCTTCCAACGCCCATCATTACCTTGGACTGGATTTACTGAGGAGCTACAGAGAGGGCATGAAGGGTCCTTGTGAAACAAGGTGTCCCTGCTGAGTCCCAAATCAGTAGTCTGTGTCAGCAGATCCACCAGGCTGAGGAACCTGTCATCCTAGTCTTACTTGAGCTGATTTGAGGTGCCTTTCACCTGGGGACAAAAAGAGGAAGGGTAAGGGCACAGATCCTTGGCCTGGTATCTGCCTTGTGCCTGATCTGATGAAAGTTCTGAGACCTTAGAAATAAAGGGGTCAGGGCCTAAAGCTGAAGGGACTCCATTCATCAGGGACCTTCTGACATGCTGAGCCCAAGAAGAGGTCATGCTCCTCCTCCCCTACTCTGCCATATGGCAATGGCCTTGCAGGGGCTGGAGTGGCTACTAATGCAGAATGACAGTTCACGGAAGAGAAACAGGTGTCTACGTGGCAACTGTCAGGAACTAGGTACTTGGCAACAAAGATGGCTCACGAGAATGTGGGCAAATACTTTCTTGAAGAGACACTGGTCCTATGAAGTCCCAGGGATTGGTTGGGGGGATGGTTAGTGATGTACAGGAGTCCATGATTTGGGGATAAATGGGGACACCTGGATGGCTAGTGAAGCTCGTGACACCTCTCCCATTAAGTTAGCTGATCTCAGTTGTAGCGAATTTCTTACCAACTCTTACAGATTTTTAGAGTCTAGCCCTTGGCAAACACTGCTGTAGAAACTGACATAGATATGGATGTCGGGGGGATCCCTGGGTGGCTCAGCGGTTTAGTGCTGCCTTCAGCCCAGGGAGTGATCCTGGAGCCCCAGGATCACGTCCTGAGTCGGGCTCCCAGCATGGGGCCTGCTTCTCCCTCTGCCTGTGTCTCTGCCTCTCTCTCTCTCTCTCCCCCTATGTCTATCATGAATAAATAAATAAATAATCTTTTAAAAAAAAGATATGGATGTCGGCAACTAAGTCTGGATTCAGTAAAGGAAGAAGAGACGATAAAGAACAATAGTAGGGGAGCCACTGTGTGGGAAGTTCAAAGACCCACAAAGCTGAACCTCACTCCAATCTCCAGGTGCGGGCCACTGACTGGAGTTTTTTTCTTAAAGATTTATTTATTTATTTATTTATTTGAGAGAGAGAGAGAGAGAGAGAGAGTGGGAGGGGCAGAGAGAGGGACAAGCAGACTCCATGCTGAGTGAGGAGCTGGATGTGGGGCTCGATCCCATGACCCTGAGATGAAAACTTGATCTGAAACCAAGAGTAGGGTGCTTAATCGACCGTGCCACCCAGGTGCCCCTGGAATTGGTTTTTAATGTTAAATGTCAGCAAATACACTTTCTGTGTCCCATCTTCTAGTATAGTGGGATATGACTCTGGCTGTATATTAGAATCACCTGGAGAACTTTAAAAACATACAGATGTACATAATACAGAAATTCTGATGGAGTTTGTTTGGCAGCAGTGCCCAGATGTTTGTTTTCCTTAAGCCCCCAAGTGATTGTAATGTGCAGCCAGAGTTGGAAAATATTGCCCCTTCTAAGCATCAACGGTGACAATACTGGTGATGCCTTCGGAATGTGGTCAGAGGAGAGGTCCTGAGTAGTTTCTATGGAGTCTGTCTGCTTTGGTCAAGAAAGGCTCCAAACACTGGCTCAACTGGTTTTTATCTGGTACATTTTCTCTCATACCTATAACCTCAGAATATTCCAGTCTATTTTAAGCCTTCCTGTGGTTTCTAAAGCACAATACTTTCCATTTGAATCTCATGGGCTATGATTCAATCTTGAGAAGAGCTAATCAGAACTACCTCAATTTGTAACTGGACATTTTTTTATTAATGAAGAAAAGTACATGAAAATGCATCAAACTGTAAAGCCCTTCATAAAAGAGCAAAATTGTTACTTATATTGCTGGTATTGCTACCACCTGTGGTGTAAACTGCTGGGAGGTAGGAAACAGCCATGGAATAATCACTGGATTTGGACAGGGGAATATGTGAATTTGAATTTCTGGCCCAGTCACTTCTTAGCTGTGGGTCCTTGCCCTCTCTGGGCAGATGTTTCTTTCTTTCTTTTTTTTAATATTTTATTTATTTATTCATGAGAGACACACAGAGAGGGAGGCAGAGACATAGGCAAAGGAAGAAGCAGACTCCATGCAGGGAACCCGATGTGGGACTCGATCCAGGAACTCCAGGATCACACCCTGAGCCACCCGGGTGTCCCTAGGCAGATGTTTCATGAAAGATGGAAACATCAATAGACCTCAAAATTTTGTAGATTTTTAAAAAGATTTTATTTATTTATTTATGAGAGATACAGAGAGAGTCAGAGACACAGGCAGAGGGAGAAGCAGGCTCCCTATGGGGAGCCTGGTGCGGGACTCAATCCCAGGACCCCAGGATCATTACCCAAGCCAAAGGCAGATGCTCAACCACTGAGCCACCCAGGTGCCCCAGAAATTTTGTAGATTAAAGGAGTTAGTGTAAATTATGCTTGATAAGGAGTGAGTCCTGGGTAACTGGCAGTTACCCACCTGTATTAGTCAGCTAATGCTATGATGCTGCTGCATAACAGACAACTTCCCACCCCAATCTTAGTGGCTTACTAAAGCAACACTTACTGTTCCCAGTCATGTGTCTATGGGTCAGTTATGGCAGCTCTGTTTAAGGCTATGAATCAGATAGAGGCCTGCTCCACGTGTGTCTCATTCTGAAATCAGCAGCTTCCTGGGGCACGCTCTTCTCAGGGTAGATGACAGAAGTACAAGAAAAGTCTGGCAGAAAGTTGCAGTGCCTTTTAGCATCTTGGATCAGAACTCATTCATCATCACCTCTGACCACTTGCCCTTAGCCAGAGTAAGTCATACGGCCAACTCAAAATCCATGGGACAGAGAAGCATAATCTACCTAGTGAAGTATAGCACAGTGAAGGGAATAAAAGGAAGAATTGTGGAACCAGTAATACATTCTACTACACTTCCTTTCTTTTCTGCAGGGTGCCAACAGAGGAAAGGAAGAGGGGAAAGGAAGTAAATGGTTGGTTCCCATAGGAACTCTGTCTTGTACCTTATTTGTGAGAGCTTGTCTGGCCTCCTTTGCAGAGTGGGTCCAGCATTCACCCTGGGGAAGAAAAGCCATTCTCTGGTGCAGCCAATTCCTGATGCCTTCCTGCCTCCAGGTGTTTGTGATGAGGGATGAACTATTCAAAGGCAGTCCAGAATTCACCAGAAGCCTTTTCAAACATCGCTTGAGTCAACACATCTAAATTGATTTAGGAAGATAAATAGAAGGAATAAACGATGAAATTCAGCAAAACAGACTATACTATCAGTATCAGTTGTCAAAATAGCCAGGTCTTTGTCTCAACTCAACCCTTTCTACCCTTTTAACATCTCTGTAATATACAGGCACCATCTCTGAGTATTTTCTCTAAGTGATACAATCACTTTTCTGATATATAATGGTGATAGGCTATGAGCCCTTTGTTTGAATTCTAACATTTCATTTGGTTTTCAAAACTGGGTGAATAGGCAGCGCCACTGGTCTTATCTAGCTAGACGTTCTGGCCAAATATATAATGTGGTTAATAAACAGTTACCAGATATGCCCCTGTGTATTCACTAATTGCAGGAGGATTTTAGAGAATAACTCAAAGGTGTTTAACCAAACATAATTGTCATAATTGAGGATAATTCAGAATATGTTTTGAGATACTGAAGCTGTAGGAAAGTCATCCTCCCGAAGATCTTTGTTAGAGGATATTTAGTAAGAGCTGTGTTAGCAGAGGGTGCGGGGCAGGGCAGAGTTGGACCATTGTAATCTCAGACAAGCTACAAGACTGCCATTCTCCAGGAGTGATCCCTGGACCACCAACCTCAGAATCACCCAGGGCAGTTTGTTAAAAGAGCAGATTCCCAGGTAAACCCCCAGACTTGATGAATCAGAATCTCTGGGTGCAGGACCCAAGAACCTCCATCTCTATGCATGCCAAGGCTTTTGTATAACATCAAATGTAGACAGATGTCCTGCACATTCTTTGATCAGTTATGGAAAATGTGACCTTTTCTAATGCCAGATTAGTCACTCTTACAGATAAATGCAGCCAAAGGATTTTTCCCATTATTATTATTATTACTAAACTTTTTGAAAACTAAGTTTGTGGGCCCCTGGGTGGCTCAGTGGTTGAGCGTCTGCCTTTGGCTCAGGTTATGATCCCGGGGTCCTGGGATCGAGTCCCACATCAGGCTCCTCGCAGGGAGCCTGCTTCTCCCTCTGCCTGTGTCTCTGCCTCTCTGTGTCTCTCGTGAATAAATAAACTCTTAAAAAAAAAAAAGAAAACTAAGTTTGTTAACACTTTCAGCCAGGGTGCTACTGTAATAAGATTTTTGTGGCTTTAAAAAAAATACAGGGGTGCCTGGGTGGCTCAGTGGTTGAGTGTCTGCTTTCAGCTCAGGGCATGATCAAGGGGTCCTGGGATCGAATCTTGCACTGGGCTCCCCATAGGGAGCTTGCTTCTCCCTCTGCCTATGTCTCTGCCTCTCTCTGTGCGTCTCTCATCAATGAACAAATAAAAAATATTTCAAAATAAAAAATAAATAAAAATTAGAGAAATACAACCTGATCATGAGAAATTATATTTTTTCATTATGACCTGTATTTTGATGATAAAAGAATCATACCCCCACCTCCGTGCCATTTTCTCAAATACCAATGACCTACAAGACTTGTAGAAACATTGTTGGGTGAAAGAAAAGCAAGTTAAGACAAAATTATCGTGAAAGGAGAAGGTTTTATCTGTGTGTTAAATTTAGCACTTTTTTTCTAATGGATAGATGATAAACTGCTTTTTTATATTGTTTTGAGTGCAAGAATTATCTATAATGAAGGTAGTATGACCACTTAAGCCAGAATTCTTTCATTTTCCACTTGGTAAATGCATTTTAATATTTTTCTCTGTGTGCATGAGATCATAAAAAGCATTAGCTGCTTTAATAAATGAATGAAACGGAAGGATGACTTTGAGCACCAAAAGAAATATAGAAACTACAACTAGGAACAACTCGATGGAGTCCTTTATTCCCTCTCTACCTTCTTCTACCTCCTAGTTATTACATTTAAGTTTCAAGGTCCTCATATTGGTGGCTTCCCACTTCCAACTATGTGGAAAATGAATCTGAACCATTTGGAAGATTCTGAAAGCTTCTTATTGTAATCACTGAACACAAAGATGCAAAAAGGTGTGGGAACATCTGTTTCTTAGATTAAGAATGTTACTGGGATATTGAAAAAATATCTCTTCCATTATCTCACCTTTAATCCAATTAGCACACATAAGTCATTCTCAAAGACCCCGGTAACCATTGCTCAAAGAGGGAACAATCTAGAAAGGAAATGCAAAAGGGACATTTTCAGCATCTTTAGTGAAATTTCGGGACTAATTTCAGAACTACAGTAGGAAAGATCATGATAAGGCTCATGCATGTAAGCCTTTTATGCGCTTGGGCTGGGAGGTTTTTCACTTCATTTTATGACAAGTAAAGCTATTTTTTGAGTAGCAAGGGAAAAATCATGTTATCTCCAAGGTGATTTCAAGGGCAAAAAGATCATCCCTGACCAATGGGGGCTAAAATGTCAAGGGATCAAATATGTTCGTTAAGCACTTACTGCTCTTCTGAACTTTCCTAAACTATTTGCCTCAGTGTATCCTCTAGCAGTTTTCAGAGAGGTCAAGGGTTTAACCAAACAGATCTCCTGTCAAAGGTTGAGTGTGCTCTAGCTGAACATAAAACAGCCCCATCTATTCGGCTACTGCTGATTTTACCTGCAGCATCCAGCAAATTGGGATATTATTACAGTGCTCCTGAAGTTAGGATCTGATTGTAACCTGATTCTGCTTTCTTTGGGTAGCAATTAATACTCTGAGAATACAGTGAGTACCAATAAAATGATACTGGAACATTCAGACAGGCAGCACATACTGCTTTTATGGTAAAAGGGGTTGATAATCATTTCTGGTTTTGGTACACATCTCTGCATAACAATCTCAGATTTCTTCTCCAGCATCTTGATGCCCTTCTTCCTCCTCCTCTTCTTCTTCTTCTTCTTCTTCTTCTTCTTCTTCTTCTTCTTCTTCTTCTTCTTCTTCTTCTTCTTCTTCTTCTTCTTTTCTTCTTCTTCTTCTTCTTCTTCTTCTTCTTCTTCTTCTTCTTCTTCTTCTTCTTCTTCTTCTTCTTCTTCTTCTTTCTTCTTCTTCTTTCTCTTTGATTTATTTATTTGAGAGAGAAAGAGAGAGAGAGAGAGAGTGCATGGGAGAGAGAATCTCAAGCAGACTCCCTGCTGAGCGCAGAGCCCAAAGTGTGGCTCAATCTCAGGACCCTGAGAAAATGACCTCGACCAAAATCAAGAGCCAGACACTTAACTGACTGAGCCACCCAGGCACCCCAGTGCCTGTTTCTAAAACAAATTCTGCACCATGAAATTGGTCTACACAGATACTTCACTGAATCAAAAGAATGAAGGATTTTTACCCTAATTTATTCATTTAGGTAAAGCTACTGTCTGAAGGACTCAGGACTCGTGTGTACAGTTGTGACTGGAATAAATAGGGTACAACTCCTAACACACGTAACATGCTCTTGATCATTGTTCGTTGAATAAATGGGAAAAGAAAGAAAAATAGTGGTTTTAGACCCAGACTAGGACAGCAGTTTGCTCGTGCATGCGCACAGGTGTGTGCACACGCACACACACACAGATATATAACACAGACACAAACTTTTTTTGGTCATTGTGAGAATGAACCAGAATTCTTTAAGATGTAAAGCCAAATTCTACATAGGGATGCCTCAGGTGATATTTAATTATTATGACAGCATTTCGAAAACCCCTGTGGTTCTCTGAATCTACTGGAGTACCTCTCCTCTATTGTCCTTATAGTGAGCCACAGATGCTTGATCTCTGGTGTAGATAGTCAAATCGTTGAGGGCAGAAGCCTTGTCTTACATCATCTTTTAAATTTTCGCAGCACCAAATTCAGGGCAGTGGCATTATGTACACTTGAACATTGGTTGACCTGTAGCAAATAGGGTTTAGAAAACCAGAAACTAAAAATAAAATCCAGGGTTGTAGTGTATTAGTGTAGTTTATGGCAATTATCATTGTGTGTGTTTTCAATGTGGGACATTCAGCTTTGCAAAGTATTTTCATCACTTCTGTTCTCACTCAAGCCCTCATGGACTAGAGGGTGGGTAAAAACAACACATCTGTTATCTTCTGATGTTGTAGGCCTACATGACTATCCTGTCACACCACCAAACCACAGGACTGACTTCATGCAGATAATGGTCAGTTGGTTTTAGAATCACATGGAAAGAACCTAGTAGTAGGTTATGTTTAACGATCCATGTTGGACATTTTGCAGTTCCTTGAGCTGAACGGTACTAAAACAATAGGTAACTTTTACTGAGTACCTTTTATTGTGCCAGGTAATATTTCTTTAGACTCCCTATAAAGGAGGTATATTATTATGCCCATTTTTCAGGTGAGGAAACTGAGGCTAAGTGACTTTAGTGATCTTAAGTCAAGGTCAGATAGTTAGGGATGAAGCAATGCTAGGCTCTGGAGCCAGGTGATGTAGTATCTAAAGTTTCTCTAAGGTAAAGTAGCAGAAAGGGAGCTACTACTTTTTTTCTTTTTAATAAAAGTAAGGGAAATGATGAACTGTGAAATTACAATTCAAAGAAAGTCAGGGGTGCCTGGATGGCTCAGTCCGTTAAGCATCTGATTCTTCAGGCCAGGTTGATCTCAAGGTTGTGAGTTCTAGCCCCACATTGAGCTCCATGCTGAGTGGAGCCTACTTAAACAAAACAAAGAAAGTCACCTACAGATCTCCCTTATTAGAGTGTTAAAAAAACAAAATGTTCACAACCTACCTGCCAAGACATTGGAGTAACTTAGATAAAAATTGTGAAATTGTATTATTTCTGTCTTGGGTCTACAAGATCCTGAGAAATAAATATAATCCAAGGAAAGATCCAGTGGAAATCATTTTTTCCCCTCTCTGTAGACCCCACATTCCTCAGGTGACGAAAAAGACCTAAAAGGGAGCATAGTATAGGAAACTAAAGAGTGGGTGTCAAACTGAGGCCAGTCCTTTGGAATTGCCTGAAGCTCTCCAGTGAGTAGCAGAGGGGATTCTCCTCTAGCCTGCCAGTCCTCCACCCGCTGATGCCCTACCCCGTCTCTCTTAGCCAGTGTGCTTGGAACTGGATGGAGCATCCTTAAAAAAATGGGGTTTCTGCGGCACCTGGGTGGCTCAGTCGGTTAAGTGTCTGCCTTTGGCTCAGGTCATGATCCCAGGGACCTGGGATTGAGCCCCACATCAGGCTCTCTGCTCAGGAGGGAGGCTGCTTCCCCTTTTGCCTCTGCCCCTCCCCTCCTGCTCATGCGCATGCATGATAAATAAAAGAAATTAAGTTCCTCTACCTCACTACTTCTGATTATAAATATTAATCAACAAGTTTGGGAAGATTTCTAGAGTCTGTAGAAAACATGGACCAGTTTATTGAGAGAGATTGATAGAGAGAGAAGCTATGAAGTGACCCTGAAAAGTCCTTGGGAATGTATTGCCATTAGAAAGGCTTTTAAAAACCAATCACTAATTCAATATGATTAATTCTCTTAAAGCAGCTTGTAGAGTGTTTCCTGAGCAGCACTGGAGGTCACTTCAAACAAAGTAAATAAACCACAGCTAATGTGCTGACATTTTAAAGAGAAAAAACAATTGCTAAAAATGTCCATCCAATTTCCATTACTTATTCCAGTCATTAGAAACAGGGAATGTGTTTATTGATCTAACGTTGCTCAAACAGTATTTTTCGTTATTCAAACGGATTTAGCCAGAGGGATATTCAAGAGTTTGCCTCATAAGAGAGAGAGACAGCAGGAGAGAAGGATTCTTCAGGTAAGAAGCTGTTGTGTCTCAACCCTCCAAGCTGCTTGCCTAAGAGGAGTAACCGGCCTTCCACTAGAGCAAAGCCAGTTTTGCCTCTAATCCCAATTAATGTAGTTGTAGTTCCTCGAGATTCAAAGTAGGACTGGAATCAGCAACATTGGCATAACCTGGACACGCGTTAGAAATGTAGACTCTCGGGCCCCACCCCAGACCTAAGTGGATCAGAATCTGCACTTTGAGCAAGACTTTCTATGATCCATATCCATAGTAAGATTTGAGACGCACCGGTCAAGGCCAACATAAACGGTTACTGAAACATTTGCTAGAGAAGAGAACTGGTTAAGAAAGAGAGAAAATGCTACCTGATAAAAGCACCATTCTCCAAGGAAGTATTGATGTGGATAGACTGGCTCCGCATCCACTCATTCCAGCCTTGAAGTAAAAACTCAATAGGTCCCGTGGACACATGGCCCAACATATGAGCACAAAAGCCGAGTGTGAGTTTGTTAAGTGATATCCGAAATGCCAAGTAGACGCAGACTTCAAAGGACAAATCTTAATCTATTATTACACAGAAATGATTTAAAAGCATTTTTAATGGCTAAGGTTACCGGCCACGCAGAGTTTGCCAAGGTGGTACAGAAGTCTAAGGAGGAAGATTGCATTTGGTCTTGGACGTACAGAGTTTTGGGGAAACTCAGCTAGAGCAAACTTGAGTTTCTGCCAGCCTAGGCAGAGATGCCATCTCGGAAGACTGATGTAAAACATCTGGACCAGGTTTGGCAGCCACTGCACAAAACCGTTTTCGGGGAAAGGCTGTGTGAAAGAAAGCCTTCACACCCACAGCATCATTGGGAAAATTTCCCTTCGGGTGTCTTTGTTTGATAGCAAGTGGACAAATTTCATTTCTCTATTGGGATAGTTTTATTCAACTGTCCTGTAAAGGAACAATTGTTTCTCCCACTTTTCCATGTGGGCTCTCAGGGTCATTAGATCAAACCCCCGGTGTCCCACGTCAGGCTCCATGCTCAATGGGGAGTCTGCTGGAGAGTCACCCTCTGCCCCTCCCCCTGCTTGCTTGCGTGTGTGCACGCAGGTACTCTCCCTCTCAAAGTAAATAAATCTTTTAAAAAATAATAAAAATAAAAACAGACAAAGGGCCCATTTCACTAACCCATCAGATGACCATATAGGCTTGCCAACTAGAAAATCTTCACAGGGGACCACTTTTGCCTCCGGCAAAACCAGCCAAAATCTCTATTTAGCAGATTCACTGGCAAGCAAAACATTTAACTTTTTTTGCTGTAATTTTCTTTTATGAAAGAGAAAGTGTGTGTGTTTTGAAACCAAGAAAAAAAAATATTTTCCTTCCCTGAAGCCAATCTACATTTTGTTCTTTGGTAAACACTGACCACTTTCACCTAAAAATTCCGGACTGTAGCAACACTTTGCCTGTCTTCACAGGTCATCCTAGAACAAAGGTTTAAATAAAATGGACTACTCAAGTCAATACTTTTTTTTAATGCTGAGATTGGTATCTAGTTTTCCCAGGTTGATAGAGAAAGGCTTGAGAAATACAAACCTAACTTTCATTCTAGTCAAGGGACCACCTCGAAGACACAAACAAGAACTGCCTCAAAGCAATTCATTGGCGCCTACCTGGAATCTTTGTGGTGCAGAGGTAGTTGTCATTACTGTCCATTTACCCGCTGGAGTGCCCTTTGCATTTGAGGAGCAAAGAGGTAATAGTGTTACCATGTTTGCAAAACTATGAGGGAAAGGCTGATAAATAATTTATAACTACCTTCCCAGCAAAGAACACATTTGTGGGAGCATTTGGAGGCTGCTATTTGCACAGTCGGTTAACAATTCACAAGGTTAAAAAAAAAAAAAAAAAAGTAAAAAAAAAAAAAAACAATTCACAAGGTATGACAGGTTGCCTCCAGGATGGTCCCCAGGGATCCCCAGATATTGTGTACTCGTTTCCCCTGGAGTGGTGGCTGGACTTAGCAGTGACTTGCTTCTAATGAACAGAATAGTGCACAAGCGATGACAACTTGAGACTTGGTCATAAAAGGCAGTGAGGCCTCCCTCACTCATTCACCATCATCATCACCATCACCATCACCACCACCATCATCATCATCTGCTCTGGGGCTGCCAGGTGTAAGCAGCCCTATGGTGAGGCCTGCATGACAATGAACTAAAGTCTCTGGTCAACTGCCTTGTGAGTATTTTTAGAAGGGGCTCCTCTGGCCTCATCAAGTCTCAGATGCCTGTTGTCCCAGCTGACACCTCAAGTGTAGCCTTGTGAGAGATTGTGAGCCAGAACCATCAGCCAAACTGTTTCCTGATTCTTTACTCACAGGAACTGTGAGATAATAAATGTTCATTGTTTTAAGATGCTAACTTTTAGGGTAACTGGCTGCACAGCAATGGATAACTAACACACAGGGGTATTATGCTTCTTCTAGATTGTTCAGCAGGTTATTTATTGAGAGACTACCACATGCCAGGCACTGCCAAGAAGTTAATGATCTACCAAACATAAGAAACCTATATTAAGGCACTCCTGGTTTCTGGGCACTATATACAGAACATACAGAGAAGGATTTACCCTTGGAAATGTGTGTTTGTGGTAGTCACCTCTGGAGATTCAATCTACCACCTATAGTTACTACAATCAATTTGCTATTTATCTATTTGTGACTCAATAGGTTATTTGTAGATTGAATACTTCTCTGTAAATTGTGCCCACTTGTATACTGTGAAAATGGAGATGACATTACAAGCCCCTGTCTCTGCTATGGACTGAATGTGTCCCCACCTCTGCCCGCCTCCCCCAGTTAATACAGTGAAACCCAACTCTCAAAGTGATGGTATTAGGAGGTGGGGCCATGGGAGGTGATTAGGTCATGAGGGTGGGAACCCTCGTGAATGGGATTAGCGCCCTTATAAAATAGACCCCAGAGAGCTCCCTTACTTCTGCCGTATGAGGGCACAGTGAGAAGACAGCCATCTATGTACCAGGAAGTGGGCTCTCACCAGACACCGAATCTGCTGGCACCTTGATCTCAGACTTCCCAGCCTCCAGAACTTCGAGAAATAAATTCCTGTTGTTTATAAACCGCCCATTCTGTTATTCTGTTATAGCAGGCTGGATAGATCAAGATACTCCCTTCCCTCACATATCCACTCAATCACTAGGTCTTTCCAAATTCTCCTGAGCATGATTCATGTTCTTTCCTTCTTTGCCATCTCTCTTCCACTATTTTATGTTTTTTCCCAAGATTTTATTTATTTATTCATGAGAGACACACAGAGAGAGGCAGAGACGTGGGAAGAGGGAGAAGCAGGCTCCTTGTGGGGAGCTGGATGCGAAACTCGATCCCAGGACTCCAGGATCATGACCTGAGCCGAAGGCAGACGCTCAGCTGCTGAGCCACCCAGATGTCCAGCTTCCACTGTTTTAAATCAGACCATTTCATCAACAGCAGTTCCTTACTGTCTTGGTATCCCTGCCTCCAGTCTTGCTGCCTTCCCCTCATGTTCTATGCACCACATTGCCAACAAAGGCGGTTTTTCTAATATTCAGATCCTATCCTGTTTTCACCCTACTTAGAACCACTAGATAGTTTTTAAATTTTTGTATGGATTTGTGACAGATCCCTGATATCTGCTTCTATCCCCCACCATTCCTCCTGTTGCCCTTTATACTCAGGAATACTGAATGATTTATAATTTCCTGAATGTGTTTATCAAGCCTCTGTGTTTTTGTTTTAATTTATGCTATTTCCATTGCCTAGAACACTAGTTTGTCCACTGTTAGTGGAGGACTCTCATTCCCTACTACTGAGTTTCCTTTCCATGTGAAGTGACTTTTTTATAAAAGATTTTATTTATTTATTTGAGAGAGAGAGAGAGAGAGAGAGAGATAGCACAAGTTGGGGCAGGGAAAGAGGGAGAGGAAGAAGCAGGCTCCCTGCTGAGCAGGGAGCCCAATGCGGGGGTTTGATCCTAGGGCCCTGAGATCATGACTTGAGTGGAAGTCAGATGCTTAATAGAGCCACCCAGGTGCCCCTCCATGTGAAGGGATGTCTATTAGGGTAACACTCCTGCCCTCTCCACCCCAGAGGTTGGGGAGGAGTGATTTACCTGATTAGTGAGTTTGGGAAGGATGTATTGAACTGACCTAAGCCAATTTGGCCGTTCTTTAGTGGTCAGGCTCTTTTGGTTCTAGCAAAGAAAGTAGGAAGGTGAAATATACATTACCATCTTCAAAACTTAGCTACTACGTGGCCTATTATAATGAAAGCTAGTCTTACACCAAATCGCACCAAATGTATATTTATCAGCAAGTAGGCACAAAAACAGTCCTGCCACATGTTCTTGTAAGTTTGTGGAAGGTCCACTTTTGGTCCTTCCACATTCCAACAACCACCTTACAGGAAAGACTTACTCTTTTTGTTTGTTGGGTGGTTAGTTGGTTGGTTGACTGTTTTAATTTAAATTAAATTAATTAGCATAATGTATTATTGGTTTCAGTAGGGGTCAGTTATTCACCAATCTTCTATAACACCCAGTGCTCATTACCTCGTGTGCCCTCCTTAATGCCCATCACCCAGCTACCCCCACCTTTCTCCCCTCCAGCAACTCTCCGTTTGTTTCCTGTGATTAAGAGTCTCATATGGTCTGTCTCCCTCTCTGATTTCATCTTGTTTTATTTTTAACTCTCTTCCCCTATGTTCCTCCATTTTGTTTCTTAAATTCCACATATGGATGAGATCATATGATAATTGTCTTTCTCTAATTGACTTATTTCACTTAGCATAATGCCTTATTTCCACGAGGAAAGACCCACTCTTAAGATGGATATAGCAAAATTCTGGTGATGGGACTAGCCAATCCTAGAGTTAATCTCCAACTAAGTTCTCCATGAAAAGGTGAGCATAGAACCAAGGGAGATTTAGACCCAGGGCACTGCTTTAGCAATATTAGACTGCTCAGCTTACCAGATTTTTTAAAAATTTTATTTATTTATTCATGAGAGACACACACACAGAGAGAGGCAGAGACACAGATGGAGGGAGAAGTAGGCTCCACGCAGGGAACCCGATGTGGGACTCGATCCCGGGTCTCCAGGACCATGCCCTGGGCTGAAGGTGGCGCTAAACCGCTGAGCCACCCAGGCTGCCCAGCTTACCAGATTCTTATACTTCATTTGTGTAAAAAGCAGTTGGGCCAGTATAATCTTTCTATAATATATAATCTTTCTATATATATATATCAAATACCAGTTATTTCATCAATGAAAAATTATTTCTAATATATTTATTAACAAATCATCTCAGTATAGATTTAGACAACAATATTTTTTTAGTGCTCTCTGGAATGTGCATTCCTGATTAGGTGTTTCAAATGCTAACCAACCACCTTGAGGGATTACAGTTCATTTCTGCATCTCACTGTTTATACCATATAGACAACAGTAGGCATGCTTCATCCAATCACTACTTTTTGGGTACAAGTTGCCCCTAGGAAGCCCCCATTCTCTTCTAAAACTCCAGAGGCAAGCTCTGTCCCTGCAGCGGGCAGGGTCTGCCTTGATCCAGGGGTGCTGGGTGGGTGGGTCAGTCTAATTCTGGGATTCAGCATTGGGAAGCCCACTTGTTGGCAGGTGTAAGCCACATTCTCCAATATCCATTGTACCAGGGATAAAGTTAATATTTTGGTCTCTAACTGCCAACTTCTTTGTCTTATTTTATAAGTAATTCAGATCTCAAGCTGGGGAGAGTTCTCTATTGGGCCCTTTCAAACACTCCAACTCCAAACTGACACTCTCTTGGCCCCATCTGAGAAGCCTTTCATGAATCCTACAGGTAGACCTATGAACTCTTACCTATTGACTTTCTTCACCTCCACTCTACTTGAAAAAGCAGGTCCTGACTGCATCTCTGTATCCTCAGCATCTGACATACAACCTGGTACACGGTAGGTACTCAGTGAATGTTTGTTTAATGAATGAGTCATTGTTAGCAGGACATGCTCTTCAAAGGGCTTTTTAAGAGGATTGGTCAATGGCTGTGACCTCATTAACAACCTGCTTGAAATAACTGAGATAGCTAACCTCAGATGATTCAGGCAAACACAAAGAATTTCCTAGAAACAATGTCTTTAACAACTTTAAGCTTTGTTGATTTGATGTTTGTTTTTATATTTGTCTTTTCCATTATTCGTTGAGTAGCAACTCTATATATTTTTTCACCTGCAAAAGGTAGATACTGGCATGTGAACTTAACCATTTATTCCACTGTGCCTGGGGCCTAGGCCAGGATGAGGCAAGTGAGGCACTCTTGACAGGAGGAAAATTTAAGGAGACGAGGAGACACCAAAAAAATTCAATAATCAAAAAATATATAATAATTTAATGCAATAATTAAGAAATCAAAATTAATGCAAGAATCCATGATTATTAAAATCTCACATTTAATGAAGGTCTGGCATTTACTAGGTAAGCACTGTGGGAACATAGCAGCCTTTTCTTTCAAAGGGCTCACAGCTTCATTTGGAAAAACAAGAGAATAAGCAGAAATTAATTTAGACAGTGTGAAAGTGTTGGGACAGAGCTACGCAATGAAGGCAATGATATCAGATGAGATCATATGTACAAAAATCTCAGCATCTCATCCCAAGCTGGATGCCCTGGGTTCAAGCCCTGCCTCTGCCAATTATAACTGCTCGTGTAATCTTGCACAACTTATCCTCGAACTTCTCTGTACTTTCCTTTCCTCCTTTGTAAAAGTGGGAATCATAATTATATCTACTTCATAGGGTTGTGGGGACAAGATGAGCTAGGACATATCGAGTCCTGAGAATAGAACCCAGGATGTGATGAAAAGTCAAATGTGCTAGCTATAACTAGGCCAGGCTCATTTTTGCAGCAAAGAAGTTGTAACAGATGAAAATTACAGCAAAATATCTACTAGGCAAGCTGGTAGGAATTATGGTGATTTCTGTCTTTCTCTGACTTGTCACTTACTGTCCCAAACCATTTTTCCCTAGTTCCAGTTGAGCAGGATAAGCTCTTTCATCTTTGGCTGTTCTTTCAAACTCAGTAGACTGTGACTGGATCATTTAGAAAGTTAATGGACAACTCCTGGCTCATGTACAAATGTACAAATCCTCATATTTTTTTTCCTTGAGCCTTTGATACAAAGAACAACAAGTGGACACTATAATATTTCCCCTTAGAATGTATAAAGAGTCTTTTATTTACATTGCCTCAGAAGGAGACTGATATGAACCCTCTGAGGTGGGTACAAGTGACCTTCTAGCACCTTACAAGATCCTGTGAACAGGAGCACACCATGAAGCCTGGAAGAACACTTTTAGTTTTTTTTGGACTGAAGAAGTATCAGAAGATAATTTGCTTTTGCAGCTTATCCAGACTCCACCACCTAAGTTTGGGTCAACTGGATGTTCTGAGGGGGTCTATTTCTGCTTCCCAAATTTATTACTATAAACTTGTCTACTCATATTGTAAAAAGGTCCCACTGTGTAAAAAGTACTTCTGTTTTCCCAATTATCTAGAAATCTAAATATGGACTGAGCAATAGATAATATTTATGAATTATTTGTTTTGTTAACCGTGATAAAAAGCATTGTGGCTATAGAAGAAAAATCTTTTCCTTCCTTTTTTCCTTCTTTCCTTCCTTCCATTTTTTTGAGATACACACTTAAGTGAAAGGATATGAGATTTGCTTTAGAGAAAACTTGGTGGGAAAAAAAAACGAGGATGTGAAGTACCTGATAGAACAAGAATAGCAAGGTATTGGTTGTTGAATCTGGGTTAAGTCCAAAACGATCACTTGTAGTCTCCACTTGTATGTGGTTTTGGAAATTTCCCAATAAAAAAGCAATTTTTTCTGTTTTTAGGCACTGGTTTTCAATCTTGCCTTGGTCCACTGGGTAATCCCTTCCTCAAGGGTGTAAGGTGGTTTCTCTACCCATACCACTGTGCCAGTGTGGATGACAGGTGTGGCTGAATAAAGACCCCTTAGCTCTGGGAGCAGCCAGCAGGACCTAAGGTGGGAGTAGGGGGAAGAGGCTCTCAGGCCAGAATTCCCGGCTGGTAACCTACAGTCCTGAAGAGTCTCATCTATCTACCCTTGCATGCCAGTTCAGATAATCACCATTGTCTTTGAGAGCCAAGTGGAGAAAAAAACACTGGTTCCAGATTGTTCCCATTAAGATGTAAATATCTCCTGGGAGGGATTAACTCAGCAAGCTATTATAAGCACTTAACACCTCAGGTGTTTCAGCAATCAGCTCTGGGGACTGACAGCTCAGTGACACCTTCCTCGGAAAATGGGTGAGTTTTAGACCTGGGCTGAGACTAGGGGGGATAAATCCTGGGGGAAGCCAGAAGGCTGGTTTCTGGGCTCCAGAATGAGTAGGCCTGAGGGGAAGATGCTGAGAAGTTAGAGCGCGGTGGTGGTAGGTGGGATCGTGGACAGGAGTGTCCCTGGGAACCCCAAAAGGAAAAGCCTCTGATCCCCCTCAGAAGGAATCTTCTAGTCTGCTACATGGCTGTGTGGTGTAATAGTTCCACATGCAGAAGTAATTTGTTGAAAACCTTCCCAGGGCTTCTTTATGTATGCCTGAAAATTAACCAAGTTGTTAAAGAACTGTGCTCAGGGGAATTATTATTTTGAATCAAATGCCCCAAAGTGAATCTTTACCCCTTTGTCTTAATGTGGGTCCCCTCAGAAGCAGAAACTAAGACCCGTGGGTGGGAGGCACACTAGCCCTGATCTCCTTTAGAGATATTCTTTTAATATAAGAAAGGAAAAACACTTCAAGCTTGTAAGCCCCAGTTGTTTCTTATTTCAGTAATTCATTACTGAACTGGATCCTAACTGAATCAGAATCCTACCAAGAATGGGAAGATCCTGGGGTTAAGTCCAACTCTAAGGTTGCACCAAACACTTTGAAGTGAGCCAGGGAAGCTGAGGTTTTTCTAAGCCAGAGGGACACGAACAAAGTCCACAAAGTCTCAGGAATTGGAATGAGCCCAAAAGGAGCAAATGGAAGGTTAAGGGAAAATCCAGGAGTCCCTTCTATACCTTGCTTTGTCAAGCACAATGCATGAAGGTAGTTTGCCCTAAAGGTGGAGAGGGTAGGAAAGAGATTAGAAGTTAGGATTGTGGGGCACCTGGGTGGCTCAGTGGTTGAGCTCAGGTCGTGATCCCAGGGCCCTGGGATCGAGTCCCACATCAGGCTCCCCATAGGGAACCTGCTTCTCCCTCTGCCTCTCTCTATGTCTCTCATAAATAAATAAAATCTTTTAAAAAAAAGAAGAAGTTAGGTTTGTAAAGACTTTGTGACCGATTAGGCATCAGAGGTGAGGAGAAGGAGAATGAAGGAAGGATGATCCTAGATCTCTGGCTTGGCAACCCAGATGGATAATACGCCATTTTGAGAGAGAACACTCAGGGAGGAGAGGAATTTAGAGAGAAGATAAGGTTTGGAGAGGTAAGTTTTGGACCTGTTGGGTTAAGGTGCTCAGGAGACCAAGTGGAGACATTCATTAAGCTGTTGGGTCTAGAATCCACCAAAAAGAGCAGGACTAGCAGTATCAATCCAGATTAGTCCATCTGTAGATGGGATTTGTGGCCGGCATGTGTTGAGGTTGATGAGAAGATTGTGTGGGATGAGAAGACAGATCACCAATATCTAAGTATAGGAAAAAGACGAGAAGAAGAATGGGAAGTGGCAAGAGAAGAGGACAGGAAACAAGTGGGGTGGTATGTTCCAGTATCCAAGGGAAGGAAGAATTCCAAAAAGAGTCACAAGTTGGGACACCTGAGTGGCTCAGCGGTTGAGCATCTGCCTTTGGCTCAGGGCGTGATCCTGTGGTCACGGGATCAAGTCCCGCAGCAGAACTTCCAACTGCCAGACCCTGCGTCTCTTTGCTTCTGGACTTTCTCTGGCTTCCTAAGTCTGCTTTGCTCATGGACGGTAGGCTGGGAGTGCCGGGAAATTAAGGTGCATCGTTCCCCCTCAAGCAGCTTTCCACCAACAATTTGACAGAAGTTGGTATATAGCTACCCCAGCTCCCTTGCCCCTTAGGTGACATAACTCTGAGATGCATGTCCTATGCCATTTCCCAGAGTTCCCCAGAGCAGGATTAAGCTCTGGTTGCCCATAGCACTAACTTGTGTGATAACGCACACTCTGGTGACTTCCTTCCCTTAGGTTTTCACTTCTTCACTCCTTTGCCTCTATTTCCTGGGCTCACCTCCCAAATAAACTTACGCTTGAATTCTTGTCTCTGGTTCTGCTTCAAGGGGAACCCAAACTAAGATATCTAGAAAGATAAGGCCTGAGAAACATCCACTGGCTCCGACAGTCCCGTTCAATTGGTGATTTGGGTGAAGAGATTGCAAAGGAATAGAGCAGCAGATGCCTCATTTCAGGGAGATAAGGAATGAATAGGAGAGGAATGGTGAAGAAGGCATGCCGGAAGCAAAGTTACCAAAGAAGATGCATAGTCATGACATCACATTTCAGTTCAATATGATTTCATCCCCCTTCCCAACAGTACCCTAGTAGTTTAGGGGCTGACCTTTCTCCCACTCTGCCTTGTCTTGGGGAGAGCTGGTGTCTGCCTGCCCCAGTGGAAATTAACAGGCCAGCTCCCTCACCCTGATGGAGACTGTGACCTAGGCTAGATCATGGGATGCCCTCACCTGGGACTTTGAAACCTGAGTGATAGAAAAATTTGAAGACTGATGAGGGACCACTCAGTGCTAACCAGGCTTTTCCAAGCCTTCTTTTGGTCTCCCAAATCCTTAACAAATTAACTTTTGCTCAAGATTGCCAGAGGCAGTCTCCGCAGCCAAGAATCATGATTAATAAAAGAGGGCTATAACTAAAGATTTTGCAGAATGAAAGCAATTTGTTTCTACTCAGATTTTTTCCTTTTTTATGATTTATAATCTAAAGATAGTTTTATTGTACTTTCATGTTTTTCTCTTTTTTCCCCAGTTTGCTGACATATGATTGACACATAACATTGTGTGAGTTTAAGATGTACAATGTGATCACTTAATACATGCATATATTGTGAAATAATTACAATAAGGTTAGCTAACACATCCATCACCTCTCAGAATTACCTTTTGTGGTATGTGTGGGAGTGGGTGGGTGTGTGGGGTGAACATTTAAGATTTACTCAAGTATATAATACAGTATTGGCTTTTTTTAAAGATTATTTATTTATTTATTTGGGAGCGAAAGTGAGCAAGAGTGGGAGAGTGAGAGAGTACAGGAGCAGTAGGGAGGGGCAGAGGGAGAGGGAAAGACAGGCTCTGCTGGGCAGGGAGCCTGATGTGGAGCTCCATCCCAGAACCCTGGGAATCATGACCTGAGCCAAAGGCAGATGCTCAACCAACTGAGCCACCCAGGTGCCCCTATAATACATATTGTAACTATAGTCACTAGGCTCTGATTAGATCCCCAGAACTTATTCATCTTATAGCTGGAAATTTATACCCCTTGACCAACATCTTCCCATTTCTCTCACCCGCCATAGCCCCTGGCAACCACCATGCTACTCTGTTTCTATGATTTCAGCTTTTTTAGATTCCACATGTAAAATCATACAGTATTTGTCTTTCGCTGTCTGATGTATTTCATTTAGCATAATGCTCTCAAGGTCCATCCATGTTGTCAGAAATGGTAGTATTTCCTTCCTTTTTATGGCTGAATAATATTATATACATATACATATATATCTGTGTGTGTGTGTGTGTATATATATATATATATATATATATATATATATATATATATATCGTATCTTCTTTATCCATTCATTATCCATCAGTGGACACCTAGGTTGTTTCCATTACTTGGTTATTGTTAACAATTTCGCACAAACATGGGGTGCAGATATCTCTTTGAGATAGTGATTTCATTTCCTTTGGATATATACCCAAAAATGGAATTGCTGGTAGTTCTATTTTAATTATTTTGAGGATCCTCCATTTGTTTGCCATAGTGACTCTACTGATTTATATTCCTACAAATATTGCAAGAAGTTTCCCTCTTCTTCACATCCTGCAAACACTGTTCTCTCTGGTCTTTTAGATAATAGTCATTCTGACAGGTGTGAGCTGATATTTCACTGTGGCTTTGATTTGCATTTCCCTGATGGTTTGTGATGCTGAGCACTTTCTCATGGACCTGAGAACCATTTGTATGTCTTCTTTGGGAAAATGTCTATTTGGGTACTTGGCCCATTTTTAAATCAGATTATTTGTTTTTTTATGCGATTGAGTTGCATGACCTCCTTATATATTTTGGATATTGACCCCTTATCAAATAATGTTTTGCAAATATTTTCTCCCGTTCCATAAGTTGCTTTATCATTTTGTTGTTTATTTCTTTTGTTGTGCAGAAGCCTTGTAGTTTGATGTAGTCCCACTTGTTTATTTTTGTTATTGTTGCTTGTGCTTTTGGTGTTCTATCCAAAAAAATCATTGCTAAGGCCAATGTCAAGGAGCTTTTCCCCCATGTTTTCTTTCTTTTTTTTTTTTTTTTTATTTTTTTCCCCCATGTTTTCTTCTAGGAGTTCTATGGTTTCAGGTCTTACATTTAAGTCTTTAAAGCATCTAAATTAATTTTTATGTATGGTATAAGATAGGCATACAATATAAATTTTTGCATGTGAATATCCAGTTTTCCCAACTCCATTTATTGAAGAGACTATTCAGATTTTTTTCTGATTATATAAGAAACCTGTGCTCAGTGTAGAAAGTTGGCAAAGTACAGAAAAGTATTCTGAAACAGAAAAAACCCAACAGCCTCTAATCCCATTACTCAAAGGCAAACACTATTAATTTAGTTGAGGCGATACCACATATGCAATTGAGTATCCAGTTTATAGAGTATGACATACCTTTTTTTTTAACTTAACATTACACCATACATTATCTTTATTTTAACAATAATTTCTCAAATATAACTTTGATGATTCAGAATGCTTGGCCTTATGGATATACCACACTTTTCTAAAAATTTTCCACCATCTCTGAGCACAATGGGGGACTCCTTATAGTCCCAGCTACTCAGGAGGCTGAGGCAAGAGGAAATCCCAAGCCCAGGAGCTCTGGGCTGCTGTAAACTACGCCCATAGGGTGTCTGCACTAAGTTCGGCATCAATATGGTGACCTCCTCCCAGGGAGCGGGGGACCAGCCCAAGTCCCAAATGGAGCAAGTCAAAACTTCTGTGCTCATCAGTAGTGAGATCGCCCCTGTGAATAGCCACTGCACTCCAGCTTGGACAACAGTAAGACCTTGTCTCAAAGAAGTGAAATGAAATGAAATGAAATGAAATAATGAAATGAAATGAAATGAAATGAAATGAAATGAAATGAAATGAAATGAAATGAAATGAAATGCAATGCAATAAATTTCCACCATCATTGAATATTCTGGCTCTCTCAAAATTATACCAACTATAGGAATTTTTTTCTGAAAAATCTTCGTTCATAAATCTTGGCTTGGGCAGCTCTGATTCTGTCCATAGGCATGATTCCCAGAGGTGGAGTTATTGTTTTAAAAAGAATGAACTTTTTAAAAAAAAATATGGAATGCCTCACGGATTTGTGTCATCTTTGTGCAGGAGCCGTGCTAATCTCCGTATCATTTCAGTTTCAGTATATGCTCTGCCTAAGCGAGCACAGGAGTGAATATTAAAAGTACAGGAGGTCTTGTGCTGGAATCACATCCAGTTAACAAGATCCCAATTTATATTTCCTCCAGTGCTCTCGATAGGATTTTTTAAATGACTAATGCCAGGGGCACCTGGCTGGCTCAGTCATAAGAGCATGCTACTCTCAATCTCAGGGTGGTGAGTTCAAGCCCCACAGTGGGTGTGGAGACTACTGAAATAAATAAAACTTTAAAAATAAATAAATAACACAGTTAATGTGGAAAAACAAGTAATCTCATTGAGCGTCTAATTTCTTTGATTTAGATTGACTGAGTCAGTGTCTTTCTTTTTGAATTCCCTATCTTCAATATTTTTCTTAGAGATTTGCATAAACTTTTTATTTTATTTTTAATTTTTTAAAAAGATTTTATTTATTTCTTCATGAGAGACACAGAGAAGAGAGAGGCAGAGACACAGGCAGAGGGAGAAGCAGGCTCCATGCAAGGAGCCTGACGTGGGACTTGATCCTGGGTCTCCAGGATCATGCCCTGGGCTGAAGGCAGCGCTAAACCATTGAACCACCCAGGGATGCCCATACATAAACTTTTTATATATGAAAAATATTAACTCCATGTTACATCTGTGGAAAATATTTTTCTGTTAGTTATGTATCTTTTCAACTGACTGTGTTGCTTTTAGCAATTCAAACATTTTAAATGTTTATGTAGTGAAGTCTGGTGAACTTTTTCCTTATAAAAAATCTTTGAGATATTTTTCATTGTTTTAAGCTTGTAAAGTTCTCCCTCATCCTAGTATTTGATAAATACTCATTTTGAGTATGAGTATTTATCTTGAGTCCTCTGTTTAGTGATATCACTGCTGATGCTTTCTTTTGTTCACCTTTGATTGATGTGTCTTTCTTTTTTTTTTCCAAGATTTTATTTATTTATTCATGAGACACAGAGAGAGGGGCAGAGACATAGGCAGAGGGAGAAGCAGGTTCCATGCAGGGAGCCCCACGCAGGACTCATCCTGGGTCTCTGGGATCACGCCCTGAGCTGAAGGCAAATGCTTAACTGCTGAGCCACCCAGGTGTCCCTGATTGGCGTGTCTTGATTCACCCTTTTAATTTTAACCTTTCTGGGTGGTCATGTTCTAGGTTGTCCTGTTTAAGCAGCACATGATCATATTTTGTTTATTTTTAGCCTGACGTGAACATCTTTGTATTACAGAGCTTAAACCATTTATAATCAGTGTAAGAAACGATGTGTTTGTTCTTATTTCTGGAATCTTTTTCATACCCTCTTTTTAGGTTTCTTTGCTATTTTCTACATTGTCTTGTCATTTGTTTTGTGATTCTGTTTTCTTTTCTTTAGTGGTAATTTGGAAAGTGTTCTTAATTCTAGTAGTGATTACCTTTAAGTTCATTAAATGTAGCCCTGAACCTACATTTCCCTGGTGCTCAATAGGAAGAGCAAAATTACTTTCTTAGGTCATCCATTTAACAATGAAGTGAGTTTTATTTTTGTGTGTTTTGTTTTGCTTTTACTTCCCACAAATTCCTGTCATTACTAATGTCATCTGGGGTCATAAAACTCAGACAATTATTATGTTATATTTACTATATAGTTTCAAGATTTGGCTTTGATTTACTAAACATATTTGCAACAATTATTTTCATTAAACTAAATATATATATTTTTTAAAATTCTATTTATTCGGGCAGCCCCGGTGGCTCAGTGGTTTAGCACAGCCTTCAGCCCAGGGCCTGATCCTGGAGACCTGGGATCGAGTCCCACATCGAGCTTCCTGCATGGAGACTGCCTCTCCCTCTGCCTGTGTCCCTGTGCCTTAAAAAAATAAATTTTTTTAAAGAATTTATTTATTCACGAGAGACACAGAAGAGAGGCGCAGGGACACAGGCAGAGGGAGAAGCAGGTGCTTCACAGGGAGCCCGATGTGGGACTCAATCCCAGGACCCGGGATCATGACCTGAGCCAAAGGCAGAAAGACGCTCAACCACTGAGCCACCCAGGTGCCCCTCATTTAACTAAATATTTAAGTGACTTCCAAGTTTGCTGCCAACTTTTTTATGGTGTTACAATTTTCTTTCCTAGAGCATGCAAATGAGAATCACCTGGAGTGCTTTTTGGTAAGTTCAGATTCCCTGGCTCTACATCCCACTCACACATCTAGTTCTATGTGTCTAGAACAGCCTTTGTGCTACCCCCTCTGGCCTCAGCCCTACTCTACTGAAAATTGTAGTCTCTGAATGGCTACAGAGAGGATGTAGGAGAGAGCATCGGGAGGGTGAGGAAGGGCTTCAGGAAAGGGTTTCCTGAGAGTAGGAAGCATGTCTGGTTTTCCAATCGGTCCAAGTGCTGTCACAGCTTCTCTTGACACCCCCTCCCATGTTCCCTATGTCTCCAATCTCCAGTTGAGAACTGCTGGTGTAACAGGATGGGAATGAGGGCTAGAAACTGGCTTCAAATCTTTGTTCTGGGATGCCCGGGTGGCTCAGTGGTTGAGCCTCTGCCTTCGGCTCAGGGTGTGATCCCAGAGTCCCGGGATCGAGTCCTGCATTGGGCTCCCTGCATGGAGCCTGCTTCTCCCTCTGCCTGTGTCTCTGCCTCTCTCTCTCTCTCTCTCTCTCTCTCTCTGTGTCTCTTGTGAATAAATAAATCTTTAAAAAAATCCTTGTTCTGCCACTTCCTTGGTCCACTCTTGAAGAAGTTAATCTGTGACCCTCAATTTTCTCATCTGTGAAAATGGCTAAGTCTTACTTTCTAGGTTGTAATCACGGATATTCTGTGAAGCACTTAGCATGGTGCTTGATGATAGCAAGCTCCTAATAAAAATCATTATACTTGCTGTTTTGTATTGATACATCTGTTGTTGTAGAGCTCCATTTTTATGCAGTTCTGATAATTACTTCCTTCCCTTAAAATAAGTAAAGATCTGATGATAATCCATACCCACCACATGTTAAAATCCATTTCTTTGGGCTACCTTGGTGGTGCAGTTGGTTAAGCATCTACCTTAGGATCAGGTCATGATCCCAGAGTCCTGGGATCCTGTCCTGCAGCATGCTCCCTGTTCAGTGGGGAGTCTGCTTCTCCCTCTGCCCCTTACCCCACTCATGTTTTCTCTCTCTCTCTCTAATAAATTTTAAAAAACATTTTTAAAAAATCCAGTTCCTCCAAAGCAACTTGCTCTCCAGTGTTTTCCCAAACCACAGCTGCCCTCAAGCCTTCTTCCCATCCTACCCCTTACTCATCAAAACTCTATAGTGGTGCTGTCCACTAGAACTTTGTGTCATGATGGAAATGTCCTGTAATATAGAAGATATAGCTCCCAAGCACTTGATATGTAGTGAGTGAGACTAAAGAACTGGATTTTAAATTTTAATTCAGGGACAACTGGCTGGCTCACTGGTTGAGCATCTATCTGTCTTTGGCTCGGGCAGGGGTTCCGGGATGGAGTTCTGCATCAGGTTCCCTGGGAGGAACCTGCTTCTTCCTCTGCCTATGTCGCTGCCTCTCATGAATAAATAAATAAAATCTTTAAAAAAATAAATTTTAATTCATTGAAATTTAAGTAGCCACATATGGCTATTGGCTACCATATTGGACAGTTCAACTCTATAGAGTTTCTTTTTTTCTTGAAAAGCCATTGTGGGGCACCTGGGTGGCTCAGTTGGTTGGGTGTCTGCCTTAGGCTCAGGTCATGATCCCTGAAGTTCTGGGAGCGAGTCCCCACATCGGGCTCCCTACTCAGTGGGAGTCTGCTTTTACTGATGCCCCTCACATCGCTTGTGCTTTCTCTCTCTCTCTCTCTCTCACTCTCTCTGTGTCTCTCAAATAAATAAAAAAAAATCTTAAAAAAAAAGGAAAGCCATCATTAAATTAATGGTTCATCTTGCCATTAATGACGTTTTAGAAGGAAGAAATTCAGTGAAAAATTACGATTATGAAATTTGCACTTTAACATTAGATATAATTTTCTGTACTAAATTTCTAGCCTTTCATACATAGTTTTATTTTGTTCTTTCCTTCAAAAATAAATGCAGAGTTATTCTACATCAATCCAATGAGGGTCAAAATTAAGTAAAAGTTTTCCTGCTTAGGGACGCCTGGGTGTCTCAGCTGTTGAGCGCCTGCCTTCAGCCCAGGGTGTGATCCTGGAGACCTGGAATTGAGTCCCGTGTCGGGCTCCCTGCATGGAGCCTGCTTCTCCTCTGCCTGTATCTCTGCCTCTTTCTGTGTGTGTCTCTCATGGATAAATACATAAAATCTTAAAAAAAAAAAGTTTTCCTGCTTAGAGCATAACATCTATCATTGCCTCAGTTATATTATGCTTGTGAGATTTTGTTTTTTAGTTTTGGTTTGAGCAGATTGACCAGAACATTTGGAGGAGGCTAAGTGCAGGGGGGATTCTGCTGATGATAGACCAGAATGAAAGAGAATTGGAATTTGGGAAGAGACAGAATATGGGGTCACATTAGGTCAGTTGCTTCCACATTTATTTTTACCATGACCCACAGAATGAAACACAGACTTAGGATGCACATATATACATATATAATGGAAATAAAGATTTCACAAGAGCAATACTTGCCTTTGCTACATGGAGTACATTCAGATATTTCCTATTTCATTCTATCCTCTTCTGTGCTGTTCTGCCATATTTTATTCTCTTCTGTTTTATTCTATTTAATCTTTCACATGCTGGTTGAGATTCATGAAATTGACTTCATAATCCACTACCGAGTTCCAACATGCCGCCTGGAAACACTGGATGAGAAGCTGTATGGAGCCATGTGGTTTGAGAGTTGGAGTGAAGAGAGGTGATGTGGGAGTGCTGGGCTTCAGACACAAACAACGATGGGGGTTGTATCAGTCCTCTCTGGCTGCCATAACAAAGTGCCACAGACTGGGGGACTTAAACAATAGGAATTTATTTTCTCACAGTTCTGGAGGCTGAAAGTCCAAGATCAAGGTGCCAACAGGGTTATTTTCTGCCAAAGCCTCTCTCCTTGGCTTGCAGATGACTGCCATCTTGCTGCCCATTCAGAGTTGCCCGTCTGGTACCTCTTCCTCTTATAATGAATGATACCAGTCTTGTGGGAGTAGGGCCCCATTCTAATGGCATCATTTAAACTGAATCACCTCCTTAAAAACCTTAAACACAGTTTAATATGGTTACATTCTGAGGTACCAGTGGTTGGGACTCTAACATGAATTTTGGGAGGACACAATTCAGTGAACAGAGAGAGGGGAGGGGGGGTGAGCCTCAGTGGTCTTCAAGGCAGAGTGTAATGGTGAGGCTGTGAGTGTCAGAGAAGGAGGGTGGCTCTTGCTGGTGGCACTCAGAGTTTTGGGGCCCCTCTCCTTTCCCACCCTTGGAGGTTGAGAGCAGTGTACTACTTATCCTTAGCTTATCAATATCAGGTCTCATTTTAACCTGGAAGTTTTTTGTTGTAGTGTTGTTTTAACATGATAGAGGCATGAAAGTATTTATGTGCTGGAGTAAGGAGCCTATGAGACTTTTTTTTAAAACTGCTTTTTGGGGGGTAGTTTTATGATTTTATTAACAAAAATATGACATGCACATGAGCCATCTATTCATTTTCTTCACCGTGCACCTGGCATTGGGATTGGTGACTCTGGTGGCCAGTTGCGCTGCTCTTTCCACAATGGCTTTTTTGCTTCTTGGAGGAGACACTATGAGCAATCTCTGCATAGTGGGATTTGTTGCCACCAGCAGCACTTCATGCTCCTTATCTTGTGAACTAGAAACTTCCAGAAGCCACTGGCAGCACAGGCTTTGTTTTCTTGTCACTCCCATAACCACTGTTGGGCATCAAGATCTGACATCAAGATCTGGCCCTTGACTCTCCTGCACACCCCCTTGTCAATGCCTCTGGGTTTCCACCAGTTGCACTTAATTTTGACACATTGGTCTTACTGGGGCCAGAAGAACTTCTTGGTCCTTTTTTTTAATGATCTGGGGCTTCGCCAGAGGTCTGAGGGCAGCCATGATGCTGAATAGGAGATGGCTGCCACCTCCACAGGCAGTGCCAAGGAAGACAAAAATCACTTTTCTTAGTTAGCTATTCAAGCTACAGCAAATGAAACAACTTGGGGACTGGGAGGTGAAGGGAAGCAAAAATTCAGGGAGGAGAAATCATACCATAAAACTAGAGATGCTGATTGGAGTGCCCCAAATCCTTTGGTTCTTATATATTTAACAAGTACCTGTGATACATGGTGTATCTTTATGTTTAGACAGAGAAGAAGAAGTGGATAAAATTAAAACTATGATTGCAATAATAGTTGAAGGAAAAATTATGCATTATTTTGACTTTGTGCAAAGCAACAATATAAAACTTAATACATGAGTGCTAATGGTTCTTAGACTAAAGAAGAAATGAGAGCATAAATATGTTAAAACAAATTATTGTTATATAGTGAAAAGGAGTTGGTTAGGTTCAAGTGGTAAATTCTGAATTTAGACTATAAATGTATGTGCTTGCTTATATTCATATCTAACTAAATCTTCAGTTGCACTTGGCTTATTGATCAACGTTTGATTCAAGTGAGAACTGAAAGTTCTTTTGCAATTGGACAGGGAGCCTGTCTAGTCTCAATAAGCTATTTTTGAGAACATTTGAAGAACAGAACAGCATTTTCTTTGCAAACATTAATTTGCCACATCATACAAAACTATTCCCCTTGGACCACCTATATCAGAATGGTACCATCTCAGTTTTCCAGATACAGAACAGCTCAATTCTCTCCCTGAGGAAGCGTAAAAGCACCAGTGGCCCAAGCTGATGCCAAATTAAGCAGTCAACTGGTTCTCATCCAATACAGCTAAACCAGATGGGCTGCTTCAGAGACTTCCAGGCCAATTCCATTTATTTTTCAACCCACATTTAATAGATTTGTGCATTGCCTGCCTTTTAGGAGGAAGAAAAAGAGCACATTTTAAATACCTCCCTTTTGTAAGTATAAAATAATACCTTCATGTTTATGGAAAATGAAAAGTTAAATAAAAACAAAATATAGGTCATTCATAACCCTGCTTTAAGGCTTTAACATATTTCTTTCTAATATCTTGAAGGCATTTTTTAAAGATTTTATTTATTTATTCATGAGACATACACAGAGAGAGAGAGAGAAAGAGAGAGGGGCAGAGGGAGAAGCAGGCTCCATGCAGGGAGCCCGACGTGGGACTCGATCCCGGGTCTCCAGGACCACACCCTGGGCCGAAGGCGGCACTAAACTGCTGAGCCACCCGGGCTACCCTTGAAGGCATTTTTATAATGAAAATCATCTTGTATATACATGGATTTTTTTTCATCCTTCATTACTTAAGATTATTCCTATTCCACTTAAAACTCTTCCCAAGCATTAATTTCATGGCTTCTAGATATTTCTTTGTGTGTATCCAATAGAAGGAGAGAGACAGCAGGCCAGGGTGAGACTTAAACTGAGAAGGTAGTCCAAAAGCAAGCCAAGGGTAGATTAGTGATATGTCAAAAGGCCAAACTGATCATCAGGACAAGAGCCCAAGAGAAGGTCCAAAGCTGGGGGTTGATAAGCCATGGTGGAGAATGTTGGGGAGGAGAAAGCTTGTTCCACTTCTCTTGAACTCTCAAGCTGTGTTGCTAAAACCACTTTATCACACCAAATTCTTTCTTCTCCAGGATCAATTATTTTTCAGGGGCGCTGTGGTCTTTTCCTACATGCTGGCTTTTGTTGGCATCCTCTTCTTCCCTACCGGAAGTATATCTACTATACTGGAGTATAATCTTTTTTTTTTTTTTTTTTACTGGAGTATAATCTAAACTCCAACTGTGGGCTTCAGTTAATGCTTTTTCTGCTCCAGTGGCCATGTGTATGAGTTAATTCAGACCTATACTCAAAGGAGGGAACAGCAAACATATTTGCTTCTCTGTTCTGGCCTAACTGGGGCCCCTGCTGCAGTGATTTAGCTGTTTTCCTAGAAGGGGAGTTTAGAGCATTTCATGATTATAAATAATACTGTAATAGCACCTTTTTGCATTATCTCTGGCAATCATCCACATCTCAGGTAATTTCTTTCAGGAAGATTCAAAACAGAGGAATTACACAGTCCAAAGGTATAAACTTTTTTTTTTTTTTTTAGAGAGAGCGAGAGTGTGCACGTGAGTAGGGGTAGGGCAGTAAGGGCAGAGGGAGAGGGAGAGAGAGAATCTTAAGCACATCCCACTCAGGCCCAGCTCAGAGTCCAACCTGAGGCTCAATCTCATGACCCTGAGATCATGACCTGAGCTGAAATCAAGTCAGATGCTTAACTGACTGAGCCACCCAGCCACCCCAAAAGGTATAAACATTTTAAAGGGTCTTGATACATAATGCAAATTGCCTTCCACAAAGGTGGTTCCAACTTTCACTCCCACCTGCCACAGAGGACAGAAGAAAAGGCACATGTGGGAACACATTCCTCTGTTTCCTTCTTTTTTTTAAAGATTTTATTTATTTATTTGACAGAGAGCACACATGCACAAGTAGGCAGAGTAGCAGGCAGAGGGAGAGGGAGAAGCAGGCTTCCTACTGAGCAGGGACCCCCCCCCCCCCACACACACACCTCATGCAGAGCTCAATCCCAAGACCCTGGGATCATGACCTGAGCCGAAGGCGGACGCTTAACTGATTGAGCCACCCAGGCGTCCCGCATTCCTGTGTTTCTAAGGGTAGGATCTGACAGCTGCAGTTACAGCCAGAAGCCTTGGTTTAAACTCTGAATTGTGACCTTGGTGGATCATTCACTTTTCTGAGACGTGGTTTCCTCGTATGTCTAATGGGACTAATAACATCTTCCCAAAGACTATTGGAATTTGTGAGAAACTGCACATATGAGGCTTAATTCAGATCCCCTTTCAGCTCTGCTTAGAGACCAATCTTGGAACACAATGAGAGTTTAGAATTTAATGGCCAACAATGGTCTAATGGACAACCCTTCCCAGCCACCTTCACAAGAGTTAGGTAAGTGAGAACAATCCTCTCCTTTCCTCTCCTCTCCTCTGCTCTCCTTTGTGACTGACCAGACATGGAGGCTGGAAGTGGGGCTTACCCAGAGCCCCCAGACCACACCACACCTGCACTGCCTGCCCTGCCTCCCAGATGTGTGTGTGTGTGTGTGTGGGGGGCCTGCTACTCCACCTTGGTAGAATAAGAAGCCACATGGTGGATGCAAAACTTTAGACTAATGTTTCTGTTTTATAAATGGTTCCACAGTTTTGAATTCAGCTGAATTCCACACTTGCCAACAATAGCAAAGTAAGAACACAATTCAGCACCTCATTAATCCCAACATTATTACGTGTGTGGTTTTTGTTTCACATTAATATTTATTTATCTCAAAAAAAAGCCAGGACCAAGTTAAGCATGTTATAGTCATCCAGCCTGAAGGTCAGGAAGGTACTGGCAGAAGGGAAGAGACAGGAGTTTCTGGGGGAAGCAAAGACCGTAGCTGACTTTAGTTCATGTCCTGATGAGTAACACTCATTGATCATTTTTAAGGACTTCAAAAATTAGGTGAATTTTTGGACTGACTAAACTAAAACTATGAGATTCATGAACAAATTTAGAGTAGACTCTGAGCCTTTGAATCTACCTACCAACCTATTCATCCCCAACAACTAAAACCTCAAATCCTGGTGGCTTGTTAGTAGCATCTTAGCTCTTGAATGGATCTCAGGTACAACTTTCTGGTTTTACAGATAAGGAAGCTGAAGTTCAGAGAAGTTCCATGATTTGTTCAAGATTGCCCAAGTGCGGGATCCCTGGGTGGCGCAGCGGTTTGGCGCCTGCCTTTGGCCCAGGGCGCGATCCTGGAGACCCGGGATCGAATCCCACGTCGGGCTCCCGGTGCATGGAGCCTGCTTCTGCCTCGGCCTGTGTCTCTGCCTCTCTCTCTCTCTCTCTCTCTCTGTGACTATCATGAATAAATAAATAAAATCTTTAAAAAAAAAAAAAAAAAAAAAAAAAAAAAAAAAAAAAAAAGATTGCCCAAGTGCTTATGGGCAGAGCCAAGCTATGACTGAGGCCGGTTATTTTGCTCAGTCCAACATACACACTTCCTCCCTCTGTCTGCATTTGTGAAATGTTTATCATTACAGTACCTATTGTGACTTCAACAAAACAGAAAAGCAATCAGAAAATCAGTGGTTTAATTTTACTGGAATTAAAGTTAATTCCAGTATAAGAAACTGCAGTAGGATGGGACACCCGGGTGGCTCAGCGATTGAGCATCTGCCTTCAGCTCAGGGCGTGATCCCAGAGTCCTGGGATCGAGTCCCATATTGGGCTCCCTGCATGGAGCCTGCTTCTCCCTCTGCCCGTGTCTCTGCCTCTCTCTCTGTGTATCTCTCATGAATAAATAAATGAAATCTTAAAAAAAAAAGAAACTACAGTAGGGGGCTCCTGGTTGGCTCACTCAGTGGAGCATGCAACTCTTGATCCCAGGTTGAGTGTACAGCCTACTTGAAAAAAGGAAAGAAAGAAAAAGAAAGAAACTACAGTAGGACATGCACGTGGAGTTTTGTTCTAACTGAACTGATAAGAGCCCTATCTCAGGAAAGAGAGAACTGGGGGAGGCAAGGGAAAGCTGTTTCTAATCTATTTACAGAAAATGTGTAAGTGCAAAAAAGTACTTTGAACTTCTCTTAAGTGGGACAAAGATAGAAGTATAATACCCAGTTTCCAAGATCTATAAAGAACTTATTAAACTCAACAGCAAAGAAACAAACAATCCAATCATGAAATGGGCAAAAGACATGAACAGAAATCTCACAGAGGAAGACATAGACATGGCCAACAAGCACATGAGAAAATGCTCCGCATCACTTGCCATCAGGGAAATACAAATCAAAACCACAATGAGATACCACCTGACACCAGTGAGAATGGGGAAAATTAACAAAGCAGGAAACCACAAATGTTGGAGAGGATGTGGAGAAAGGGGAACCCTCTTGCACTGTTGGTGGGAATGGGAACTGGTGCAGCCCCTCTGGAAAACTGTGTGGAGGTTCCTCAAAGAGTTAAAAATAGACCTGCCCTACGACCCAGCAACTGCACTGCTGGGGATTTACCCCAAAGATACAGATGCAGTGAAACGCCTGGGACACCTGCACCCCGATGTTTCTAGCAGCAATGTCCACAATAGCCAAACTGTGGAAGGAGCCTCGGTGTCCATCGAAAGATGAATGGATAAAGAAGCTGTGGTCTATGTATACAATGGAATATTCCTCAGCCATTAGAAACGACAAATTTGACGTGGATGGAACTGGAGGGTATTATGCTGAGTGAAATAAGTCAATCGGAGAAGGATAAACATTATATGGTCTCATTTACTTGGGGAATATAAATAATAGTGAAAGGGAATAGAGGGGAAGGGAGAAGAAATGGGTAGGAAATATCAGAAAGGGAGACAGAACATGGAAGACTCCTAACTCTGGGAAACGAACTAGGGGTGGTGGAAGGGGAGGAGGGTGGGGGGTGGGGGTGACTGGTTGGCGGGCACTGAGGGGGGCACTTGATGGGATGAGCACTGGGTGTTATTCTGTATGTTGGCAAATTGAACACCAATAAAAAATACATTTATTAAAAAAAGAAGTATAATACCCAGCCGACTTTTCTCACCTTCCTTTATGTTTTCTGATTCTACAAATATTTAGCCACTGAGAGCAGGATAGGTCAGCAGAGCACCCTACACATTCAAGGGTTTGTGGGTCAAAGCCTCGGGAGGGGTATGGGCCGGATTATGAGTGGGGTGTGGACTTTTGTTACTACTTAGAGAATGGGGTAATAGTAAAGGATTTAGAGCAGGGGGAACAATACCTCTGAACTTTGCTTCACGAAGAAGGAAGATCTGGGAGCAATGTGTGCTAAGAAAGGAAGGAAAAGAGATCTCAGGTCCCAACCACTTGGCAGATGTATAAAATCATTGAAGAGACAAGTGGGAAAGACCTCACCTAACTTGCAGAACTAGGAATTATCTTAGTTTGGGATCCTTCCAGAAGCAGACAAGGATTCAAGTGCAAATTGCTTCTGTGAGAGGTGATCTCCAGAAACACTGGTTGAGGAGAGGGGAAACAGGAAGAGAAATGAAGACAGTCACGGGTGTGTTAGCAAGCCAGTTTGTAGTGTGGATCACTGGAGGTCAATCCCACTGGGAAGCTCTGAAAGATAGAGGAGACACGCCTCAGACTTTTACCCACAAGGGACCAGGAAGGTGGAGGATTCCTTCACCAATTCCCCAACCACTGTTGATTTAGAACTGCTTCCAGAAACACTAACTAGCCAGCACTCAGGGCTTGCCCTGTCTATAAGCCCAATGTGCTCCAACAAAAAAAATGCTCCCTGGCACAGAGTCACTGGAATCCAGGGGTGAAGAGTGAATGTCAAGGGAATATGGGTAGAGCACCGACAGTCTGATATGCAGACGCCTGTTTCTCTCCGGAGCTACTCAAGCAGGCCTGGATCCTGTCAATGGGATTCAGCACTCTGTAAGTAGCTGGGTGGGAAGAGCTCTGATTGGACTTTGTTCTCCAAATTCTGTGATTCCTTCACCTTCAAAAATAGGCCACCCTACCTATGAGCACCCTTTGCATTCTTGCCTGTATCTGATTCCATTTTTTAATCAATGCCCCTTTTAAAATTCTTCTCCACAGCACAGATTTACTTGAGGAACTAAAGAGGAGTGTTCTGCACATCTTTATACAATTGCATTTTTAAAACGCTTCTCTAATGAGATTACAGAAGACTGGAAATTATAGTAATGAAAGCATTAGGCATGTGATACCCAAGGTAGGAAAGAAAAACATATGAACTCAACGTGCCTTAACTTACTTCAGTGAAGCTGGCGACAAGCAAGCTATCCATCTCCATCATTTACTAGAATTAATTCAAAGTCCGTCTAGGGTTCGATCCAGAATAGAAACTTGCCAGGACTTCAAATTGGAAGCCATTCGAAATTAAAACCAGCATGACATATTTTATTTTCAGAACCACATGACTCAAAATTTAAGAAATTTGAAGAATTTCTGGAAAATTCCATAATAGGTTAATGACGATTTACTTCAAAAGGAGAGAAGGGACTTTCTTAGGGAAACAATACTTGCTTACATCTGTGGACCTTAAAGCGGATCTTTTTGTTCTCTTTCAGTTTATTAGAGGGGTAGGGGTGGGAAAGTGCTAACGGCTCCCAGGATGGATTTTTGAGTGCTGAGGTCCACCCAGTGAACTCCACAGCCAAGTAGCCAACCCTTGAAAATACATTTACATCATGGAAGTAGAAACGCCAAGCCCCAGATGACCTCTGTGGGAAGGAATAAACGTAAAGCCCAGGATGAAAACGTGGCATCTCTGGGTGAGACAGCTTTTCCTTCATTTTCGTTTGCCCCTTTGCCCTGGAAGACCTTAGAATCTGGTGGGGGAGATTAGACTCACCGATGAAGACCTCCAGGATAAAGTTGGGAGGAGGGCAGCCTGGGTGGCTCAGTGGTTTAGCGCCGCCTTCAGCCCAGGGCCTGATCCTGGAGACCTGGGATCGAGTCCCACGTCGGGCTCCCTGCATGGAGCCTGCTTCTCTCTCTGCCTGTTGTCTCTGCCTCTCTCTCTGTGTTTCTCATGAGTAAATAAATAAAATCTTTAAAAATAATAATAATGAAATTAGGAGGATTAAATTTAATCGTGTGTTCCAATTTCCCTTTGTACTTACAACGATTAAAATGATCATAACAACAATAATAATAGGAAGCCATTTGTAGAACATGTTCAGTAGCCTAGACTCTACGAGGTCATTATTATTACTACCTTATTTTAGAGATAGAGAAACTAAGGCAGTGACCCAAGTTCACACGGGCAGTTACTGGTGGAGCTGAGATTCAAATCCAAGCAATCTGGGTTCAGAGTCCACATTCTTAACAACGATACTATCAACCACACAGCAATTTTTTACTATTAAATTGTTCATGTACACAGCTGTTTCCCAGTTACTCCGGAAAGTTCTATGAGGTAAGAGACTCATGTTTTGTTTTGTTAAAGATTTTATTTATTTATTCATGAGACACAGAGAGAGAGAGGCAGAGACACAGGCAGAGGGAGAAGCAGGCTCCATGCAGGGAGCCCGATGCGGGACTCGATCCCAGGACCCTGGGATCACGCCCTGAGCCAAAGGCAGACGCTCAACTGCTGAGCCACCCAGCATCCCGAGACTCGTGTTTTTATTCTTGTGTTCTAGCACTTGACACAGAGCGTAGTCCCAGAAGATTCTGGATAAACATTTATTGAACAAATGAATGAATGAAGTTGAAGCGCAGGTGAGATTCTGTGGCTATTTGGAGAAGGAAAAAAATGACATTTATTCACATATATGAAGGAAGGCTGCATGGAAGAAGTAGCATTTAGTCTCTGTCTCAACTGATCAATAGGACCCAGGGAGGTGGAGGGATGTTTTTCAATTCTATGCTGAAAATGCAGACCTTTGGTCACTCGGGAAGTAACTGGCTGGTTGGAGTGTCTACAGCCTGTGACATAACAGGCCTGCTCACCAGAAGGAATGGATATCCTATTGCCAAGTGCTTAGAACCATGGGTCCATCTGCCTCCAGAGGCCGGAGACTGCTGGAGACACAGTGAGGGGGTCGACACTCCACAAGTGGAGGCCTATGCATGTGGGAGGCCAGGGAGTATGAGGCTACACAACCTGGCTCTGCTGGGCTGGGTCCCACCCTGAAGGGCCAAGGCTCTGGGCAGAGGCATCTAGTCCACAGAATGCCCAGCTCTGAGGGGCTGCTGCTGCTGGGAAACACCTGTCAAAAGGAATCTCATGGGTGGAACTGACCAGGTGACCACCATGCCCTATGGAACCAACCTAGTGGTGCTGCCGGTGGTGCGTGCATAGCAGCAAAGAAGGGAATTGGCAGATTGAGAAAAGCCCAGACAGCAATCCAGGCCTGAGGAGGGACTAGGAATAAATCCAGGCTCTGAGACACATCCCACCTATTGGGACTGGGTGAACATGTGAGGGGCCTTACTCGAGTTGGCAGCTTTGGAAATCAGACCGTAAAGGCACTTAATATCTTCATAATGAAGGGAACTTTTCACAGGGGGCCAGTGGGGAATCCAGTCCTCCTCCGAGGCTAGCCTGACAGGACTCCGGGAACTGATAGCTGGATTATGCAAATTCTGTTGACAGATACCAACCAGACTTGTGTAGGGACTCAGGGGTTCCTGGCTGGCCCAGTTGGTAGAGCATTTGACTCTTCATCGGGGTCATGAGTTTGAGCCCCATGTTGGGTGTAGAGATGACTTAAAAAAATAAAAGACTGGTTTAGGAATTTACAACCCTGCGTGATAGATATAGGGAGGACTGTTGGGGTTCGCCAAGGTTGGATTGTGTGAACTGTGGAGAGCTGACTCTCAATGTTAAATGACTGGCCATGTGTAGGAAGCAGCAGGAAACAACTGGAAAATCCCAGGCCCAAAATACAGGCTACCTAGTTTTAATTTCCCATTTGATGACATCACAACTTGGCAGTATCAGTAAAGCCAGGCAGAGTAGTTGGAGAGAACTAGAGGCACTTACCCAAAATCTTAAAATCTTTGACTCCACGGTCCCACACTCTAATTGCATCCTCCCTCCCTGCCATCCACAGTGACACTTTCAGACGTTCCCAGCACACTCGAAGTCCTCTGCCCTAGCTTGTGACCTCCCCACAGCTCACTGGGGGTAGGGGAGCCAAGCAGAAGGCCCTCTCCTTCATGCTGCCCAACACAGGTCAGACGCATTCCTTCTCTCCCTCCCTTACAGTCTTCCTTCCATTTCTGTCAGGGGGTGTCCACCTTCCATCCACCCTGGGAAGGGTGACCCCCCCCTTCCCAGGGCTTCAGTCACCCGATTCTTCTGCATTTTCACCCCCATAGCTCTTCTGCCTTTTATTCATCTAGTGTTAAACTCTTTCAAATCAAACCCTCTTTTCAATGCCTCTCATCTTGCTATGGCCAATTCGTTTCCTTCCCTTTCGGTCCAGATCCAGCGTCTTTCTTCTGATCCTCACTTCTCACCTCCCATTCATTATTCAACCCCCTGTTGGTTAGTCTTCAACCCTGGGCAAGTGGGGCAAGCCGCTGCAAGCACTCCCCCTAAGCCAGTGAAGGACCTCTCTGCCAAATCCAGTTCACACCACAGGGCTGGCCACTGCCTCCTTTCAGAGGTCTCCTCCCCTGACTTAGGTGATATTGCTCTCTCCTCCCCTCCTGTGATCTTTGCTTGCTCTCTCTCTGTCTTCTCCATGGGTTTCCTGTGGTGGCCTCCTCTCTCCTTAAATCTTGCTCTGCTCCCGGGTCCTGCCCTGTCTTTCCCTCACTCTCCTCCTCTCACTTCTCCTCCCCTCGCCCCACCCCTCCTCTCACTCCTCACTCCTCATCTCCACTTTCCTCCTTCCCTCCCTCTCCCCAGCCAGGCCTTTCTCCATGGATGAGTCCATTCCCGAGATGTCCACCACCACCCATATTTAGATGGGCCTCTCCTCTGAAATCTACATTTTCCTGCCTGGACCACTCTCCTGAAGTCCAGACCCAGGGAGTCAGCCCATCTGGACAGTTCTCCATGGATGTAACCATGCTCAGCATGTCAGAAACTGAACTCCCCTTCCACAAAATTCTCTCTTGACCTCCTAAATCTCCCATCTTGAGGAATAATGCTAGTGCCCAACCAGTACCCAGAACCAGAAAACCCAGAAACCTGGCAGTCTTTCTCGATGACTCCCTCTCTCTTTCTCTCTCTCTTTTTTAAGATTTTATTTATTTATTCATGAGAGACTCAGAGACACACAGAAAGAGGCAGAGACACAGGCAGAGGGAGAAGCAGGCCCCACACAGGGAGCCTGACATGGGACTCAATCCCAGGACCCCAGGATCACACCCTGGGCCCAAGGCAGGCGCTCAACTGCTGAGCCTCCCAGGCATCCCAACTCCCTCTCCTTCCCCCCTACATACATTGAGCCACCACTGTCTAGAGTGTCTACCTGTCCCCTCTGTCATTTCGACCCCCCCACTGTGCATAGCTTTTTTTTTTTTATCTGGCCTGGATCCCAGCCTTGGTCCTCTAGCTGGCTGCCAAGGACTCCTTTGGAGATGGGCATGTGGTTATATCATTCCTCTGCTTTCTATCTTTACGTGGCTCCAAATGGCCCTCATGATTAAATCCAAACCTCTGACTATGACCTCTGAGGCCTCCTAGTCTCTTCCCAACCGCAACAGGCCACATTTGCCTGCTTCCCTCCTCTCTCCCCTGCCATTATTTCTACCTGAAATGCTCTCCCTCTTTTTCTTCCTTACTTCCCCTTCTTCAAACTCAGTATCCTCTGGGAAGTCTTTTCCAGCCTTTCTCTCCCTCCCCTCCTCCTGGCTAGGCTAGGTGCTCCCCATGCTGCCCACAGCTTCCATGCCCATCTCCAGCGTGGTCCTCGGCACACTGTCCAGTTTCCTTGACTGTCTTCCACCACCGATCTCTGGAGAACTTGACTTTTTTTTTTTAACTTGTGTACTGTAGCATCGAGTACAACTCTTGACACATATTCAGGTTGTTAGATCCACACAAGATTTTTCTTGCTTCAGAGGGCCACAGATATCACAAGTACACATCCCCAAAAGAAGTATCAAATACTTGGACACCACTGCCATGAGGTATCCACTGCTCAACCTGGCACAGCATCCCCTGTGGCCAAAAACATTTACTCTCGTGACTAACACCACTCAGGCTCCAGGGAAATGCTTCTGCACATCTCTCACCCTGTGTCCTTAAAACTAAAGGCAGCTAGCTATGTCCAGTCTTTGTAAGAGTTTGTAGTTGCACAGCAATGGACCTCAAAAAACAGCTATAGCTTTGGAGTACAGAGAAGATCTCAGTCATGGAAGTGCTTAGGCAAGAGAAAACACCAGTTAATCCATTAACATTTCTGTCACATGTAATGAATGTAATAGATCATTTCATAATGAAGTATCACTTCCACTACTCATCTCAGGCATCCACTCTTTCCCATCCCTTCTTCTTTAAGGTTGGGTTTCAGGCAGCCCCGGTGGCTCAGTGGTTAAGCGTCTGCCTTCAGCCCAGGGTGTGATCCTAGAGACCTGGGATCGAGTCCCTTGTCGGGCTTCCTGCATGGAGCCTGCTTCTCCCTCTGCCTCTCTCTCTCTCTCTCTCTCTCTCTCTCTCTGTGTGTGTCTCATGAATAAATAAATAAATAAAATCTTTTAAAAAAATAAAGTTGGATTTCCAAAGATACTCATGAATTACTGTGGCATTCAGTGTGGTTGCACACAATGACTGGCAAACATTTTGCAATATTAAACAATTCATTAATCTTGTTTGTGTGTGTGTGTGTAGAGACATATAGATGAAAAATGTGTGAAGCATGAATGATACGGAAGGCTGAATTGCATTTTCTTTACTCTGTGCTTTAGAAAAACCATTACTTTCTTATTATCCTCAAATCACTTAGTTGCAGTGGCTTCTAAATAATTCCATTCATGTGTTGTTTGTTATTAGTATGTTGTAACGTGAATGTGGTAAGTGTGCAGTATGTTTTTTTTTTAAGATTTTATTTATTTATTCATGAGAGCCACAGAGAGAAAGAGAGACAGAGACAGAGACAGAGGGAGAAGCAGGCTCCATGCAGGGATCCCAACCCGGGACTCGATCCCGGGACTCCAGGATCACGCCCTGGGCCGAAGGCAAGTGCTAAACCGCTGAGCCACCCAGGCGTCCCTGAAGTATGTTGATATTAATAAATTCAGGAGGTTTTAGAGAATGGTGAAACAATAAAATCTGGATAACTTTCTTAATGTTCCCTTAAAATATCTTCAACATGAATCTTTTTGAATTTGAAAGAAAACAAAGAAACAATTTCAATAGTGAACTGCATGCAGCCTGTTACATCTTCTGGCAGCAAAAATCACAAACAGCCTGAAATATTCTTTGATACCGTGCAAGAATCACAAGTTCAAAGTAAAATAATTTGTAATTCTACAAATAACCAGCTTGATATTTTCAACAAAAAATACATGTAGCTTATTATTTCTAATGACATAAATGTTAAATGCAAATGGACTCAAAAGTTGTATTGCTAAAATTTGGAAGTGCCAAAGATTTTTTTTAAAGATTTTATTTATTTATTCATGAGAGACACAGAGACGAGAGAGAGGCAAAGACACAGGCAGAGGAAGAAGCAGGCTCCATGCAGGGAGCCCGATATGGGACTGGATCCCGGGACTCCAGGATCATGCCCTGAGCTGAAGGCAGATGCTCAACTGCTGAGCCACCCAGGGATCCCCCAAAGATGTATTTTTATCAAAGTGGCCAATCATGCTCTGTTCAAACTCATGGTTCAAGTAAAAAGCTCACCATTATCAATGAAGAAAAATTAGAAATAACATCAAGAATTATTCCCTAGGGGGATCCCTGGGTGGCTCAGCGGTTTAGCTCCTGCCTTCGGCCCAGGGCACGATCCTGGAGTCGGGCAACCGGCATGAAGCCTGCTTCTCCCTCTGCCTGTGTCTCTGCTTCTCTCTCTATCATGAATAAATAAATAAATCTTAAAAAAAAGAATTATTCCCTAAATAAAGCTTTTTAAGTAGTAAAAGCATCCCAAAACTATTCAAAATGTCAAAAAAGCAAATGAAAAACATTTAGGAAACACAATCAGAATTTTAAACAATGTCACTGTGTAGTTAAAAGTAATCAAGCTTATTTCCTAATCAAGGAAAGAATAATATTGATGTGAGCATATCAATGCAATCAAGACTTCAAGTTCTCCTTATTATAAAACTTACCTAGTAAAACGAGGAAATAATTCTAAAGAAAACATATGAAACAAGGAGCCACAAATTTCAATAATTATCTAAGTTTCAACTATTTTGCATAAAAGTATTTTAATAATGTATTTAAATTATGAAATTCAAGTCTGAATAAAGTTTAATGGGTTTTGTTGGTATTATAGAAGCAAAAGGAGTAATATATTAAACTGTATTGTTGGTGCTTGGGAAAAAATGATACAAATGACAAATATTTACCAAAAAACCCTTATTACCTGATGAGAAGAAATGAGCTTTAGCCAAAATTTTAGGAATCTCTCTGGATATATTTTTTTAAGATTTTATTTATTTATTCATGACAGAGAGAGAGAGAGAGAGAGAGAGAGAGACAGGCAGAGGGAGAAACAAGCTCCATGCAGGGAGCCCGATGTGGGCTCGATCCCAGGTCTCCAGGATCACACCCCGGGCTGAAGGCGGCGCTAAACTGCTGGGCCACTGGGGCTGCCCTCTTTCTGGATATTTTAATTTGGAAATAAGCCACTGCACTCAGTTATCTCTGGATGATGCAATAAAAATGTGTATCAGGGTAAAATCTGACCCACTGCCTGATTTTGTATGGCCTGAAAACTAAAGAAGAAAAATATTTTGTGACACATGAAAAACACATAAAATTCAAATTCCAGTGTTTATAAAGTTTTATTGGAACCCAGCCACACCTATTGATTTACATGTTGTCCATGACTGCTTTCCCACTACAAAGCAGACTTGAATACTTAATACTGACACCCCGTGTCCTGCAAAGCCTAAAATAGTTACCATCTGGCCCAATATGGAAAAAGCTTAACATTCTCTGAAGTAGAACATTTAAAATCCTTTCCCCATAAATTTTATAATATACTGCCATACAAAAAGTAATAATTGAAAAGAATTAAATAAGACAGCCAAAAATCTGGGTTTCCTGGCTGGCTTAGTTGGTAGAGCATGCAACTCTCAATATCAGGATTGTGAGTTCAAGCCCCTATATTGGTGTAGAGATTACATTAAAAATAAATAAAAACTGGGGCAGCCCAGGTGGCTCAGCAGTTTAGAGTTTAGCACTGCCTTCAGCCCAGGGTGTGATCCTGGGGACCCGGGATCGAGTCCCATGTCAGGCTCCCTACAGGGAACCTGCTTCTCCCTTTGCCTGTGTCTCTGCCTCTCTCTCTCTCCCTCTGTGTGTGTGTGTGTGTCTCCCATGAATAAATAAATAAAATATTTAAATAAATAAATAAATACATACATACATACATACATACTGGGGCACCTGGGTGGCTCTGTCAGTTAAACGTCCGACTCTTGATTTGGGCCCAGGTCATGCTCTCGGGGTCATGAGATCAAACCCCACATTGCATCAGGCTCCCCACTTAAAGCAGGGAGTCTGCTTTAAGATTCTGTCTCTCCCCCTCCCCCTGCCCCTACCTCCACATTTGCGTTTTCTCTCTCTCTCTGTAAAATAATAAATCTTTTTTAAAAAATAAATAAAATTAAAACTAATAAAAAACGGGATCCCTGGGTGGCTCAGCGGTTTAGCGCCTGCCTTTGGTCCAGGGCGCGATCCTGGAGTCCCGGGATCGAGTCCCACGTCGGGCTCCCGGCATGGAGCCTGCTTCTCCCTCCTCCTGTGTCTCTGCCTCCCTCTCTCTCTCTCTATGTCCAACATAAATAAATAAATAAATCTTAAAAAAAAAACTAATAAAAAACCAACTGTAAATCTGGAAATTGAAGTAGTGAAAGGGAGAATATTTGGATCTTCTGGAGCAGTCTGTAAGATTAGAATCTGCAAAAGCAGTTTGGGGACAATATCTAGCCTTGTATGGTCACTTTCATAGAAATTATTAAGTGGGATTAATTAAATATTTTGGAAATTTTAAGATTTTTAAGAGATTTGGCTTAAGCCAGTGATATTCTTCCTAAGATGTCACTTTTTTCAGCTCTCCGAAAAAGAAATATTTTGATATTAATGCTGGCAGATTAATATGATGAAAGCAAAATGTTGCTGAGCATATAAAATAAGTAAATCAAAGATTTAAAAGAGGTGGATGATATTATTATAGATGGAGAATTAAGACATACCCTTTGAAACTAGGCAATTATCAATTCCAAGAAGAAATACTATTCATTTGCCTTAAAAATTATTTAAAAATGGATTTGTTGCTCCATGACAAATATGAGGGAAAAAACACGTAATATTAAAACTTTGACTGAATGGTGTTTGTGAATCTCTTTGGATTGAAGGAGAACAAAAATTTCTAAAAATAAGACAACCAATTTTATATAAAATTCCAATAAGTGATTTTCAGGACTTAGTCATGAAAATAAGAAAGATGCTCAATCTACAAAATTCTCACCCAGAATAAGAGCCAGAGAGTCTTCCAATGTCAATGCTGTAGGTTCAGCAAAAGCTGAAAGAAGCATCAGCACTATGAACAATATGATATTAAGATGAATTATCTTGAGACTACAAGCTACCTAATGACTATCAAGTTAATAATGTAGCTGTTAGCAGAATTTGATGTTGCTCCCTGCCCCAAATCACTCGGAGGCATTATTTGGCAGTAACAGACCATGTGATACAAAAGACCACATAAAGATTTTCTTAAAATAACAGAAATTATTAAAACTATTTGATGAATGTTTTTTTTTAAATTTTTTTTTTATTTATTTATGATAGTCACAGAGAGAGAGAGGCAGAGACACAGGCAGAGGGAGGAGCAGGCTCCATGCACCGGGAGCCCGACGTGGGACTCGATCCCGGGTCTCCAGGATCGCGCCCTGGGCCAAAGGCAGGCGCCAAACCGCTGCGCCACCCAGGGATCCCTTGATGAATGTTTTTTTTTTAAGATTTATTTATTTTAGAGAGAGTGAGAGAGAAAGCACTCAAGCTGGAGGAAGGGCAAAAGGAAAAAGAATCTCAAACAGACTCCCCGTTGAGCACAGAGCCCAACACAGGGTTCAATTTCACCAACCCGAGATCACGACCTGAACCAAAATCAAGAGTCAGACGCTCCACCAACTGGGCCACTCGGGCACCCCTTGATGAATGATTTAAAAAGCAGTTTTATAATATATAATATATAAACATACAGAGTGAGAGAATAAAAGGATTTATATGCATTTAATTTTTGATTGATGTATAGTATGGATCAATATATCCAAATGTCTCTATCTCCATCTACATATATTATATTTCTGTATCTGTATCTCTATCTTACTATACCTGTTGTTAAATATTTTGACCATTGCCCCTAGGCAAAACTCACATTCCACACTAGTTTTCTGTCCTGGCTTCACCTTTTGGATGGCACACATGGAATTGACTTCCCAGCTCTGACCTTGGCTCCGGGCAGGAACTATTCTGGTTCTCCCCTACAGCTGGCTACACTGCCTCAGACTGCCTTGAGTCACACCCCTTTTAATTCAGCTCAGGCCTCAGGAGCCTTCCTCCCCTGGCACAGCCAGTGGACAGCATTCCCACTTATCTTTCCTAGGTCAGTCTCAGCAGGGCCTGGGTAGTTAAAGGAAGCCTGTTCACTCCCTTTCTGCATGTATCAAAACTTGCTGCCCGGGAATCGGCCGATCTCTTGGCCAAGATGCTCTTTTCCCAAGGGCCATTTTTTTTTTTTTCCCAAGGGCCATTTTTATTTCATGTCTTGACTTCAGTTGCAGAAGGAAAAGCTTTATTCCTCTACAGAAGAATTTCAGGCATCAGAGGCAGCTGGGAAAGAATTCTGGGAGCCGAAGAATCTAGAATGCTAATGTTTTATGAGTCCTTCTGCAAATCAAAAGAGAAAAAAATTAGACTTTTAACATATTTTTCCAGAGAGGGGAAGAAAAGTTCCCCTACATTCTTTGGTTTCTGCTTTATCACTGAATGCATCATGTGAGTACACAGGCTTAGATGAGATGCAGTTATTATCTGATACATCACTTGCTATGTTATAAGATATGAAGTTATGAAGTTTAATAGAAAAAGACAGCTTGGGGCACCTGGATGGCTCAGCCAGTGAAGCATCTGCCTTCGGCCCAGGTCATGATCCCAGGGTCCTGGGATGGAACCTGCATCGGGCTCCTTGCTCAGTGGGGAGCCTGCTTTTCTATTTCCCTCTGCTGCTCCCCTTGCTTATGGTCTCTCTATCAAATAAATAAATAAAATCTTTTTTAAAGAAAAAGGCAGCTTAAAAAGACATCTGTGTAAACCAGCTCTCAGAATCATGTTCAAGAGGTCTTAGATCTTTTTTTTTTTTTTAAGTAAGCTCTATGCCCAACATGGGGCTCAAACTCATGACCCTGAGATCAGAGTTGTGTGCTATATGCACAGAACCAGCCATGTGCCATAAGAGGTCTTAAATCTTTTTATTTTTTTAAAAGATTTTATTTATTTATTCACAAGAGACAGAGAGTGAGAGAAAGAGGCAAAGCAGGCTCCATGCAGGGAGCCCAATGTGGGATTTGATCCCCGGGATCATGCCCTGAGCCAAAGGCAGACGATCAACCACTGAGCCACCCAGGCGTCCCGAGAGGTCTTAAATCTTAACATCAATTGATCAACTGACCATAAGTTGAAACAAATAAGTATGTCTATATCTTCAATAGGGCATACAATAAAAAAAATAGCATAAATTGGATGCTTCTTTTACGCCGGGCATTGTGTTAAGAATTACATATGCACTAGAGCACCTGGGTGGCTCAGTCAGTTAAGGATCTGCTTTCAGCTCAGGTCATGATCCTGGGGTCCTGGGATGAGCTCCACTCGGGCTCCCTGCTCAGTGGGAAGCCTCCTTCTCCCTCTCCCTCTGCCTGATGCTCACCCTGCTTGTGCTATTTCTCTGTCTCAAATAAATAAAATCTTTAAAAAAAAAAAAAAAAAGAATTACACAGGCACTGTCTCATTTAATCTTCAAAACAAATTTAGGATATAGGTACTATTTTTATTCCCATTTACACATTTTATAGCATGCTGGGTATTCTTTTTTTTTTTTTTGAAGATTTTATTTATTTATTCATGAGAGACACAGAGAGGCAGAGACATAGGCAGAGGGAGAAGCAGGCTCCTCGTGGGGAGCCCGATGTGGGACTCAAGCCTGGGACCGGGACCACACCCTGAGCCAAAGGCAGATGCTCAACCGCTGAGCCACCCAAGCGTCCCAATATGCTGGCTATTCTCTACTTGAATCCCTCTCCTAATCCATTCTTGGCCCATGTGGGCCCCGCTCTGTGCCCCAAACTCCCATATCCTTTGGATTCTGTTTGGATTTGGCCAAGGGAGTCACCACAGGAGATGGAAGGGTGCAAGAAGACAGAGAGGTTGGGCCTGACTGAGGCCAGCCAGGCTGGGATATTTCTTCCCAGCTCCCTCTTCTCCCTCTATCTGGTTATGGCAGCAGCTGCCTCCCTTACAATGACAGCCTCTGTCAGCCCCTCTCCAGAGTACCAGCTCTCACTGGGAGCTGGAAATACCATTTCTTTCTCTTCTTTCCAACCCAACAGTCATAAGAGCTTCCCACTGCTGCTGGTATCTGGGGGCCCTGACTTCTCTTGCCGGTTCCTTTAACCCTGTTCACACCTATATAAACAGTGTCTTCATTAAATTATCTCTGCAGATCCCAGCTCAGTGTGCCTTCTGTTTCCTGCTGGAACTCTGACTAATACGTTAAATCTGCCAAAGATCCTGGTCCATTTAATTTCTTTACTTACTACCTTTTAAAAAATGCTATGTTTGTGTTTGTTTTGAAATGGCTATTTGGCTTTATTTGAAAAGAAGTGTTCTTACACATGAAGTTACCTGTTTTTTGGGTGGGCACTGACTAATTTGACCTTTGGCTGTAGAAACCATCTTCTGTAGCCATATATACATACTGATGAATATCAATCCTCTTCATGGGATTGCTCTTCTTATTCACAAATGTGTAGCTAAAAAGTCTCAAGGGCTGATGTTCAGTGTGACACAAGCACACATTATAGTAACTGGAAAGCAATTTTTATCCTTTTAAACCAAAATAAACATTTGGGGGCATTTCTGGAAAATGTGATTAGGCAACTTAGAGCAAGACACTGTTGACGGCTTTAGCAAGTTCTGTGTGGAGAACTTTATTGGCAGCTCAAAGGGTTCAAGAGCTCAATTGCATTCTTGGGAAAACTTGAATATTTATGATATAATTTCATATCATATATGGATAAATTTTCTTTTTTTAATTTTATTTTTTTATGTAATCTCTGCCTTCGGTGTGGGGCTTGAACTCCCGACCTGGAGATCAAGAGTCACATGCTATACAGACTGAGGTGAGCCAGGCACCCCAGGGATGAATATTCTCGGGTTTAGGCAAATTAATATGTTTTTAAAATAAGAGCAGAGGGTCACCTGGGTGGCTCAGTTAAGCATCTGCCTTTGGCTCAGGTCATGATCTCGGGGTCCTGGGATCAATCTCCACATCGGGCTCCCTGCTCAGTGAGGATTCTACTTCTCCCTCTCCCTCTGCCCCTCCGTGCTGCTTGAGTGCATGCTCTCTCTCTCTCTCTCTCTCTCTCTCAAATAAATAAATAAAATCTTTGAAAAAATAAAAGCACAGATTGGAAATAGAGATTTGAGTTGCAACTTCACACTGGCTCCCAATTTCTTAGAAGTTAGGTGGGAAAATATATTTAAAAGCTTGTCTTGGAATCTGTCTATATCCTCAGGCATAACTCAGTATCAAATAATGTGTAAGACAACCACACATAATAGATTTTAAATATCACATAAACGTAATCCAATTTTCCTTTTCCCAACCCTCATGATTCATATTTTCTTAGCCACTGGAATTCTTACGTATAGTTTCCAAGTTGATAGGGTTGACTTTTTTTTAATGGTGGTGTGACTAAGCAGAGATAGTTTCTGGGTAGAGCTCTGTTGCTCCAGGCACCAGCTCACCACCTGGACGTGCTCGGCCCTGGGCACGCACATGTGAAGATAATTGTGACTTTATCAAAGCCCAGTTCTTGGTTCTCCTTTCCTCAGCACAAGCCCAGGAAACAAGCCGAAAATACAGGTTGCAACATTATGTAAGTTTGCATTGCATTTTTAGAAAGATATGAGATTTTTATCAGAACCAATCAACTTAGTAATTAAACTTTTATATACTTATTTTAAAGTGTTCATTTTTGCACTTAATCATTTAAATAAATGGTTGCATAAGAAAGTAGCGCTTTAAATGTTATCTTAGGTCAAATAACATTGCAGAGTTGCTAAGGTAGAAAATAATTACAAGGGGCACCTGGGTAGCTCAGTTGGTTAAGTGTCTGCCTTTGGCTCAGGTCATGATCCTAGGGTCCTGGGATGAGCTCCACATCAGGCTCCCAGGGAGCCTGCTTCTCCCTTCCCCTCTCCCTGCTGCTCCTCCCACTTGTGCTCTCTCTCTCTTTCTGTCAAATAAATAAATATTTTTTTAAAAAAGAAAATATTACAAAACATAGCTGCTAATTTTATGGATATTGGACTACATTGGAAAGGTGATCTCAAGGTCTGAAATAAGATCTAAGACCTCAAAATCCTATCTGCTGATTTCTGCCTGAAACTTCCGGACAGAGTTTCTTTTAGGTGAAACTCTCAATGCCTGTTGAAATGAAAATACCATCACAGAAAGGTAGTAGTTTATATTAGATTTGGCTGCAAGTAACAGAAAACCCAAAATAACAATGCTTAAACCCATAGGAGTTAATTTTTCCCTCATGTATAATACATTTTTTAAAAAAGATTTTATTTATTTATTCATGAGAGACACAGAGAGAGAGGCAGAGACATAGAGGGAGAAGCAGGCTCCTTGCAGGGAGCCTGATGTGGGACTCGATCCCAGGACCCCGGAATCATGCCCTGAGCTGAAGGCAGATGCTCAACCCCTGAGCCACCCAGGCATCCCATGTATAATACATTTCGGAGTTGGTAGTTCAACATTGGGAAGGAAGTCCCATGGTCATCAAGAACCCAGTCCCCTTTGGTCTTTTTGCATCATCATCCTTAGCACATGCATTCTATCTCCAAGTTCCACTCAGAGTCTAAGATGGCTGCTGGAGCTCAAGTCATCACATATGTGTTCCAGCCAGCAGGAAAGAAGGAAGAAAGAGAGGCAAAAGGCCTATGCTAGTTTGTATCCCCTTCTAAAGAGGCTTCCTGAATATCCCATTCAAGAACTTCTCTTTATATCACATTAGTCAACCATGGCTGAAAGATAGGTTGAATAATAGAATCTTGTCACTGGTCTCAGTGAAATCTAGAATAAAACTAAGATTTGGTACCCAAGGAAGAAAGGTAACCAGTGGTCTCAGTCATAGAAGGATAACATTTTCAATCTTTTATCAGTCATTTGAGTGTTAGTGGAGATAAGGGACCTGAACAAATTATTTTAGGAGAGCATGAAAAGCAGTGGAATCTGAGAAGAGTGAAAGAAAAGAAATAAGACCAGGTTAGGGAAGGAAAGCTAAGGAAAAGATTCAGTGTTTGGCACTTACTAGTTAATCAAGAAGCACCTGCGGAAGGAAGGAGGCAGGGTTGAAAGAAGACAGGAAGGAAGGATTACTTTTTTGCGAATGCTTTGTTGATTTTTCTATCCCCAAAAGCCTCCAGCACAGGCTCTTGCCATTTAAATAGTTTTGGATGAGGGAGGCCTGGGTGGCTCAGTGGTTGAGCATCTAGCTGCCTTGCCTTCCACTACTCTCTCCCGCTAACCCATGCATTCTCAAAGAGAGTCATGTGGTCTCCAAAGGACCAAAAATCTTAGATATGACAATAATTCATGGCCCTGCAAAGGGCCACAAATACATAAGCAGGTAAGCAATATATTTGTGGATTTGAAATTTCGTGTGTCTGGGGGGCTGTCTATAGAGTGGGAGGAAGGTCAACGAAAGCACATTGAGAGGACATAATGAAAAAAAGGTTGAGAAACACTAAGTTATGAGTTCCTCGAGGTTGAAGGGGAGCAGAATATGCCACCCCAAAATGTGCCAAAATGTGTTCAAAATAATGTGGATTATTTTGAACTGAAGGCAATCATGACTTAGTAGACTCAAGGAAAACTTGTGCCTCTTCCTCACTGCCTAAAAGAATTCAGATAGGGGTCGTAGCCTGGAAAGTGAGCTACTACCAGAGATAACTTTGATCTGAAAGTCTTACCTTCATGGCAGGGCAAACATCTAATTATTGTAAATAAAGAACAAAAATGAAAGCAGGATTTAAATAGGACAAAAGGAGTAAAAAAGAAGTATTCTTTCTGAAAGTATCAGAAGAACAGAAAAGAAAAGGTCAAAGTGGGGAATGTGGACAATTTTCTGTCCCCATCTATCTCTTTGTTTCCCTCTCTCTTTTTAATTATTTATTTATGTATCTTTTAAGGAGGCTCTCTACCCAACATGGGGCTTGAACTCAGGACCCCAAGATGAAGAGTTGCATGCTCTACTGACTGAGCCAGCCAGGTGCCGCTCCCTCTCTCTCTTTTCTACTTTAATATTTTTTTTCCTTTTTCTCCCATTATAAAAGTTCTAAGATATGAGTAAACCTGCAGGAAGATAATGAAACTTCAAAAATAATTCATCTTTTAGAACTGTCAGAGAGCAAGAACTCCTGTCCCCTTCAAGGGTCCTTCCAGCTAGACTAAGAATCAAATTGACATGAGACATATTAACATGAGAAAATCAGGGACGCCTGGGTGGCTCAGTGGTTGAACATCTGTCTTCGGCTCAGGGCATGATCCCGCGGTCCTGGGATCAAGTCCCACATCGGCTTCCTGCATGGAGCCTGCTTCTCCCTCTGCCTCTGTCTCTCCCTGCCTCTCTCTCTGTGTTGCTCATGAATAAATAAATAAAATCTTTAAAAAAACACACACAAGAAAGTCAAATTTAATAGCATATGTATTGGAAGAATCCATATCGACATGGAAATTCCAGAAACAGGCAAAATGAGGTCTGTATGTCATTCTGAACATAGGAGCAGGGGGTAGGTGTCTGGGACTTCACAGGAAAGGAATGAACTTCACAGGATGATAAGAAGAGCAGATGTATGGTATTTAGATGTTTGCCCTACCATACACATGGGTCACTCAAATAAAATTTATCTCTGTTAATAACCCTTATTCTAGGAGAAAAAAAAACCCAATTTAGATTCTTCTGCATGGTTAAAGAAGGGACAAAAGTTTCTCTTGAGCCCACAGGATCTCAATTGGACTCAGCTCAAAATAATCTTAGTGCGGGGGCACCTGAGTGGCTCAGGGGTTGAGCGTCTGCCTTTGGCTCAGGGCATGATTCTGGGGTTCTGGGATCGAGTCCCACATTGGGCTCCCCACAGGGAGCCTGCTTCTCCTTCTGCCTGTGTCTCTGCCTCTCTCTCCATGTCTCTCATGAATAAATAAATAAAATCTTAAAAAATAATAAAAATAATCTTAGTGCCAGAGCAGCCCATTTAGAGGTGGCCTGCTTTCTGCCCCTATAGAACACTGAGGGAAATTTGTATTCTCACAATGAATACAATATTAATCTGAAGCAGTGGCTCCCAAGATTTTTGGAGTTTTGATGTGTGGTTGTTTGAACATATGGACTACATGCAGATTGTACATAAATGCACAGACACACACAAAACAAATGTTTTATTATCCTATAGAAATAACTGAAAAGAAAACACTTTGTGCAGGGCTTACCAATTTTGATCATGCTGGGCATCTCTGATGTATTCATTTTGGTAAATCACTTCTAGATCATTCCAGCTGATAAGGACTTAACCAATGGCTACTTAATTTTTTTTCAATAGCAGCGTTATTAAGATATAATTCACAGGGACACTTGGGTGGCTCAGTCAGTTAAACATCCCACTCTTGATTTCAGCTCAGGTAATGATCTCAGGGTTGTGAGATCAAGCCCCACGTGGAGCTCCCCGATCAGCTAGGAGTCTGCCTGAGATTCTCTCTCTCTCTCCCCCTCTGCCCCTGCCCCTGCTCCTGTGCTATAAATAAATAAATAAATAAATAAATAAATAAATAAATCTTTAAAAAGATATAATTCCCAAGGCATACAGTTTGTCCATTAAAGTGTAAAATTGTTTTTTATATATTCACAGAGTTGTACAACTAACTGTTCACCAATAATGAATTTTAGAACATTTCATCGCCCTAAAAAGAAACCCCTTACCCATTGGCAATCAGTTCTCATTTTCCCTGCCTGCTTCCCCCAGCTCCAGGTAAGCATTTAAAATTTACTTTCTACCTCTATAGATTTGCCTAGGCTGGACATTTCAGATAAATGAAATCATGCAATATATGTTTATGCTGACTTTTTTCACTTAGCCTCATGTTTTCAGGGATCATCCATCTTGTAGCATGTACCAGTACCTCCTTACTTTTCACGGCCAAATAATACTTTATTGTACAGATATTCCATATTTTGTTTATCCACTCATCAGTTGATGGACATCTGGGTTCTTTCCACTTCTTGGCTATTATTAATAATGCTGCTATAAACATTCATGTGCAAGTTTTTGTGTGGATATATGTTTTCATTTCTCTTGGGTATGTACTGAAGAGCAAAATCCTGCATCATATGATAACTCTGTGAAACTTTTTGGGAAACTGCCACACTGTTTTCCAAAATAGCTGCACAATTTTATATTCCCACTGGAATACTTTCTGTATATTCTTCCCTACAATCATATTATCATCTCTCCTTTTAATTGTAGCCATTGTAGTGGGTGTGAAATGGTATCTCATTAGGGTTTCATTTTGCATTTCCTTGATGATTAAGGATGATGGACAAATTTTCATTGTGCTTATTGGCTATTTGTATATCCTTGGAGAGATATCTATTCAGATCCTTTGCCCATTTTTTAATTGGGTTATCTTTTTATTATTGGGCTGTAAGAGTTTTTATATTTTCTAAATATAAGTCCCTTGTCAGATATAGGATTTGCAAATGAAGGGGAGCAGGATTTGCCACCAAAATATGCCTCTTTGACATATTGATTATCTGGGGCTGATTATTTTTTTTTTTAAAGATCTTGTTTATTCATGAGAGACACAGAGAGAGAGAAAGTGAGAGAGAGAGAGAGAGAGAGAGAGAGAGAGAGGCAGAGACACAGGCAGAGGGAGAAGCAGGCTCCGTGCAGGGAGCCTGACGTGGGACTAGATCCTGTGACTCCAGGATCACGCCCTGGGCCAAAGGTAGGCGCTGAACCGCTGAGCCACCCAGGGATCCCAGGAAGTTGCCCTTTTATAAGAAACATTTACATGTATAAGGGAAATCTCCATCTGTAAGGGTGTCTCTCTCCGTACCAGGAAGAGAAGGATGATTATATCTCTAGAAACTCTTATCAGCAGAGAAGGTAAGGACTTGGGTCTGCATAACCTTACCCTTGTTTACTGTGCTTTCCTGGTGACCTCCCATTACCAGATCTTTGCACCACCCCCTTCCCTGGCCCCTCCCTCCCCACAACATCTTTTGTCTTTACCTGAAGATGTTATTTATTTAAGGTGGTTGCTTAGGCCATTTCTGGGAGTTACTCAGTTGTCCTGGGTCTCTCTTGTGTGTACAGGAGGTATAAATGTTATTAGACATCTGTTTGTTTTTCTCCTGTTAATCTATCTTTTATTACAGAGGGGTCTCCACCAGGAATCTAAAAGGGTAGAGGGAAAATCATTTTATCTCCATTACACAAATATTTTCTTAATTAAGCTCTGTGAGTTGTCCTTTTATTTTCTTGAAAAAGTTTTCGATTTTGATAAAGTATAATTTATCAATTTTTTCTTTTGTTGCTTGTGCTTTTAGTATCATATCTAAGAGCCATTGCCTAATCCAAGACCTGAAAGATTTAGGCCTATGTTTTCTAGAGTTTTATAGCTTTTGCTCTTATATTTACATCTTTGTAAAGTAGGGATACAACTTAATTCTTTTGCATGTGGGTATCCAACAGTCCTGGCACCACCAACTGAAAAGACTATTCTTGCCCTGTTGAATTATTTTGGCACCTTTGTTGAAAATCTATTGACTGTAAGTGTGAGAATTTATTTCTGGACTCTCATTAATTCTATGCCATTAATCTGTCCTAATGCTAGCACCACACTCTCTTGATTAATGTAGCTTTGTAATAGGTTTTGAAATTGGTTCATTTGAGTGTAAATTTGTTATTCTTTTGTTTGTTACTCTTTTTCAAGATCATTTTGTCTATTCTGAGTTGCTTTCATGTCCATATGAATTTTAGGAACAACTTATCAATTTCTGTAAAAAAGCCAGCCTACATTTTGATAGAGTGCCTTGAATGTGTAGATCAATTTGATAACTATTGCCATCATAACAATATTAGTTCTTCTGAACAAGGAGATCTGTCCATTTATTTGGGTCTTTAATTTCTTTCAATAATGTTTTGTATTTCAGAATATAAATTTTTAATTTCTTTAATTTTATTGAGTGTTTTGTTCTCTTTGATGCTATTGTAAATGAAATTGCTTTTTAAGTTTCCTTTTCTGGGGATACCTGGGTGACTCAGTGGTTGAGCTTCTACCTTCAAAAGCTTGGGGTGTGATCCTGGAATCTCAGGATCAAGTCCTACATCGGGCTCCCTGCGAGGAGCCTGCTTCTCCCTCTGCCTATGTCTCTGCCTCTCTGCATTTCTTATGAAGAAATAAATAAAATCTTAAAAAAATAAATTTCATTTTCTGATCACTCGTTGTAAGTATATAGAAATACAACTGATTTTTGCATATCAATTTTATAACATGAAACCTTTTTTTAAATTTTTATTTATTTATGATAGTCACAGAGAGAGAGAGAGAGAGAGAGAGGCAGAGATACAGGCAGAGGGAGAAGCAGGCTCCATGCACCGGGAGCCCGATGTGGGATTTGATCCCGGGTCTCCAGGATCGCGCCCTGGGCCAAAGGCAGGCGCCAAACCACTGCGCCACCCAGGGATCCCCTAACATGAAACCTTTTTAAAATTTTTATTTAATTTCTTATTTTTTAAAAGGCAAAGTTGTGTATTTTAAAGATTTATTTATTTATTTATTTGAGAGACAGCACTCAAGTAGGGGAAGGGAGAGAGAGGGAAGGGAGAGAGAATCCCAAGCAGACTCCCCACTGAACATGGAGCCCAATGTAGAGCTTGATACCATGACCCTGAGCCAAAATCAAGAGTTGAATGCTTAACTGACTGAGCCACCCAGGTGCCCCAAACCTTTTTTTAAAAAAAGATTTTATTTTAGGGGCACCTGGGTGGCTCAGTTGGTTAAGCATCTGCCTTTGGCTCAGGTTGTGGTCCTGGGGTCCTGGCATCCAGTCCTGAGTCAGGCTCCCTGCTCAGTGGGGAGCCTGCTTCTCCCTCTCCCTCTGCTGCTCCCCCAGATTGTGTCTTCTCTTTCTCCCCCTCTCTCTCGTATAAATAAAATCTTTTTTTTTTAAATAAAGATTTGGGGGGACCTGGGTGACTCAGTTGGTGAAGTGTTTACCTTTGGCTCTGGTCATGATTTCAGAGTCCTGGGATTGAGCCCCATGTCGGGTTCCCTACTCAGTGGAGAGCTTGCTTCTCCTTCTCACTGTTATTCCCCCGTTTCTGTTCTCTCTCTCTCTCTCTCTCTCTCTCTCAATCTGTCAAATAAATAAATAAGATCTTTTAAAAAAATTAAAGATTTTATTTTACTTTTGTATTTCTTTCTTGTTTGTTATTGTTCTTTGTTATTCTTTTAAGTAAACTCTACCCCAAGTGTGGGGCTCAAGCTCAAAATCATGATCCTGAAATCGAGAACTATATGCTCTGAGCCAGTCAGGCACCCCATATCCTAAAATCTATTTAACTACTTTGTTAGTTCTAATAGATTTTAGAGGGACGACTGGGTGGCTCAGTGGTTGAGCATCTGCCTTTGGCTCAGGTTGTGATACCAGGGTCCTAGAATCAAGTCCTGCATTGGGCTCCCCAAAGGGAGCCTGCTTCTCCCTCTGCCTATGTCTCTGCCTTTCTCTGTGTTTCTCTCATGAATAAATAAATAGTCTCTAATAAATAACTAAATAACTAAATGATAGATTTTAGAGGATTATTTGGGATTTTCTATATATAAAATCATGTTATCTGTAAATAGAGATGGTTTTACTTCTTTCCTAGTCTGGCTGCCTTTCCCTCCCCCCGCCCCCCAGCCTAATTTCCATAACTAGAACCTCCAGTGCAACATTGAATTGAAGTATTGTTCCTGATTTTAGAGGAAGCTATTAAGTATAATGCTAACTGGGAGTTTTTCACAGATGCTCTTTATCAGGTTCAGAAAATTTCCTTATATTCCTAATTTGTTGAGTGCTTTATCATGAAGAGGAGTTGAATGATTTTAATGCTTTTTCTGCCTCTATTGAGATGATTATTCTGCCTCTATTGAGATGATTATGTTGTTTTGTCCTTGTTTTATTAATATACTGTATTGGAGTAATTAATTTTTGCATGTTAAACCAACCTGCACTCCTGGGATAAATTGCCCTTGGTTATGGTGTATAATACTGTCTATATGTTGCTGGATTTGTATTTTGTTGATTTTTGCACCTGTATTTATTTAAGATTTTATTTATTTATTCATGAGAGACACACAGAGAGAGACAGAGACACAGACAGAGGGAAAAGCAGGCTCCCTGCGGAGAGCCCGATGTGGGACTTGATCCCAGGACCCCTTAATCACGACCTGAGCTGAAGGCAGATGCTCAACCACTGAGCCACCCAGGTGTCCCGGGGATTTTTATTGTAGAGAAAGAATTGAAACTTTCTAGAATTCACTTGAGTCTGCTGTAGCTACTGTGTGCCTGAATCTTTAGAATTTGCATGCTGATTTAAGAGGTATAAAGGGCTATTATATATTATCTCATTTAATCCTAAAAACAACCTTAGAATGTAATGTCGATGAAAGTGGCAAATGTGTATGTCCTAATCACCTTATGCCCAGCACCTCCCACAGTACCTGGCACATTAGGTACTCAATAAAAACTTGCTGAATGAATGGATAGGCAACCTTGAGTAGATTAAGGACATAGAAAGAAAGGTTGACAAGAACCCACAAGCAGTTTATTTTTATTTTTATTTTTTTAAGATTTTATTTATTCATTCATAAGAGACACACACAGAGAGAGGCAGAGACGTAGGCAGAGGGAAAAGCAGGGTCCTCACAGGGAGCCCTATGTGGGACTCTATCCCAAACCCTGGGATCATGACCTGAGCCAAAGGCAGCCACGCTCAACAGCTGAGCCACCCAGGTGTCCCCCACCAGCAGTTTAAACCACAGTTCTTATGTCTAGAGCAATACTGAATGTAAAACATTAGTACCCAGCACATGATAGGCATGCAGTAATACAAATTATTTCTATATATATAATATATTTGTATTACATATATCATATATTCCATCTTCTATATAATAATATTAAATATTTTAATATAGCATAATTTTGCTAATTTATTTACATAAATATATAGGCTTCTTATCATAATTGGCATTAGAATAACTTTAGGACTTGACTATATAGCTTGAGTAAACCTGACAAATATACAGAATCCAATAAGAGGCATTTAAGTGTTTCAGCCCTATAGGATAGCATTTCGTAAGAGTGAAGCTGTAAAGAGATTAGGTAAATCCAATCAGACAATATGGCAATCTGGATTGAAGGGTCTCAGATTTTCAATGATTTATCAGATGAAAAAGGTAAAAACAGTTACAAAAGTAAATAAGCCTTGACTTGAATTTACTCAGGGGATTCTGAGAGCAAAACTAACTATGTTTACGGGATCAGAACTTGGAGTTGCCCATTGAGATGGCAACTATGAAAAACTCCATATGTAGCAGGGGGCGCTGTGAGGCAGTTTGGGTTGTAGGAAAGAGCACTCTGAATGTACGTAGCTCCAGATCTCACATTTTGATCAAAATCTCAGTCAACTGAGAAGGTGACCTCAAGATTCACTTGGGGAGTAACTCCAAATTTCTTATGATGACGTAATTGTCTTCTTTTGCTTCTTTTAAATTGAAGCATAGTTGATATGCAATGTTACATTAGTTTCAGGTGTACAGCATAAAGATTCAACAAGTTTATAAATTATGCTGTGCTCACCATGAGTGTAGCTGCCACCTGTCCTCATGCAACATTATTACAATACTATTGACTGTATTTCCTGTGCTGTACTTTCCATCCCTGTGGCTTATTCATCACATAACTGGAAGCCTGGACCTCCCACTCCCCTTTACCCCTTTTGTCCATCCTCCCTGCCTCCTTCTCCCTGGCAACAATCAGTTTACTGTCTGTATCTGTGGGTCTGTTTTTGCTTTTTTTTTATTCATTTGTTCTGTGTTTTTTTTTTTTTTAGATTCCACATATAAATAAAATCATATGGTATTTGCCTTTCTCTGTCTGACTTATTTCACCTAGCATAATACCCTCTAGTACCATCTGTGTTGTCACAAATGGCAAGATCTGATTCTTTTAAGGCTGAGTCCTATTCCCTTATATGTGTATATATGTGTGTATGCCTGTATATATATATACATATGCCACATTTCTTTATCCATTCAATTATTGATGGACACTTGGTTGGGTTCATACTTGTCTCCTTAAATAGTACCTTTAACCTAGGGTTTCTCCACCTTGGCCCTATTGATAATTTGTACTGCCTGACTCTCTCTGGTGGGAGATTGTCCAACACATTGTAGGATATTTAGCAGCATCCCTGCTCCCTACCTACTAGATGCCAGCAGAAATTCTCCTCCGTCCCAACTGACGAAAAAAAAAAGTTTCTGAACATTGGCAAATGTGACCTGGGAGGGAAAATCACCCTTTATTGAGAACCACTGCTTTAACCCTAATAAGATTTACGGTTGAGTATAGGGATAGATAAATAACTCAAACCCATAGTATTAATATTTTCATATGTGTGGGAATTTTTTGTGGGTATCTACTTGTAATATTTAAGATAATTTTGAATATTTAATTATCTAACAGATTAGCTTTATGTTTCTAATTTAAAATACATAGATGAGGAATTGATTTAGGCTTGTGATGACTGGATTACCAAGTTTGCAAACAGTATTAGAATATTTGAAAGGACTTACTTAGAAGTTTTGTTTATTACATTTACTAGAATCAGGGACATTCTTAAGGAAGTTGTTAGGAAACAATTCATGCACTTAAACAGAAACTAAAATGTTAAATGTATAAATTTGGTTTAAGGGTATTTAAAAGAACTTAATTGATGAATTGTAAAAGTCCCTGTAAAATTATTGATAAAACCCAATTATATTTATAAACAAAACAAGATTTGCAAGTTGAACTTAAAGGCGTAAGATCTATTTTTAAGTTTTAAAATTTGTTAATTTGAAGCAAATATTATTTCCAAGAATCAAATTAGCCTCTGAATAATATTTTTTGTGTGCAAAGGCCATCCTTTAGGATGCAAAAAACACACTGACAATGAGAAGTTAGTTGCCTCATAAGGGGTGTGACTGATGGTTTTACACATAGTCCCTGGTGGTGCTGAGGAACACTCTTATGTCCTCTTGGTACGCAGAATCACTTTCTGGAATGATGAATAAAACGGTGACTAAAAATGAGAAAATCAAGGGGGAAGATGAGGGGAAAAATATTCCCTCAAAATGAGGGGAAATTAAAGGCTATAATTTTTTTTTTGGTTTTTTGAGGGAAAAATATAGAATAGGAAGATATTGTGTAAAGGTATCTAGAATAGTGTTTCTTAAATTTGAAAGTGCATATAAACCACCTGGGGATCTTGTGAAATTACCAACTCTCCTCTCGAGGGGATGGAGATGGTAGCTAATGCTTCTGTGGTAACTGATGGGAGGAACAAAGGCAAAAGAAAATGTAGACAAAATTAATGTCCTTAGAACCTGCAGCCCATTGACAGATTTTTGAGGTAGGCAGAGTATAACTTTCCTTCCCGAAGCTCCCAACTGTCCTAATGTTAATGCGTTGCTAAAGGAAAAACGACCTTAGCCTGATAATTGTTGTGCCCAAGATTGTGAATCTGAGAAACCACCAAGGAGCCAACACCGATGCAAGCGCACGAGGGTTTATTAGCAAGCTCGAACTTGGGTCCAAGTGTGCCTGACACAGCGGAGCAGGGACTTGGACCCCGAAGTGGGTTACAGCTGGGTTTTTAATAGGCTGGTCTAGGGGATTTTCAGAAGGGGTGGAAGAATTTCTCCAAGTTCTGTTTACATTCGGATGTGGGGCTTTCAAGGGCATTGAGCTCTGTTCTCATTCTAATATGGGACTTTCTGCCACTGGCTTGGGCTCAGTTGTCTTTCTGATATGGGATTACCTGCCGAGGACATTGAGGACATTCTGCAGTTTTTCCCATAATGTTCAGCTCTTATTCACAGGGGCCTAAGATGGCTGTACTTGTGCTAATGCTAAACTTTAGGTGGGATGGTCTTAATTTTTCTCGGCCTCCACAATAATAGCTTGGCCTCCAGGGTCCTGCTGTCTTCTTTAGCATGTGGAAGTCCTTTTGGAAAGGTCCCTTTGTCTTTACCCCCACACATACCCCCAACTCCATAGTATATAATGAGCCATTCCTCACAACCCCAGCACAGCTCTTTCTGCCCAGGAGTCCTCTCCTTGGGCTTTAATAAGACCACCTTCTTGCGCCAAAGCCCTCTCAAGAATTCTTTCTTGGTCGACAGCTCAGACCCCAACACTCCAAACCAAGGCAGTAATCATTTTGCAATCTATACATGTATCAAGTCAACAAGTTGTACGTTTTTTTTTTTTTTTTTTTTTTTTTAGAGACACAGAGAGAGAGGCAGAGACACAGGCAGAGGAAGAAGCAGGATCCATGCAGGGAGCCCGACTCAGGACTCGATCCCAGGTCTCCAGGGTCACACCCTGAGCCGAAGGTGGCGCTAAACCGCTGAGCCACCTGGGCTACCCCAACACGTTGTATGTCTTAAACTTACATGATGTCATATGTCAATTATATCTCAATAAACCTGGGAAATTTTTAAAAAGGTAAAAGTAGCACAATCAATTTTCAAGAGGGATGTGTTTATAATTAAAATTGCTGGTTTAGGGCAGCCTGGGTGGCTCAGCGGTTTAGCGCCACCTTCGGCCCAGGGTGTGATCCTGGGGACCTGGGATCAAGTCCCACGTCAGGCTCCCTGCATGGAGCCTGCTTCTCCCTCTGCCTGTGTCTCTGCCTCTCTCTGTGTCTCTCATGAATGAATAAATAAAATCTTTAAAAAAAAATAGTCAAGATATCCTTCCTTGCCATATTGATCATTTTAAGTTGGTTTTTTGTAAGAAACTGCAAACACAAGAGAAGCTCTGAAAACCTAGTAGGAGTTACCCTTTTGTAAGAGATATTTACATTTATCTCCATTTGTATGGAGGGAAACCTCCATCTGTAAGGGTGTCTCCCTCCCAGTACCTGGAAGAGGAGGTTGACTCTAAATGTCTAGAGATTGTTATTTATGAAGAAGGCAATGATTTAGATCTGAATGACAACCTTACCCTTGTTTACTGTGCTTTCCTGGTCACCTCCCAGAACTGTCTCCCCACCCCCCAGCACCTCCTTTAGGCCTTAGCTGGAGATGGTGTTTAAGGTGATGGCTTTGGGCCATTTCGGGGTTACTCAGCTCCCTGGGTCTGTCCTGTACTTGCAGGAAGTATACCTGTTATTAAACTTTGGTTTATTTCTCTCGTTAATATATCTTATAGCAATTGAAATGTTAGTCTGGCCAAAGAACCTAGAAGGTGGGGTACTTGGGTAGCTCAGTCGGTTGGGCGTCTTTGGTTCAGGTCATGGTCCCGGGGTCCTGGGATCGAGCCCCGTGTGGGGCTCCCTGGTCAGTGGAGAGTCTGCTTCTTCCTCTCCCTCTGCCCCTTACCTGCTCATGCTTGCTCTCCCTTACGCTCTCTGTGTGTCTCTCTCTCAAATAAATAAATAAAATTTCAAAAAGAAAAAAAAAGAACCTAGAAGGGGAGAAGGGAGAACTTTTCTGTTCCTACAAAGGACTATCTTTAACTTATAAGCCTGTACCAAAAGAACTTCTGCCCTCCTAAGTGAGGGGAAAGGAGTGAGAAGGGTCTTGGTAACCTTCTTCGTTCCCAGCAGTGCCCACGGTGGCTCCCTTCCTCAGAGGCATGAAGTTCAGCAGCCAATATCAACTCTCTTCCATTGGACCAAGAGTGCTAAATATCAACACTTTTAGATGCAGGTGATGAGGGAGCAGAAGGCTAGCTGAGGACAGAGGGCCAGCTGACACCCCACAAACACCGCCCCCCCCCAGGTGGGATATATGTGACATTCCTCCAGGAAGCTCCCAACGGTCTTAATGTTAATGCCTTGCTAGAGGAAAAAACAGCCTTAGCTTGACAATGGCAAGGCCTCTAGTATCTTGTAGGACCTCTTCAGCATATGAGTTTTCTTTTTAAGATTTTATTTATTTATTCAGGAGAGACACACAGAGAGAGAGAGGGAGAGATGGACAGAGACACAGGCAGAGAGAGAAGCAGGCTCCCCACAAGGAGCCCCATGTGGGACTTGATCCTGGTCGGAACTCCCTGTGAGGAGCCTGCTTCTCCCTCTGCCTATGCCTCTGCCTCTCTCTGTCTGTGTGTCTCTCATGAATAAATAAACAAAATCTTAAAAAAAAAAAGTTCTTTTGAAAACCTCCCTTTTCCCTACCTCCCCCAACTCTGCAAGTATATAATCAGCCACCCCTCACAACCCCGGTGCGGCAGTCCTTCCTGCCCACGGGTCCAGTCCCTGGACTTTAATAAAACCACCAGACTGCACCAAAGATGTCTCAAGAATTCTTTCTTGGCTGTCGGCTCTGGACCTCACCCCACCAAACCTCACCTATATTCCAAAACTACAACACGTGGCCTCAGCCAAGGACTTTGAGTATTCCAGAATCGAATAGGGATTAGGGTTGAAAGAGGGAACAGGGCTAGCTGCACAAAGAATGGTTGATATCCCCGCAAACAACCCCCACCCAGGGTGGGATATGTGTGACATTCTTTAGGAAGTTTCCAATTATCTTAATGTTAATGCCTTGCTAGAGGGAAAAGCAATCTAACTTGACAATGGCAAGGCCTCCAGTATCTTGTAGGTCCTCCTTAGCATATGAAAATCCTTTTGAGGGCAGCCTGGGTGGCTCGGTGGTTTGGTGCTGCCTTTGGCCCATGGCCTGGTCCAGGAGACCCAGGATAGAGTCCCATGTCAGGCTCCCTGCATGGAGCCTGCTTCTCTCTCTGCCTCTCTCTCTCCCTTTCTGTGTCTCTCATGAATAAATAAATAAAATCTTAAAAAAAAAAGAAAATCCTTTTGAAATCTCCCTTTTTGCTTAATCTCCCCCAACTCTGCAAGTATATAATCAGTCATCCCTCACAGGCCTAGGGCAGCAGCTCATCCTGCCCAGTGGTCCTGTCCTCATACTTTAATAAAACCACCATTTTATAAATAAAATCTTAAAAAATAAAAAAAAGAAAAGAAAAGGGGGACGCCTGGATGGCTCAGCGGTTGAGCGTCTGCCTTCAGCCCAGGACGTGATCCGGGATCGAGTCCCCACATCGGGCTTCCCGCATGGAGCCTGCTTCTCTCTCTGCCTGTGTCTCTGCTTCTCTCTCTGTGTGTCTCTCATGAATAAATAAATAAAATCTTAAAAAAAAAGCCACCAATTTGCACCAAAGATGTCTCAAGAATCCTTTCTTGGTCACCTGCTCAGGACCTCACCTATATTCCAAACCTTCATCACGGGGGTTGGGCCAGCAGAGAAAATAGAGGGCTTCTCTCCTTCCCACAGAACATCAAGTTCCTTGCATCTCAGTGTCTGACTTCTCTTGCTGCTTGTTAGGTTCTGACAGGATACCTGGAGATCAGCAACGAGGAAGTCCTGGCTGGCTACCGGGAAGGCCCCAGGCCCGGGCCGGCAAAACCAGACAGGCCCAAGGTGGCAGATACCATGACAGGGAACGCTTGATCAAATTAGGAAGAAAAAACGTGAAATCCTGCTTCCCACCCCAAAGAATAAATAAATCTTCCACCCTCTAGTTAATACAGTCAATAAAAGATAGAAACTCAAGCCCCAGGGTGTGCAGCTCTCTCTTTCTTGAGCTCGCCTGCTCTCAGATCTCCAGAGTATACTTCTGGCTTTAATAAACTTTCCCGCTTGTCTTACTCATCTGCTGTGCTGCGTGTCTGTCCCTGACTTCATTCTAGTGACAAGACTAAGAACCTTTGGCCACTTCTCCGGGTCTGGCTGGGCCGAGGCGCCAGGCCCCAGTTTCCTGGGCAACTCTTGTGCTATAAGAATGTAAAAGAAATGGATCTGGTTCTGAAAATCCATGGTCAATAACAGTATTTAACAACCTTCTAGGCAAAAGACAAAAAGGAAAAATGAAGCATTAGAAGTATCAGGAAATAACTTTTATCAGGAGCTTATACAACGAGACTGATTTGAAAATACAAACAAACAAAAAAATGAGACTGATTTGAAGTGTCTGTTGCCAGATGCCGTATTGACTGAACACAGGGTTTAGGGTTGTTCTGATTTCTGAATCTGTTTGAGAATATGGTGAACTCTAAGTCCAGAAAATACAAAATCTACTTTTATTTTATTTCATTTTAAGATTTATTTATTTATTTTAGAGGGAGAGGGAGAGAGCAAGTGTGGGGAGGGGCAGAGGGAGAGGGATAGGGAGAGGGAGAGAAGCAGTTTCCCAGTGAGTGGGGAGCCCGATGTGGGGCTCATTCCCAGGACCCTGAGATCATGACCTGAGCCAAAATCAAGAGTCAGGCAGACAACCGAGCCACCCAGGTGCCCCTGAATAAACTGCTTTTAAATATATTTGCCAAATAAGGTAGTTTTAAAAAACAATCCTAGTTATGTGAAATGCATTTTTACTTTTCTGAACTGAAAAAAGGAGTATATGGCTGTCATGGGCACTGAAGATAAGCAATGCAGAAATAGATTAGATCTAATTTATCCAAAAAAACCCCAAAAACCAAAACAAAAAACTCAAGACTTGGTTATGGAGTATTTCCCCTTATAACGAAAACATAACTTGTATTTTACATCTTTCATAATGAGTGACTTTGGGAATACATAAATTTTCATTAAAAAACAGTCCAGGGACACCTGGGTGGCTCAATGGTTGAGCATCTGCCTTTGGTTCAGGTCGTGATCCTGGGCTCCTGGGATGGAGTCCCTGTGGGGAGCCTGCTTCTCCCTCTGCCTGTGTCTCTGCATCTCTCTGTGTGTCTCTCATGAATAAATAAATAAAACCTTTACAAAAAAAATCAGACTCTCTGAGGATGGGGCCTTATTATCAGTATTTATTTCAAATTCTCCAGATGGTTTCAATGGGTAGTAAATTCAGAGTATTACTGATCTGGTCCAACCCTTCTTTTACAAATAAAGAAATTAAATGTACCCCCTCTCTCTCAACAGTCAGTGTTTGTAACAAAGAACCCTGGTTCCCTCATTCAGTCAATATCCTAAAAGGAAGGCACCGCAGTACAGCCTGGGGACGGGAATGGGGAGATGTTCATCTTTGTTGAAAAAAAAAACCTGATAATTGAAACCTTATTAAACTATCAACTACAAAGCCTACAGGGCACTCACTCAAAGACACTAAAGAAATCTAAATTAAAAGTTATTTACAGGGCAGCTCCAGTGGCTGAGTGGTTTAGCGCTGCCTTTGGCCCAGGGTGTGATCTTGGAGACCTGGGATCAAGTTCCACGTTGGGCTCCCTGCATGGAGCCTGCTTCTCCCTCTGCCTGTGTCTTGCCTCCCTCTCTCTCTCTCTCTCTCTCTCTCTCTCTCTCTCTCTCTCTCTGTGTCTCTCATGAATAAATAAATAAAGTTTAAAAAAAATAAAAGTGATTTACATTATTTTGAGGGAAAAAGGTGCACAACTATGTTTCCAAAGACAAAGCAGGATAAAAGGAGCCTCAGAAACCCAAAAGAATGTAAAGGGTAGAGGATATGCTGGGTCTTAGCAAAATTCTAGTCTCTATTGGGAGAAAAAAAAAGAAAGAGGAAAAGAACAAAGGGTACTTTGGTTCGGTCCTGTAAAGTTGTATGAAAATGTCAAGAAATTTCCTATCTACCCCAGAGTGCATAGGATCACCAATTTTGAAGATTTCTGGATTCACTAAGAAAAGTTTACACCATTCATGAAATGACTCATCCATTCACTCAAAAAATATTTGTTAATCACCAGCTACGCACTAAGTCCTAGATCCTGAAAATACAGCAATGAACATGACAGATACAGATGTTACACCTGGGAAGGGTGCTGCCCACCCTAATGCTCTAGATCTCGACTTCAGGAGAAGGCATGTGACATAGGCTTAGCCAATCATAATACTTTATCCTCTTCACCATATGGTTGTCCAAGCCAGGCCAATGAGAATGTGTCCCTGGCATTATCATATGCCAAACCAGAAGTTCTATTTCTTCGCTGTGATTGTTACCCTGGCTGATGATAAGCTAGAAATGTCCATAGCCATGCCTCATGCTGTGTAGCATGGAAGAAGTCCTGTGTAAAAAGATGACACCGGAACTAACTATTGAGAGAGGGAGAGAAAGAGAGGGTAAGGGAGAGAAAGAGACCGAGAGAGAGAGAGGAAAAAGAAATCTGATGACATAATTTGAATTGCTGTATGAAGAATCCACTCCACCTCTGTCCTTCCCAGATATGTGAGCTGATAAATTTCCTTTTCTTACTTCAGCTAATTTGAGTCAAATTTCTGTCATTTATCCCAAAGAGCCCTGACTCAGACTTACAGATTAATTAAAGGAACAACTACCTAAACCTCTGAGTTCATCTAATACAGTGACTCTCAAAGTGGAGTCCCTGAGCCAGTAAGTTTGGGCCACTGACCACTTGTTAGAGATATAAATCCTGAAATGCTACCCCAAACCTCCTGCATCAGTAAGTGTGGAGGGAGAGCCCAGCCATCAGTTTTAATAGGCCCTCCAGATGATTTTGATCCACATGGAAGTCTGAGAAACTCTGTTCTAATATATCTCTTTCCATGAGACGGGAACATAGAAGTTCAGAAATGGGAGGTAGCTTGCTGAAGATCACCAAACTATTTAGAGGTGGCCTCAGACCCTCCTAGTAATCCAAGGGCTATGGGGTTTGGAAAAGGAAGGTCACTTGGAGTTTTGAGGGAAGTAACACATGGATTGGCAAATAGGAGGGGGAAAAATATTTTGGGTCAAATAATACAGTATGGTTGGAAACACTTGCTGTGTGTTTCCACAGGAGTTTGGAGAATATTTTACTCATCTTGGCTCCCCAGCTGAGCCAACAACAATGTGTTAAAGCTCCATGGCCAATGGCAGGGATCCAGGAGAGTCCTTTTTATGTGCCAGCAAAGAGGAATTTCTTAGAAAAGCTACAGAAATTATGCTACTATCACATTTCGCTTTGTGGAGTGAAGGAATAAAGAAGATGAAGGAAAAAGCAAGGGATGGCAGTTTTTCCCAAGTCCCACCTCTCCAGCTGGGAGAATGGGGTTGTATCATTGTTCTGGCCCGGGCGGAAGTTCCTTGGAGGGAAACTGGGCACTCAAATTGGTGACTTGGAGAATAACTTGCGTTTTTTGAACTTTCTTTTTCAGGTGGAGGGAGAGATGAGCAGCGTTCCAGAGTGTCCCTGGAAACTCTATTTAGTAGCTTGCTTTCCGATGATTTGTCCAGCCTGCCCCGGGGACTTGGCCTATCCAGAGGCAAACCTAAGAGAAGAAAGGCCCTGGCACCAATATTTCTGAAGACTTTTTAGGGTTGCCGTTGCCTACTCTGGAGTATACAGACGGTCATAGTAGGTAGCAGAGCAAAGGATCAAGGGAAGTTGCTGGCACTAGCAATTTTAGAGAGGACAAGCTTTTATTTATTTATTTATTTATTTATTTATTTATTTATTTTATTTTTTATTTATTTGACAGAGACAGAGCATGAGTGGGGGGAATAGCAGGCAGAGGGAGAAGCTGGCTCCCCACTGAGCAAGGAGCTGGATGCAGATGCGAGGCTCTATCCTAGGACTCTGGGATCACAACTCGAGCCAAATGCAGACACTTAACTGACTGAGCCACCCAGGTGCCCCGAGGATAAGCTTTTTTTTTTTTAATTTTTATTTATTTATGATAGTCACAGAGAGAGAGAGAGAGAGGCAGAGACATAGGCAGAAGGAGAAGCAGGCTCCATGCACCGGGAGCCCGACAGAGGATAAGCTTTTACTAGTCATTATACACTTGTCCTGTGGTATATCTACTCTGGCAAGGCCAACGCCCTCCAGGAAGGTACCTGGTAAAAAAAAAAAACAAAAAAAACAAAAAACAAAAGCATCACCTCCTCTCATATAAATCCATGATTCACACATTCATTCATTCATTATTTGTTGAATACCAACCATGTGCCAGGCACAGGTCTAGACAATGGGGGACACAGCAGCAACAAACATAGTAAAAAACCAAGCCAAAACAAAACCCAACATCCTTGCCTTTATGGAACTTGTTTTCTGTTTTTTGAGGGGACACAGTCAATAAACAAAACAAGTAAGTAACATTAGCTGGTTGGCAATTAGTGCTATGGAGAAAGAATAAAGCAGGAAAAGAGCAGAGAGAGAGAGCTGGGTATGGTGAAGGAGGAAGTTAAAAAAACATAAAAAACAAGGCAGTCAGGGAAGGCCTCACTGGAATCCGGTGTGGTCTTTGTCATCAATCCTCAGGAAAGATCTCTTGAAGCTGGAAAAGACCCTGAGAAAAAGATTCAGACTATTTTTTTTTGTTTTGTTTATTTATTTATTCATGAGAGACACAGAGAAAGAGGCAGAGACATAGGCAGAGGGAGAAGCAGGCTCCCTGCAGGGAGCCCAATTCAGGACTCCATCCCAGGACCCCAGGATCACCACCTGAGTCAAAGGCAGATGGTCAACCACTGAGCCATGCAGGCACCCCAAGATTCAGACTATTAATCAAGAAATAACTACTGAGGGGTGCCTGGCTGGCTCTGTCAGTGGAGCATGGGACTCTTGATCTCTGGGTTGGGAAGTTTGAACCTCAAGTTGGGTATAGAGATGATTTAAAAAGAAAATCAAAAGAAAGGAAAAGAAAAAAAAAAAACTACTGATACCTACTATGGTAAGACAAATGTCATCAAATATTCCATACAGTTAAGTTGGAGCCATAGAACTAATACTGGCCAATTAATTGTGAGCAGAAGTGAAGTGACATGTATCACGTTTGGGCTGTGGCATTTAAGCCCCGGTGCTTCCTTCCCCCCTTCTTCCCTGCCACCGCCATCATGGAGACACATGTTCCTGATGATTTTCCTTGAAGATGGAGGAGGCTATCCTGTCCTGCCTCAGACTTCATGCGATGGAGAAATATACCTTTGCCAAGTTAAACCATTGAATTTTAGGGTTGTCACTGCAGCCTGGCCTAAATTTACTTGATAAATACATTTACTATACCCAGATTCAGGGATGAACACTCTAGGGGCAAAAGGAAGAACCAGGCTTTGGTCTCAAGGAACTTCAGTTCTAACTGGCAACTAAAACTGCAACTTAGACTCAACATTCAAGGCCAAGAATCATCAGAGCTTAATGAGTGGTGCAGACAGTGAGGGTTTGGGAATTTAGGGGAAGGAAGGACAGCTGAAGCTTCCTGGCACTCTAGGGGTAGGCAAATAATTATAGAATCCATAGAGCAGGGACACCTATGTGGCTCAGTGGTTAAGTGTCTGCCTTTGACTCAGGGCGTGATCCTGGGGTCCCAGGATCGAGTCCCACATCGGGCTCCCTGCGTGGAGCCTGTTTCTCCCTCTGCCTGTGTCTCTGCGTCTCTCTCTGTGTGTGTGTGTCTCATGAATAAATAAATAAAATCTTTAAAAAAAAAAGGAATCCATAGAGCAGAGGGCAGAGGAAGCTTTGAAGAACTTGCCCTTGAGAGAAGTGTAGGATTCAAAGAAGCAGAGAGTGATGAAAGACAATTTGGGTCAGACGTAGAGCAAGTACAAAGATAAAGTTAGGGAAATGGGCAAGGCATATTCTAGGCGGGTGTGTGGGGATTCTGAATGGAATTGAGGGTTCACACAGAAGACTAAGGTAGAGGAAAGATCCTAATGGGCTATAAATGGCAAGCAAAGGATTCTGAGCTGGATTCTGTAGATGACAGGAACTGCTGTGTACTGGTCTAAGAAGCCATTTGGATTGTTCATAATTGAGATGCAGTGCAGGGGAGTCTGTTAGGATGTTAATACAGAGCATGTAGCTATGGAAGACCTGAAACCAGGGAAAGGGGGCATAGAGCCTTCTTCAGAGTGGGGTCCCTGGACTAGCAGCATCAGCATTGCTTAGTAGAGATGCAAATTCTCAGGCCCCACCCCAGACCTACTGAAAGAGAATCTGCATTTTTTTAAAGATTTTATTTATTCATGAGAGATACACGTAGAGAGAGGCAGAGACATAGGCAGAGGGAGAAGCAGGCTCCCTGTGAGGAGCCCAATGCTGGACTCAATCCTAGGACCCCAGAATCATGACCTGAGCCTAAGGCAGAAACTGAACCTCTGAGCCACCCAGGTGTCTCAGAATCTGCATTTTAACAAAATCCTTAAGTGATGTTTGCACATCAAAATTTGAAGAGCGATAGTTTGGCAGGCACCAGCTGATGGTCCACCCTCAATCTATTCTTCTCTTGCCCTGTTTTTTTTCAGGCATTCACCCTTCCTCCATGCAGGCCATGTGACTCAGAGTACACTGGTCCTATCCCTAGCTGCAGAGTTAGTTTGATGGGTCTACCCCTCGGTTCTCTAAGTGTGGTCCCCAACAACATTTGGAAAGTTGTTATAAATGTATAATCGGAAAAGTAAATTCTCAGGCCCCACCCAATAGTACTGAATCAGAAACTCCAGGGCTGGGATGCCTGGGTGGCTCAGTGGTTGAACGTCTGCCTTCAGCTCAGGGTGTGATCCCCGGGTCCTGAGATCCAGTCCTGCATCAGGCTCCCTGCAGGGAGCCTGCTTCTCCCTTTGCCTATGTCTCTGCATCTCTTTCTGTGTGTCTCTCATAAATAAATAAACAAAATCTTAAAAAAAAAAACCAAAACCCTGGGGCTGTGGGCCCTGCAATTTGTATTTTAGTAAGCCCTCCTGGTGATTCTGATGCAGGCTTATATTTGAGAACCACTTGTCCTCACCAGTCAGTCATGCCAATCACATTCCTCTTGTTAGTGATTGGTTCCTGAATTCAGGCTTAAGCCAATCAGTTTCTTGCATTCCCCCTGGCCCCTGAATTGGTGGAGAGGTAGTCTTAGGACCTAAGTTGGCCCACTTTGAGTAAAGAGAAGGCTATTTAAGCCATAGTTGAAGGAAGATATATATATATATATTTTTTTGTTGTTGTTCTTTCCTCTCCTTCCTTCCCTTAGCCTTCTTGATGAGCACAAACGAGGTGACCTGTTGCCCTCTTTGCTACTGACTGCCAACCTACGATCATGAGGGAAACCAGGCTGAGGGCAGAGCTGAAAGGATCGCGGTGAAGAGGAACCAGAATCCTTGCACTGTGCATTTGGTCTTCCTGTTTCCTGAAATAACACATTTCCTTATGATTTAAGCCAGTTGGATTTGTGGTTTCTTTTACTTATAGCCAAAAATGTCATAACTACAGATGAGATCAAGGAAGTATGGGGCCAATGGGCATACCAAAAATATTCTAGGATGAAGGATGTATTTACTTAACAGATATTTTTATTTTCATTAAGTTCCTCAAAACTAGATCCAGGTAGATCAATTGTTATAACCTGAAAAAAGCAGCTTAGGACAAATAAAATGGAGCATCACTTCATGTAGAGAATCCCCAGTCAGTGAATTGGCTAAGAATACACAAATACTTATTTTTAAATGGGAAGGGGACTTAAGGCATCTTCTTAGGTGAAATGAAAAAAAAAAAAAGGAGTAATATACAAGATGAGCCTGAAATATACTGTGGTTTCAGAAAGTAAGGAAGTTCTCAAAGAGGAATGGACACAGGAGCCAGCCTAAAAGAGCTCCCAGTGACTGACAAGCCAAGACAGTTGGACAACAAAGCGATAACATTGGATTATAACTCAAGGACTCCAATAATTATCTATGAGTTCATAGTGATATAAAGTAAATTGAATAGTTGAATAAATAAAGTCATAAGAGAGAAGGTAACAGCTCTTCCTATAGAAGAATTCCAATGAATGAATGTAGAAGCCATGGGGGAAATAGTAAACTACCATCAGCACAGCACGGTAATCATTTGCAGGCATGACCCACAGATAGATGCTCACGTTAATAAGAGATTTGAGGAGAAACAGGGTATTTGCATAGTCTCAAAGTATCTCCCTCAAGGGAGAAAATGGACATATAAGACAAATGAAGGTGTTAGAAGGGTGTATCTGTCCAGAGTTTTCTCCTGAAATATGCCCTGTGGTTTCAGACAAGGGTAAACCAGAGACTCGGTTTAAAATTGCATGGCGAGCAGACACCTGGAAGGCTCAGTTGGTGGAGCATGAGACTCTTGATCTTGGGCTTGTGGGTTCGAGCCCTACATTGGGTGTAGAGATTACTTAAAAATAAAATCATTGGGATCCCTGGGTGGCGCAGCGGTTTGGCGCCTGCCTTTGGCCCAGGGTGCGATCCGGGAGACCCTGAATCGAATCCCACGTCGGGCTCCCGGTGCATGGAGCCTGCTTCTTCCTCTGCCTGTGTCTCTGCCTCTCTCTCTGTGTGTGTGTGACTATCATAAATAAATAAAAATTTAAAAAAATTAAAAATAAAATAAAATAAAATAATTAAGAAAGAAATAAATTGCACGGCCAGGACTTCGTGGGTTCCTCCAAGAAACAAACAGGGCCAACTCTGTTTGGAGAACTTCAATTACGACTCAGCTGAATGTGACCTGGCCCAGGGAGTTGTCCCCTGTCTCACTTCTTAAGAGATGGGCTCATCTTCCTCCCCCAGTCTCTACCCCAAGGCCCTGGATTGTTCACTGCAGGCAGGGTGGTGGTGAGTTGCACAAGCTAATGCCAGTGTGCAGATCTACTGGGATGCATTTAGTTTCCTCTTGATTCTGGGATTATTTGTGTTGGCATGGGGCCATGCTCAGCTCTTCCCAAGTTGGGACACATTCTCAGAAAGGGCTGGTCCCACCATCCTCATCTTGCTAGAAGCCAAAGTCTGGTTTCATTTTTCATTAAACTGCTGTTTGTAACTTTCATCGAACAGAATGACAACATGTCCAACTGTCTTCATTCAGTATTTTCACAGGAGAGAGCCTTTTGCCTCCCACGAGAACGTGTGATTTATTTATCTTCTCTATTGTGCAATCGGTTCATCACCATTACAACTAACGCAATGTTCTAGAGAAAAATTTTGCTGTATCACATGGTGATGTCACTCACGTCGGCAGTGATTGGGTTTTCACCCAGATCCACCAAAGCCTACAATACAGGGGATGGAATGGTGTGGCCAGAGGCTTCTCTGGTTTGATTGTGAGTGCCTAGGGGGCTGGGATCACCTCTTGCTCATCTTCATCTGTCCAGGGTCCAGCCATAGTAAGTAGGGTAGCATTTCTACCTGTCCACTTCCTGGGTCCTTATAGGGCTGCATTGCCTGGCCCTCTGTGCCTGCATGCAACTCTGCAAACAGTTCCGGCTGATGAGTTGGGAGCAGAAAGCGTTGCACATCAAGCCTGAGCTGAAGCATTTAAATGCTTGTGGTCCAGAGCTCTCTTTTTCTTCTGGCTGAGCAATCAGTAACATTTGAGAGGGTGGCTACTCAGACAGCTTGGGTCCCTGAGTGACTGCAGCAGGTAGAGCTCTCCCTTCTGACTTATAATGAACACTTAGTATGAGTAAGACAAAAACTTGTTGTGTTAACCATAGAGATTTTGAGTTGTTCGTTACTGCAGCATAACCTAGGCTACATTCATGTAAAATAAATGTTTATTGAATGGATGAATGATTTAAGCTAGAAAGGACTTTTAAGCAATGGTAGCTCTAGAGTTTCTAGAAAGGAGAAATTCAGTCCTGGTAATCAGATGACCATTGTGTGGGAAGTGGGGGCCATGTTGTTAGATGCCTTTTATTTAGGGTGTTGGAATGTTGGCCCAAAGTATCCCAAAGCAACCCTTGGCATTACTACTAGAATTTATTTATTTACTTAAAGATTTTATTTATTTATTCTTGAGAGACAGAGATAGAGATAGAGAGAGAGAGGCAGAGACACAGGCAGAGGGAGAAGCAGGCTCCATGCAGGGAGCCCGATGTAGGACTCCCTCCCGGGATTCCAGGATCACGCCCTGAGCCTAACACTCAACTGCTGAGCCACCCAGGCATCCCAACCACTAGAATTTTGATTGACCTTATCACCGCCTATGTATTTTACAAATGGGGAAACTGAGGCCCAGACTCAGTACAGTCTAAGTGACTACAACCCATTAGTTAGTAGCAAAATTGGTAGACACCAAACCCCTCATTTCCTGATTCTCTATTTAGTGCTTTGCCACCTCAACACTGTACCTTTTGTGTCTGGCCTTCAGACAGCAGGGGCTTGAGAGTCACACTCTGCTGGACTCCACTCCTGGCTCTACCACTTATCAGCTGTGGCTCTCTGTGCCTTAGTTTCCTCAGCTGGACAATCCTTAGTGGGTTTCCATGAAGATTTAATCAAAGTATAAACTAGGGAAGAATCTAACATGCCCAGGATGGAGCAAGTATAGTGTTCATCACAATCACGGCTGTCATCATCATTGTGGTTTCTCATCCTGCCATCTTGACTTGCCCCCAAGTCCCATGTTGTCTTTGTGCTCATTTCCCTTGGAAAATAAGAAATCTGTTAGAGACCATTGTGCGGTATATTGGTAGACTATTTGGTCACAGGTAAAGTTGCATTTGAAGTTCTAAGGAGAGATCTGGGCCTTGAGCAATGGTGAGCTATCCTTTTCTGCCACTTCCCTTTGTGAGAGCCCACACGCAGGAGTCCACCAGAGGGAAAGGGTGAGGAGGACAAGGTCTTCCGTCCTCCCTGGTCAGTCTCTGCCATGTTTCCTGATCGATTGATGCTGGGGCTCAAACCCTATCACCAGCTCAAAGACCCTGTGGGGCAAGATCCAAATCGCCCATTCTCGAGTTGCTGGGACAGCAGCCTCCAGACTGTGCTCCCATAGATTTAAGATTGAACTGCAAGTCCCGAGCACCCACAGCCTCCTTGCATATCACTGGACAGTGCCTGCGGAGGTGTGTGACCAGGGCCCCTCTCACAGAAATGGCCGAGGGCACCATGGCTGGAGTGCCAGCCACCTCTTCAGTCCCAGCCTCTCTCCTCTTCCTTCAGTAAGGATGGCAGAGTTATGTTGACCTGACAGTGTGTGCCAAGGGGAATGGAAGGTTGGGTGGAAGTGCATCAAAATCTGAACTTTAATTTTAGGCTAAGGAGCATCTCATTTTTGCGTTTTAGACATATTTCCTTTAAGTATTTTTTAAAAGATTTTATTTATTTATTCATGAGAGACCGAGAGAGAGAGAGAGAGAGAGAGAGAAAGAAAAGGAGAGATAGAGAGAGAGAGAGAGAGAGAGGCAGAGACATAGACAGAGGGAGAAGCAGGCTCCCATGGGGAACCTGCTATGGAACCTGATCCTAGGATCCCGGATCACGACCTGAACCAAAGGCAGACACTCAACCACTGAGGCACCCAGGTGCCCCAACAGCAAAGTTTTTTTTAAAGGAAAACTATATTTATTCTGGCATCACAGCATCACACTTACTTTAGAAATTCAAGCAACTTTTCATATGATCTATACAGACGTTAACTCTTTTCTTGAAGTAAACATATGTAGGGAAAGTGCACATATCATAGACGAGCAGCTCAATGAATTTTCACAAACTTAATACATCCATGTAAGTAGCACCCAGATAAAGAAACAAGACCACCTGCAGACATGACCTTCTGATCCCCCTTGTAAGTCCCTCCAGTCACCAACTTCTCAATGACCACTAACCTGATTATTGGTTTTGCCTGTTTTATACTTTGCATAAACGGGATCACATTGTACATATGCTTTCATGTCTGATTTCTTCTGCTCGGTATTGTTTGTGAATTCCGTCTATACTCTGTAGCAATGGTTCATGCTTTTTCCTTGCTGTTTGGTGTTCCATTTTGTGACTATACCACCGCAATGTTTTCAATCCGTTCTACTGCTGAGGGACATTTGGGTAGCTTTTAATCTAGAGCTCTTAGAAAGACACTGCTATGAACATTCTCGTTCATATCCTTTGGTAAACATATGCACTCCTTTCTGTTGGGTATACACCTAGAAGGGCAATTGCCGGACATGGGGTAGTCGTATGCTGAGTTTCAATAGGTTCTGCCAAATAGCAGTGTCTGAGGTTTTTGGTGGCTGTACACAATATGAAGTCTACTTTCCAGTAAGTCGAAGATATGCAATTGTGAAGTTAATGCAAAGAGAAACAATTTAATCCTTTGGAGTATCATTAAACCTGTTTATTAAAATATACTGTCTTCCCCCTTAGCATAATTCTGCCTCCAACTTGTTATGTAACCTGGATGAGCTTCCGGATCTCCACTCCCCCTTAATCCAACCAGTCAAAAGTCTCTCTGAAAACACTTTCCATTCATTTATCCAGCTAGAATGTTGTGAGTGTTAATAAGTTGGCGTTTGCAAAACAAACTCAACCCCTCCTGCAAAGCAGAGTACATCTTACCTGGGGTTGTATCTAATATGGCAGAGTCAGCCAGGATGTGCTCTGCAGACCTGCACTTTATAAACACCTTCTCTAGAGCTGTGAATGCAGTTCAGAATCTAGAAGCTTGGTTCGGTGGTAAAGAACAATGGACTATTCTCCTGCAGGTTTTAATGAAAGAGAATTGTGCCTTTTTGAGTGATAAAGCATTTTGCAAATATAGATGCTATTTGACTATAAAGGGTAGGGCTGAAGTGGGTAGTTGGGCAGCAGTAAAAGGAGGCAGAGAGGGAATTCAGAGTGCTTATTTTTCCCCCCTCGTAACTACAAGTAATTGGAATTGTATTAACTACAAGTAATTAGAATTGTAGATCGGAGTCAAGGCCCCCAGGCCTCCATTTTCCCATCTGTAACATGGGGTACTTTGACAAGCTGGTAGATGATCTCTAAGTCCCATCCAGATCTGGTTCCTACCCTGTCAACGTGCTCAGGGAGGAGATGCTAACAGAAAAGATAGAAGGGACGAGAGACAGCTCACTCCATATACCACCTCCGCATTCTCCAACACATACATTCAGCAAGCCGAGGGCTGGGGATCCCAGTTTCTAAGGTATCCGCTGTAACCTGCGCTTCACCAAATAACCATGGAGCTAAAACCTTTCCCAGGACATTTTCCTCTCCGCCAGTGGCCTGACATATGATCTCTGAGTTGGGGCTACTGCGGCAGAGGGGAGACCTCGGGGTTCCCACGCATCACAGAGCACGGTGCTGAAAATGGTGGGACAGGCATGTGGGTACCAGGGCGACCTCTAAAGGTGAGGGGGGTGGTTGGAGGTTGAGGGTCTCCCAGGAGCGCGCCGAACGCACGCGGGGCATCCGAGGGTCGCGCGGTCCAGGGAGTCCAGGGGCGCCGCGGGGGTGGGGGGGCCGCCCAGCCCGCGGGCCGGATTTTCCCCGCCCCCCTGCCCGAGCTCCCCGCCGGGCTTCGGCCAGCCGCGCCAGTCGCTCACACCCTCCTCCCTCGGCGCCCCGCCCGCTCCCCACCTCCGCGCCCAGCCTCCGCGCCCAGCCTCGCCGCCGCCGAGCGCCGGACGCGCCACGCCGCGCAGGGCAGCTGGAGAGCGGGCGGCCGAGCGGTCCCGGAGCGGCGGGGGCGGCGCCCAGCCGGCGGGAAGAGGGAGGGACGCGGCTCGGGGGAGAGGGGACAAGGAGTGTCGGAGGGCGCCCGCAGCCAGTCCGTCTGCCGGGATCGGCAGGTAAGCGCGCGGCGCAGGGAAGAGTCGCCCGCGGGCTCCTGAGACCCAGCCCGGGAGCTGGCGACGGGCGCGGGCGGCCGGGGCGGAGCGCCTGGACCCGGAGGGCGACCGGACAGCGGGGCGAACGCCCCCTCCGCTCGGCTGCGGCGCCGACTCGGAGCCCGCGGCCGCCCTGAAAGGCAGGGGCAGAGCGGCCGAGCCCCGGGGCCCGGCCCCCCGACGTGGGAGAGTGCTCGCCACGGGAAAGGGGCTCCGGCGACGCGTTCTCCGAGGGCTAGGGGGCCGGCGTGTGTCTCCAGAAGCCTCAAACGGGCTCCAACTCTTCCCGCCCCTCCGGGAAGCGGAGCCACGGATCTTGTTCGCGCGGGCGGTCTTGGAGACCAGACCCTTGGGGTCTCAGTTTACCGCCCCGGGCGGGTGGGGTGTGGCGGAGCTAGCGGAGCGCGAACGCGCCTCGGGACCCGACGGCTCCGCGCAGCGCTGTGTGGCGGGACCCAGAGCAGGTGGCGGGGCGCGCGGCGGGATGGAGCTACAGCCCGAGGCCTGGGGGTGAGCACGGTGGGGAAGGAAGAGGCTGGAGGTCTCGAGTGACCGCTTTCCAACAGGGACTTGCCCTTTCGAGGCCCTGGAAGTATGTATAAGAGGAGGAGAGTCGATGGGCTTTGCCAGAGTCAGATGAGGCAGGCGGCAGAGGGTTTTCCGTAGCTTCCTGGAAAGTGACACTTAGTTTGTCTTGTCCCCCACGAATCCCCTGGGAATCTTGTTAAAATGCAGATTCCGATTCAGTAGGTCTGGGGTGGGGCCCGACAGTGTGCGTTTCTAAGAAGCCCCCACGTGATACTGATGCTGCGGCTCCCTGGACCACATTTTATATGGTAGGTACTGCAGAGGTCCTTTTTGTCCAACAGGCTGAAAACCTTAGGAAAAGTGAGAGATCGGTAGAAGAAGTCCTAAGACCTTATAGTCCCAGCTCCACCCTAGACACACACAGGAAATTGCTCTTCATTCAGAAGCGAAATGCTTTACTTTCCTTACCAGCTTACTAGCCAAATAAATTATCCGTTGATCGAGCTGGCTTCGCGGACGTGCAGCCTGTACTCGGTTTACATGCTTTGCTGTCGCTGTTGAAATTCTTGGTAATTTTTGAACGCCGGGCTTCGCATTTTCATTTTGCACCGGGTCCTCACAAATGATGTAGCTGATCCTGTCTATAGTCCCCGTAGGCAGAAAAAGGACCCGTTTCTTTGATCAGGTTTAAGAGCTGGTGGGTGATGGAGAGTGAAGATTTATTAAGCCAAAGGCTAGCTGATGTTGCAGTTCCTCCCATCTTTCTTCCCTTCTCTTTGGCTGTTTGAAGAGATAAGCCCGTGAGTGTAACCTCAGCTATACATATGCCAATACTTACCGCTTTATTAATTTTAATAGTTAGCAATTTATTAAGAGCAGAATCATTAGTAGGCAATGCAATTAAGTTCGACGTCATAACAATTTGTAAATTAAGTGACAAAGTATGTGTCATTCCCAAAGGATTTGGGGAGCCCTGTCTAGTATCTCAAAGTTTTGCTTAATTAAGATCTGAAAGGAGCTGGACATTGCTTGGTTTGGCTGCTTTTACAACTCAAATGCAAAGCTGGAAAGCAAAAAGTGGCCAAATTTTATAGCTGTTCAGGAGTATTGTTTTACAGGGCCTCGGGGCGATGCCAAGCCCTGATCGTATTCCCGCTGCTTTTATCATTCCCACATCCTTGCAAGGTGACTTTCCTTAAAAGGGGGATAGAGCAGATTTTGCTATTGAAAAATACTGAAGAAATGCAGGGTGTTTTCTGTATGGATAATGCTTGCCCAAGCCCCAGATTCCAGGTGTGTGTGATTTTCTAGAAAAAAAAAAAAGGTTGGAAACAGAAAAGAAAAAGAAGTTGAACTTTAATTATGGACATGATTTTGTTCAGCAGAGGGAGAAAAACGTCTGAGAAAAGGAATTTCATTGGTGGGTTTGGCAGGGAAAGGAAAGCCGTGGTTTTGGTACCATGAACAGCCTTCCAGAAATGGCAAAGTGAGTTTGCTCAGGTGTTAGGGAGCCAGTTAAGAAGCTGCTTTTGCGTGGCCTGCGTGTTCCTTCTGGGGGCTCTGGTGTGGTTGTGGTGTGGCTGAGTCTGGTCTGGGACGCAGAGGGGGACATCACTGTGTAGGTTCCTGATGCTTTCATTGCTCACGAGAAATTGGCAAACACATTTTTCCATTTTGCTGCCTGAGAATGCCAAGTCCCTTTCAAATACTTGCTACAAACTCGGAAGAGCACCGTTAAAGAAGAAAAAAAAAATGTTGCGTGGGGGGGGGGGGCAGAGAATGTGTTTCTGTGATGTTAATAATTCAGAGGATAGAAATGAGATTCTGCTTTTAGTAAAAACCCGGGAGCTGGTTTCGATGCCTTGCTGAGAAAGGCCTTCCCTACCTCAAGATAGAGGGCAAAAAAATTCTTTTAAGATGTTTATGGTTTTTAAAATATGTGGGTCTTTAATTCACATGGAACTTATTTTGGGAACATGGTATGAGGTGGGGGTAGTGGAAGTTAAGAAATAGGCTAAACATTTGGTAAAAATTACCATAAAATAAATCCTCTCAGTCAAATAAGATTCTGTGAACACTCTGTTCCATTTTATAAAACTACTTAATTAATTCTTGAGTTGATTCCATATTTCTGAAATTGAGGTATAATTTACGTATAATAACATTCACCCTTTTCGTGTATAGTTCTATACGTTTTGCCAGATACATATAGGCATCTAATGAGCACTGTAGCAAGATAGAGAAGAATTCGGTCACTCCAGAAGATTCCTTATTGACCCTTGGTGGTCAGCCTCCTCCACCATTCTCGTCCCCTGGCAACCATTGATTTATTTGCTGTTACTATCAGTTTATCTTTTCCAGAATGCCCTGTGAGTGGATCCACACATGATGTAGCCTTCTGAGTCTGGCTCCTTCCACCTCGCACAACGCATTTGAGATTTATCAGTGTCGTGGGAATCCATAATTTGTTCCTTTTTATTGCTGAGTACTATTCCACAGTTTTTTTTTTTTTTATCCTTTTGCTGACTTTCGGTGGCTATAAACAGGGCCAAGTTTATTTGGGGCCAAATATTTATTCACATACAGCTTACACTCTCATTCCACTCTGGTGGATACCTAGGAGTGGGATTGCGGAGGGATTGTGTGGTAAATTTAACTGTGCCAGAAAGCGCCACACTTTTCCCAAGCGGCCACACCGCAGTGCACTACCACCAGCAGCAGTGCATGAGAGGTCCAGTTGCACAGCATGCTCGTCAGCAGTGCTAGGTATTGTCGGTTAATTTTATCTTAGCTATTCCAGTGGGTTTGTGGTGGCAGCACTTGTGGTTTTAGTTGGCACGTCGTTGATGACTAGTGATGTTGAGCATCTTTGCATGTGCTTTTTGGTCATTTGTGTATCTTTTCTGAAATGTCTGTTTTTCAAGACTGTATCGTTTGTCTGATTGAATCGGGAGAGTTCTTCACAGATCATATCTGGATACAAGTCAGATACCTATATTGCAAATATTTTCTTTTAGTCTGTGGCTTGCCTTTTCATTTTCTTTCTTTTTATTGTGATTCGAGAACCCTTAACTTGAGATCTACCCTCCTAAATTTTTAAGTGTATAGTATAGTACTATTAGCTATAGGCACTGTGATGTATAGCAGATCTCTAGAATGTATTCAATGTGTACAACTGAAGCCTTGTGCCCACTGAACACTAACTCCCCATTTCCCCCTCCCCCAGCCCCTGGCCACCACCATCCTACTCTTTGTTTCTATGACTTTGACTATTTTATTTGACTTATATATCATATAAGTGGAATTACTGATGTTTTTTTGAAGAGCGGAAATTTTCAGTTTTGATAGGTCTAATTTATCAGGTTTTGTTCCTTTTATAGATTGCAATTTTAGTAACCTGTCTGATGAATCTTTGTCTACCTCACGTTTACTGAGATTTTATCCTGTGCTTCCTTCTGGACATTTTATAGTTTTGTCATTTATTTTTTTTATTTTTATTTTTTTAGTTTTGTCATTTATAAGTAGGTTTATGACTTCCTTTCAGTTAAGTTTTGTATAGGTCAAGATTCACTTTTGTCCATATAGATAGCCAGTTGTTCCAACACCATTTGTTGAAAAGACTGTACTTCCCTCCTTGTATCCCCTTGGCCCCTTTGTCAAAAATCAATTGACAGTATATGCGTGGGTTTGTTTATTAATTTATGTATTTATTTTAAGGGGCTAGTGGAGAGGGGCAGAGGTAGAGGGAGAGAGAATCTTAAGCAGGCTCCGCACCCAGTGTGGCTTGACACAGGGCTCCATCTCACAACTCTGAGATTGTGACCTGAGCCAGAATCAAGAGTTGGACTCTTTTTTAAAAAAGATTTTATTTATTTATTTATTCATGAGAGACACACAGAGAGAGGCAGAGACACAGGCAGAGGGAGAAGCAGGCTCCTTGCAGGGATCCAGATGTGGGACTTGATCCTGGGACTCCAGGATCACGCCCGGAGCTGGAAGGCAGGCGCTTAACTGCTGAGCCACCCAGGCATCCCAAGAGTTGGACTTTTAACTTACTGAGCCACCCAGGCGCCCCTGTGTGCTTTTATTTTTTTCTTAAGATTTTATTTATTTATTCTTGAGAGACAGAGAGAGAGAGGCAGAGACACAGGCAGAGGGAGAAGCAGGCTCCACGCAGGGAACCCGATGTGGGACTTGATCCTGGGACTCCAGGATCACGGCCTGAGCCGAAGGCAGACACTTAACTGATGAGCCACCCAGGAGTCTCTGTGTGGGGCTATTTTTGAACTCTGTTATGTTCCCTTGATCTGTGTGTGTGTTTGTCCTTATGCCTATACCACACTGTAGGTCTTACACATTCTTGTCAGGTGAATTCCTAGATTGTTTTTGTGAGTGTAATTATTATTGCTTTTAGAAATTATATCATTTATCCCCATTTCATTTTATAATTACTAGACTCTTGTGTAGAAAGGCTATTAAATTTTTTTGTAGGTCTATCATATTCAAGCCACATTACTGAACTTTTATTAGTTCAAAGTCTCCCAGTCAGTTTTCTTGGATTTTTAAAGTAGACAATCAGACTGTCTGGAAATGAAACAATATAGGGATTGCTTGCCTTAGTGGCTAGGCTTCCCTCTAGGGCACAGTTCAGGAGTATCTGATTTGGATGGGAATGATTCTAACACTTTACTACTGGGTATTATGCTTGCTGTAGAGATCCGGTGGTTATTCTTACTACCTTCAAGGAAGTTTCTTTGCATGTGGAGCTTCTAAATGTCTAAAGTTTAACTTTAAAATTTCATATTCTGCTTAGACTCTTTTTTTCCCATTGAAAAAGCCCAACAGTTTAGAGATGAGTCACTCTTCCCAGCTTCTTTGGAGGGTCATATTTTGATCTCCCTGGAGGAGAAGGTAAGTGTAGTATAAATCAATCATTTTATTTAGACTATGAAGATACTACCTTTGGAGCTTTTTATAATGTCCTCATTTGGGGGGATACCAGCTACAGTGAGAAAGGGAGAAAATAAAGGGACAGATTATATGAGCTCCTTATGAATAAATAAGGTAGCTTTTGGTAGTGTTTACAAACTTTCCGGCCCGCCATCCATAGTGAGAAGTAGATTTTATAGCTCAGCCTGGTATAACCTACCTATATATGATTGAAATAGAATCTCACAGTCTTATGCATTTTGCCTTTGTGCAGTATATTCTGATATCTTCCGTTTTCTTCCATCTGTCCTATTTCATTTAAAAATGATGATCAGGGACGCCTGGGTGGCTCAGTGGTTGAGCGTTTGCCTTTGGCTCAGGTCATGATCTGCTCAGGTCATGATCCTGGGCTCCTGGGATCGGGCTCCTGGAATAATAAAACCTTAAAAAAAATGGTGATCATTGCCCTACAAATGGATTCAACCACTCTTTCATGAAACACCCTCTGTCCTGTTAGTTTCTAAGCCCCCAAACTGCTGAACTGGGTCCTAGACAGATTCATTTTATATCAGATCCTATTACCCTGCAAAGGGAGACATTTGTCTCTGGAATTACTGTGTAGCCTCTAAACCAGCATCCACCCTTGACCCCACAGAACAGGTCATAAATGCAGTCTTGTAAACCCACTGCTCAAAGCTCTCTCTCTCTTTTTTTTTAGATTTTATTTATTAATGAAAGATATATATAGAGAGGCAGAGACACAGGCAGAGGGAGAAGCAGGCTCCATGTAGGGAGCCTGATGTGGGACCCGATCCCGGTACCCCGGGGTCATGCCCTGAGCCGAAGGCAGACGCCCAACCGCTGAGCCACCCAGGCGTCCCTGCTCAAAGCTCTCTAATAATCTCTACCACACTTCGAATAAGACCCCAGTTGTTCATTGTAGCCTCTGAGGCCCTGTACAGCCTTCACCCCTGTTCTCACCCTTCCCCAAGCACACCAGCTTTGCGGTGCTGCTCTTCTGGAGCACCGTTTCATCAGATGATCGCCTAACTTGTTGCCATGTCATTCTCTTCTCTGAACGTCCTTCCAAAACAACATTCCCTCTTTACCACTGTGAATTCCCGTCCTGCATCCTGCTTTTGTTTCCTTCATAAAACTATTATCTGCAATTGTATCATTTGATTATTTGTTTACTGATTCCATGTCTTCTTTTCCCCGCTAGAATATAAGTTCCCAGAGAGCGAGGACTTTGTGTAACTTGCTCACTGTTGTGTTCTCAGGACCTAGAACAGGGGGACATAGTAGGTGCTCAATAAACATTTGTCAACCGGATGAATGAGTGTGCCTGGAAACTGGAAGAAATCAGGCCACTAATCCTAAGAGAAATTCAATGAATTCTGTCTTTCTGTTCTGGTTTAGTGTAGCACCTTCTGTTGGTTAAGGATGGAATATATTTTAATGTAAACAGTCCATTAATCGGGGATCCCTGCGTGGCTCAGCGGTTTAGTGCCTGCCTTCAGCCCAGGGCGTGATCCTGCAGACCCGGGATCGAGTCCCACGTCCAGCTCCCTGCATGGAGCCTGCTTCTCCCTCTGCCCTTGTCTCTGCCTCTCTCTCTCTGTGTCTCTCATGAATAAATAAATAAAATCTTAAAAAAAACAGTCCATTAATCAACAGACATCTGGTATTTACTCCATTTCTGATTCCGTGATGGTAATAATGATAGCTAATAGCTAATATTTAATGAGCAGGCACTGCTCTTACTGCTTTACATATATTCACCCATTTAGTCCTTCCAAGTTCTGGAGGCAGGTGCTATTATCATTTTACAGATGAGGAAACTGAAGCACAGAGGGGCTAGGTAACTTGGCCAGGGTCATCCCAAAAGATAACGGATCTGGAATTTGAACACAGACCATGTGATTTTAGAGTCTGTGTTCTTACCTACAGTGCTCATGGCAACAAGGAGCACACCCAATTCCGAACCTTTTTAAGCACGTCGTATTTATGGCCTTTATTCCTTAACAGAGTGGTTCTCAACCAGGGCCGCTTTTGGCTCCCTGAGGACATTTGGCAACGTTTGGAGACATTTATGGTTGTCATGACTGGCAGAGGTGGGGGTGTCTAGTGAGTAGAGGCCGGGGATGTTGCTAAACATCCTATAATGCACAAGACCCTCTCCCCCTTTGCTCTGCAACCAAGAATGATGTGGCCCAAAAGCCCATAGTGTTGGGCTTGAGAAACCCTGCCTTAGTGCAGTAGTTCCGAAAGCTGGCTGCCCACTGAAACCATTCGGGGAGTTTTCAGAATAAATACGGACGTCTAGGTCTAGGTCTTGACCTTACTAGTAAACCTCAAGTGGACTTCCAGCATTGCCCAGCAAGCCTACCATGCTTGGGTGGTAGGTCTCCTTTTCTCTTCTCCAGAACAGCTGTTTGACACCTTTTATTTTCTCAGCACTCCTAAATCAGCTGCTGACTCTGGCTCATTAGACAGCAGCCTACTTTACTTAGATCCCTGGTGCACAAACCCACAACATGCTCACATTCCTACAAATACTGAATACTCATGGTGCTCCCCACTGGTGCTGTGAAACTGAATGAGACTTTCCCAGTGTGCCAGAGACTGGCTGCTTTTCTGGGCTCTGGGCCTCTTATCCTCTTTGCCTTCTTAAGGACATATTCCTTCTCCTCTGCCCCCTTTAAAAGCTTTTTATGTGGAGGGGTGTCTGGCTGGCTCACACAGTAGAGCACGCAACTCTTAATCTCCGTCGTGAGTTCAAGCCCCATGCTCAGTGTGGAGCTTACTTTAAATAAATCAAAGCTTTTTATCTGGAAATAATTTCAAACCTTGCAAAAAAGTTGCAAAAATTAAAACTGTACATATGCCCATATGCCCTTTATCCAGATTCTTCTATTAGCATTTTACCCCATTTGCTTTATGCTCTGCACGCACATCCCTTGTCTGAGCCCTTTGAGGATGTTACATGCAGCATGGCTTTACTCTTAAGCACTTCAGTATGGTTTTCCTAAGAATAAGAATATTCTCTCACATAACCACAGCGCTGCCGTCAACTTCGGTAAATTTAACATCCATATTATACTGTTACCTAATCTGCCATTTGTTTTTGTCTGTTTGTTTACCTAATCTGCTCTTTGTCTTCCAAGTTAGACAATAGACGTGATAACATCTTTGACAGCATTTTTTCCTTCTAGCATAGGATTTGCTCTAGAGGTGTGGGCATTTAGTGATCTTGTGTCTTAGCTGCCTTTAGTCTGGAACGTTTCCATAGTCTTTGTCTTTTATGACATTGGTGCTGTGGGGAAGGAAAAGTGATTTTCCCTTGCACCCCCCCCCCCCCGCCGCCCCATGATACGAGACAGATTAACAAGAGAAAAACAAAGAACTTGAAGAACACGTGCACCTCCTGTATACATGGCACGGATCCAGGACAACTAACTCACCGAAATGGCCCAAGTCAGCACCTTAAGCCCCATCTCCTGCTAAGGCCCAAAGGAAATCTGGGGGGAGAGGGGGAAAGGCAGTTCTGGGAGGCGACTCGCAGAGCCCAGTAAACACATAGGGCTGTGATGCAGAGTTAAGCCCTGCCTTCTCTACTGACAAGGGTTTCTAAAGATAGAGAGCAGCCCCCTCCCTTGGTACGGAGGAAGGCACCCTTACAGGTGGAGGTCTCCCTGATACTTGTAAGTGCCTCTTCCAAAAAGGTAACGTCTAATGGGTTTTCAGAGATTCTCTTGCATCTGCTTTTCTTAGAAATAATCCCCTTATGCCAAAGAGGCATATCTTGGGGTGGCAAATGCTTCTCGGCTTCAGTATTTAGGATACAGACAGACCGGCCCCCTCTCTTTTTTAGAGAACCTTCATCATTTTGGGTTTGTTTGATGCTTCTTGTGACTAGATACAGATTATGCATTTTGGGTCAGATACTGAAAAGATGATGTTGTGTCCTCGGGGTATCACAGCTGGTGGCCCGCGATGCCCGGATTCTGGTGCCTGAATGGGGTGTCTTGATCTGATGGGGGCCAACAGTCGAGTCTGTGGCGCAGGAGTTGAAAGCATTCATCCTAGGCAGAATAGAGGAGATAGACGCTTATTGGCTACACCGAGGGAGCAGAGGGAGCGGTGGGCGGACAGCAGAGGAGAGGGTCTGCAGTGAGGCAGTGGCTGGGGGCTGTTTTTAAAGGGGGAAGATGAGGAAGTATGGTGACATATGGAACGTTCCCCTTTTTGAGAACTGCTTGTAAGTAGCCCATTAGTTAGGGCCTGGGGCTATTTTGGGGGGGTTGCCTGATGGGCCTGTCTGTATTCAGCCAGGGGGTCACTCTGGCCCTCTCCGCGGTCCATTGGTCAAGCCTGTTTGCCTAGAAGTGGCCTCTACATGGATGTCTATCTCTTCCACCTTGGTGAATGTTAATTTTGATCCCCTGGTCAAGGTGTTGTCTAATTTCTCCACTTTGTCGGTACTGGTTTCTTCCTTCCAAGTGAGTCATCTGGGGAAGGACACACGTAGCCTGCTCCTCATCAGTTTTTCTCTCTAGGTTTAGCACACAGGGGTGATTTTTGCCTGATCCAGTCTTTAATAGGATGGCTGAAAATAATGATTTTCCAACTCTGATATTCCCTCCCCATTTGCCAGGTGGCCCTCAACAAGACTCCTTCCTTCTTCCCCATTGATTTTTTTATTCATGTATTTCTTATTGAGATGGACTCCTGAATTCCTATTTTCTCCAGTGTTTTGTACTTCATTATTTTTGTTCTCACATTGTGAAGACTGTAATTCTTTTTTCTTTTTTAAAGATTTTATTCATTTATTCATGAGAGACACAGAGAGAGAGGCAGAGATGCAGGCAGAGGGAGAAGCAGGCTCCATGCAGGGAGCCCAACGTGGGACTCAATCCTGGGACTCCAGGATCAGGCCCTGGGCTGAAGGCAGCGCTAAACCACTGAGCCACCCAGATGCCCTGTCTCCCTCCTTCATTCCTGCTTCAATGCACCCTCTCTCTTTTCTGGATCATTTCCATTAGCTTACAGTCAGTGCTCTAATGTATAATATCCCCTCTGGCTCCACAGCCCCCACCTGTCACCCCCGCAATACTCGTCACCCCTTCTCAGAGGAGCCTCTTCAGAGACCACACATACTTCATCACCACACAGTCTTCCAGGTGTGATCTAATCAGAGTCCTGTCCTGATTCTCTTCTCATCAGTTCTCTGTGAACACCACGTTCCCAAACATGGCAGCCGCCATTTCTCTGACTGTGCTTGACTTTGCAGTGGCATTTGATCCTGTCAGTCATCACCGCCTTCGGCGAACTCTTCCTCCCTGTGGCTTCCATTGCATACTTTCTTGTACTATGCTTTCCTACTCTTGCTGGTAACTTATTCTAATTATTCTAAGCCTTCATTTCTGACTCCTCCTTCTCTGCTCAACCTACAAAGGTCAGTGTCCCTCCAGGGCCCGGGGACTCCTTTTCTTCTCTTTACAGCTTCTCCTGAGATGACCCCCCCACCCCCACCCCAGTCCCATGGCTTTATGTTTCCTCTAGAGGCCAGTACCTGCAGCTGTGACCTTAAAGATCCACTAATCCGTTCATTTAAAAATGTTGTATAGGGCACCAGGGTGGCTCAGTGGTTGAGCGGCTGCCTTTGGCTCAGGGCATGATCCTGGGGTCCTGGGATCAAGTCCGGCATCAGGTTCCCCACAGGGGGCCTGCTTCTCCTCTGCCTATGTCTCCACCTCTATGTCTCTCATGAATAAGTAAATAAAATCTTTAAGATTTTTTATTTATTTATTCATGAGAGACACAGAAAAAGAGGCAGAGACATAGGCAGAGGGAGAAGCAGCCTCCTTGCAGGGAGCCCGATGCGGGATTTGATCCCCAGGACCCTGGGATCACGCCCTGAGCAAAAGGCAGATGCTCAACTGATGAGCCACCCAGGCATCCCATAAATAAATAAAGTCTTTAAAAAAATTATATATACTATCTCCCTCCCCCAACTTTATTGAGGTATAGTTGCTGAACACAAATTGTATATGTTTAAGGTGTACAATTCGCTGTTTTTATATAGGTATACATTGTGAAGTAATCCCCACACTCAAGCTAACATCCACCACCTCTCATAGTTTACCTTTGTTTTGGTGTGTGTGTGAACAGTTAGGATCTACCCTTTTAGCAAACTTCAAGTATACAATACAAGTATTGTTATCTGAAGCCACCATGCTGTACATTAGATTCCAGAACTCATGCATTTACACTGATTTTAAAAAGTGAACTCCAGCCTCCTTAGCATGGCATTCATACTGCACTAACTTCTATGAGATTAAAATGTAGAGTCAGTCTCATTATCTTAAAAAATAGCTTTGAGACCTTTATACTGGCTCAAAAATATCATCGAGAAATACTATAAAACAATGTTGATCAATTGGCCAATTCTAAGAATGTTGAAAATTTTGGGGGGAACTTGAAACATTAAAAGGCTCCTAAATGGGAACTATAGAAATGAAAAATGGGGAAGAAAGCACAGAGAGAATCACGCTCTTAAATATTTTAGGTTTTTTGAATATTAAAATTTAAAAATCTTGAAACAGAAAAAGACTAATCCACATGGCTATCGACTTGGCATCTCGAACTCAGTGTTTCAGAGCAAAATGGGATTCCCTGCCACCTGCCAGCCAAATCTGATTGTCTCCCCATCTCTGTCTATGGCACCACCATCCATCCAGTTGCCAAGTCCCAAGCCTACAAGTTTCATGCCCCACATCCAAAGCCCATCAGTGCATCTCGTCAGTTTGGCTCCCAAAGTATATCCCTAGATATACTCCTCCATCTATGTCAGTCTGCCACCATCTCATTCTTGGATAATTGTGGTGGCCTCCTATAATCCATTTCCCATACAGCAGCTAGAGCATCTTTTTAGAAGCATTAATTGGATGTCCCTCCCCTGCTGTTCACCTGTACCTGTTGAGGATCACTATCCTCCTTTTCATTCTTCCAGCACATCAAGCTCCTTTTGTATTAACTTTTCTCCCTGGAATGTTCTCTTTGTCCCCTCCCCAATCTTCCTATGGCTGGTTTCTCATCATTTATATCTCAGGTTTTTTTTAAGATTTTATTTATTCATGAGACACACACACACACACACACACACACACACACTGAGAGAGAGAGGCAGAGACACAGTCAGAGGGAGAAGCAGGCTCCATGCAGGGAGCCTGATGTGGAACTAGATCTCGGGACTCCAGGATCATGCTCTGTGCCAAAGGCAGGCGCTAAACCACTGAGCCACCCAGGGATCCCCTATATCTCAGTTTAAATATCACCTATGATTACTTGATCTAGAATAACCAACAAGTCACCCTTTGTATCCTTCTCATCTTATTTCAATTCTCAACATTGCGCTTTTATCATTACATTAGTTTTCTTGTTTATTTGTATATTTATTGTTCCCCCTTTCCTCTCTTTCCTCTCCTTCTTTCCTTAAGCTAGAATGTAAGCAGGACCCATACTCTATGCCCAGTGCATAGAATAGTATTTGGTATATAGTAGGTATTCAATAAATATTTGATGAATGAATGATACATTTAAATTGCCTAATATAATTTCCAGCACTTGGAAGACACTAAATATTCTTTTTCTAACATGAGTGTCCATCTCTTTCTTGGGTTAAGTCCAAAAGCTTCTGGTGAGAACAGTGATTTGATAAACAGATGCATATGTATGTGTTAGGATCCTGATTTTTTTTTAAAGATTTTGTTTATTCATGAGAGACACTGAGAGAGAGGCAGAGGCATAGGCAGAGGGAGGAGACTCCTCGCAGGAAGCCGGATGCGGGACTCGATCACAGATCCTGGGATCACGCCCTGAACCAAAGGCAGATGCTCAACCGCTGAGCCACCCAGGCATCCCTAGGATCCGAATTATTAGAGATTCCAGACAAAAGGGAATTACATTTTGCCAAGAAAAAAAAAAGCAGTGCTAGAATTCCAGGAATCAACAGTGTCACATTTTTCAGTGTGGGACTTTCCTGGCCCTCCTAACTTAAGATTGATTCTCAGATTTTTAAATTGACATGTTTGGGGTGCCTGGGTGGCCCAGTCGTTTAAGTGGCCGACTTTTGATTTTGGCTGAGGTCATGATTACACGGTTGGGCTCTGTTCTCAGTGTGGAGTCTGCTGGAGATTCTCTTTCTCCCTCTGCCTCTCCCCCACTCTCTCTCTCTTTCTCTCTCTCTAAAATAATAAAACAAATCTTTTTAAAAAATTGAGGGCAGCCCCGGTGGCGCAGCGGTTTAGCGGTTTAGCGGTTTAGCATTATCCTGGAGACCCGGGATCGAGTCTCACATCGGGCTCCCTGCATGAAGCCTTCTTCTCCCTCTGCCTGTGTCTCTGCCTCTCTCTGTGTGTGTCTCTATGAATAAATAAAATTAAAAAATCTTAAAAAAAAAGAAGTACAAGCTAAATTAGAGCAGATTATAAAAAAAGAAAAAGAAAAAAATTGATATGGTGGGGTGCCTGGGTGGCTAAGTTAGTTAGGCATCTGCCTTCAGCTCAGGTCATAATCCCAGGATCAAACACCACATTGGGCTCCTTCCTCCCTGCTTGGCAGGGGAGCCTCCTTCTCCCTCTCCCTCTGCCCCCACCCCCCCACTGCCTTGCTCATGCTCTCTCAAATAAATAAATAAATAAATAAATAAATAAATAAATAAATAAAATCTTTTAAAAAATTGACATGTTTATCCTGGCATTTAGACCTGTGAATTTTCTAAACCCACTGGATATTCATGAATTGAATATGTGGGAGAGGGAGAGAAAGATTGGGAGGATGTGTTCTGAAGTGGTTTTCCTTTTTTAAGCGGGGAAGGGGGGAGGATTGTTTGAAGATTAGCTGTGGATTTTTTTTAAAGATTTTTTTTTTATTTATTCATGAGAGACACAGAGAGAGAGAGAGGCAGAGACACAGGCAGAGAGAGAAGCAGGCTCCATGCAGGGAGCCCGATGCGGGACTAGATCCAGGGTCTCCAGGATCAGGCCCCGGGCTGAAGGCTGCGCTAAACCGCTGCACCACCCAGGGATCCCTGCTGTGGATTTTTTGTAAACTCTTGTAGTGGATTCTATATGGTACTAAAGGTTCCAGGAAAAATCAGTACAAATGAACTCAACTAGTGATTTTGTTATATAGGTGATTAACTTTGACAGAATGTATCACATGTTTTAGGATATTTGGTTGGAGAAACCATTACCCTTGACCCAGTAGCATTTATATTTTTTAATTGAATCAAATTCTCATTGTTCTCATTGTTCACACATGAGTCCACAGCTATGTACCATTATTCACTCTTGTGATATTTATCATCTATGCATCATTATTAGTCATTTTCTTTGACTAATCATCCATCTGTAGTGAGAGTAGAGAAGTGTGTCAGGTAGCATTTCATGGATATGGATATATTGAGTCTTACTGTTTTTGACTCATCTGTAAAAATGGATTAAATGTGTATATATATATTTTACATTTATTATTTTCTAAAAGATTTACTTATTATTTATTTATTTATTAAAAGATTTTATTATTTATTTACTTGACAGAGAGAGAGAGAGCACAAGTCGAGGGAGTGAGAGAGGAAGAAGCAGGCTCCCCGCTGAGCAGGGAACAGGAAGCAGGGATCCCAGGAACCCTGGGATCATGACCTGGGCCAAAGCCAGACACCCAACCGACTGAACCAACCAGGCACCCCTACTTATTTATTTTAGAGAAAGAGAGAGCACACAAATGGGGGGAGGGACAGAGGGAGAGAATCTTAAGCAGATTCCCTGCTGAATTCAGGGGCTCCATCTCACAACCCTGAGATCATGACCTCAGCCAAAATCAAGAGTTGGCCACTTAACCGACTGAGCCATGCAGGTGCCCCTACATCTATTTTTAAAATTTAGCTTTTTATCGAAATACACATCATACATAGTATAAATTGACAGCTCAGTGACTTCATGAACTGCACACATCTGCTACCAGCCCCCATGTGAAGAATCAGAACATGAGCAGCAACCGAAGGCCCCCTTCACAGCTCTTTCTGGTCACTACCTCCCGAAGTAACTATTATTCTGGTTCAAATGTCACAGATGCATTTTGCCTGTTCTTGAATTTCACATATATGGTAATACACAGGACATCTGACTTCTTTCACTTGGTGCTGTTTATGAGATTCCTCTATTATTGTGTGGGGTCACAGTTGCCATATTCTATTTATGACTGTACCACAATTTGTCCTTTCCACAGTCAATGGGCCATTGGCTTTGTTTATAGTTTTTGGCTTTTATTAATTGGTGTTGGGAGGAACACTCTTGGACATATCTTTTGATGAACACACGCGTGCATTACCCAGTAAATATCGTAGGGGAGGAAAATGATTTCCCATCTACCTTTTCAGGTTCTTGGCTGAGACATCAACCCCCTCCCTCCCTGGAATAAAAGACAGATTAACAGAAAACTAAATTTAGTAACATGTATACCTCCTGATGCATGGGAGAGACCCAAGAAAATTGAGTAACTCCCCAGAATTGTGCAAGACATCATCTTAAATGCCATCTCCAGCTAAAGACAAAAGAAGATGTTGGGGTGGTGGGGAGCCAGTTATGGGAGGTTACCAGGAAAACCACAATAGACAAGGGTAAGGTTTTTATGAAGATCTAAGCCCTTACCTTCTCCATTGATAGAGTTTCTAGAGTTTAGGTATCTTCCTGGTACACAAAGGGAAACACCCTTACAAATTGATATTGCCCTTGTAAATGTAAATAAATATGCCTTACAAAAGGCTCACTTCTGGGTTTTCAGAGCTCCTCCTGTGTCTGCTGTTTCTTAAAAGTTATCAGCCTCAAGAGAATCCTTATGCCAAACAGACACATTTTGGAGTGTCCTATTCTGCTTCCCTTTAATACCTAAAAGAGTGCTTTACATATATATTTGACCCTTGAACAACGATGGGTTTTTGAACTGTGTAGGTCTTATATTGGATTTTTTACAATACAGTACTGCAAATGTTTTCCTTATGATTTTCTTTCTTTCTTTCTTTCTTTTTTTAAAGATTCTATCTATTTAAGAGAGAGAGATAGAGCATGGAGGGGCAGAGGGAGAGGGAGAAGTAGGCTCCCCACTGAGCAGGGAGCCTCATGCAGGGCTCAATCCCAGGGCTCTGGGATCTTGATCCCAGCTGAAAGCAGATGCCAGTAACCGACTGAGCCACCCAGGGGCTCCAATTTTCCTAAAAAAAAAAATATGTATTTATTTATTTATTTATTTATTTATTTAAGAGAAAGACCAAGCAGCAGGGGGCCGGGGGCGGGGAGGAGGCAATGGGAGAGGAAGAAGCAGGCTTCCCACTGAGCAGGGAGCCTGATTTGGGACTCGATCCCAGGACCCTGGAATCATGATTCAAGTCAAAGGCAGATGCTTAACTGAGTGAGCCACCCACACACTCCAGGGCAACCGTTTCTAATCATTTTTACAAGTTGTCCATTAGTTTCTCCTCTGAATGCAATTAGGATTAGTAGCCACCTTTGGACATAGTCACACATCTTTATCTGTATACAATATTGAAGCTTTTTATTCATTTTTTAAAAAGATTTTATTTTTTAAGCAGTCTCTGCATCCAGCGTGGGGCTTGAACTTACGACCCTGAGATCAAGAGTCACATGCTCCACCAACTGAGATGCCAGATGCCCCTCTAGCGTTTTATTCATAACTTGAATTCAGTTTTAGCATCAGTTGTTTTTCTACTTTCATTTTTTTCTGAGAGTCTGTTTCTATGCTCACTTATTCCTTTACTAACTACCTATATCCAGAGTCATTTAAAAAATATCTTAAGAATTTTGGTATGCTTTTTCTTTTCCTGCAGCACACACACACACACACACACACAATTATTTTGAAATGGAAGACTTCTGAAACTGTTAAATGTATTTTGCAGATGTTGAGGCAAAGGTTTACCTACCTGAATAGATTTGGAATGGTACAGGTTTTTTAAGTACTGGTTCCTAATTTTGCCAAGAAGAAAAAGGAAGGAAGAGCAGAAAGAAGTAATTGTAAGTTTTGAAAAACTAAAGTATGCTTTATTTTGTTATGACTACACTGGTTCAGCAGACACCACTTTCTTCCATTGCCCCAAGTTGCATTCACTTACTCCATTCAGCAAATCTGAAGTTTATTCCACAAACTGGATAGAGCGAATATAGACAAATCAGGCAAATACCTTCCACTTGATTTTGGTGGGAGACAGAGTCACTGAATGAACTCTATAGAGAGCACATTTTTGGGATAGTATTATCTATAGCAGTGCTTTTCAAATGTAGGAACTAATCACCTAGGGATCTTTTTAAAATAAGATGCGGATTCTCTAGCTCTGGGGTGGAGCTGGAGATTTCAGGGGACCACACTTTGAACAGCAGGGCTTTGGAGCACAATTGGGGGTTATGTGGAACCCTTGTCCGTTGCCCATTTACAAATGATAAACATCCCTGCCCCAGTGCCTCTCTGCTAGTCCTCCCAGCACTGGCTGAGGAACCAGCCACATGCAGTCCTCTTTAGAGTGGCAGACAAAGCCAGTGCTCTTTGAATGTTTCTTTTATCCTCAAGTAGAAACTCCTTTCAACCTCTCTCATCTAGTCTCTCATCACACATTCCAAACACCTGAAGAAAAATCACTGATCTCCTCAAATGCACACCAACCCGAAACACATATAACACACACTCTAAATCCCAGCTACTGAACTGAAGAAAGGTGTGAGGCAGGGAGACATGAAATCACCATCTTCTCTCCTGGCTTCAACATTTGTTCTAGAGAGACTGGGTGTCCATCTCGACATCCCTGGCCCTGACTACTTCAGTACACAGCAGCTGCCTTCCAGCCACCAGCTGGTATTTCTTGGAGCCCCCCCCCCCCCCACCGCTTGCCCATGGGGCAGGTTGGGAGTGCCAGGGAATGAACACTGGGAGCAGCCCTCAACCAATGGCTGATGACAGTTGGGAGATAAATAGTTCAGCTCCTTTGCCCACAAGTGGGATAACTCAGACAGATGGGCATTCTGTATGGCTCCCAGAGTTCACCAGGACTGATCTTCAGTTGCCCCCAGTGGTAACTGGCTAGGTAATGTACCTGTATTAGCTGCCTTCCTGCTTCCATCTCACTCCCCATTTTCCTGTTCACTGGAGTCACATCCCAAGTCTACCAACTACTTGCTCTTGAATCCTTCCTCAGTCACCTTCTGGAGGAACCCAAACTATGACAGGCTTCTTGAGACTAGCAGTCAGAAGGTGCTTTTGTTTGTTTTAATATAACTCCATTATGAGAAAACAGCATGGGAGGCCTGTGGAGTGTGTTCTAGGGGGTTTCACCAGCGTCTAGTTATTTTGTTGGCATGACACTAACCATTTAGGTGGCTAGAAAAATGTCTGATCATGGAGAGAGTGCTTCTGTGTTTCTGGGCTGTTTGGGGATCATGTCAACAGAGATGATATCCTGGTCTTTCTGATCCCCGCGCAGTGGGGTGCTTGTCTGAGTTCTGCCCCAGAGCTCTTGACCACATCTTGTGGTCCCCACACCTCATCCTGGCTGCATCCTACTCCATGCTTCTCTCCCTGCGATTCTCTATTGTGGGCTCTCTGCCCAGCCCCTTGGGACAGGAAGCTGTTTCTTGGACCATCCTTTTACCGTGAAGACATTAAATTTCAAGGGTGTACCCACACCTGTTTTCCAAATTTTGCATCAAGGATTAGCGCTCCTCTTAGCCACATCTTCAGCTTGCCTGCTGCTGCCTCCTCCTGCTGCCTTCCCCAGACTGGATGTGGGTCTGAACCTTGGCATAATTCAAGCCTCATTTAAGGACTGCCTGCGCCCACATTGGGGTTCTTAGTTCATCTGTATGTTCACAAGTATGCTATGACCCAGCCTTCTCTCCTCAAGACCTTGTATGCAGAGTCTCCCTTTCTGTGGTTCCTTCCATGGTTGCAACTCACAACATGCAGCGATGTTTGGAAGGGTGGCCTGACCTGCCGCTCTGGACTGGATTTCTCACAATCTTGCTGTACCTCTACCAGGGTGTGCTGCCTACCAGGTGAATGAATGCCCATGTCTTCCTTTGGACCTCTTGGGGTTCCCTTGGTTCTTTAGGTTTGATATTTTAAGGGTACATGCTACATCAACAGGGCTAGCTTTAATGTAAACATCTGTAAAAACATCAAGGATGGATGGCTAGGTGACTGCTTCCCTGTGACTTTAGGCTCTTCCTGGCTTGCAGACTGCCACCTTCTTGCTGTACTGCCTCAAAGGCAGTAGGGTGGAGGGGGGTGTGGAGTTTGTGAGAAAGAGAGATCTTTCTCTTATAAAGCCACAGACCAATCGGATTAGGGACCCGCCCTTATGACTTCATTTAACCTCATTACCTCCTAAAGACCCTATCTTCAGATACAGTCACACTGGGGAGTTAGGGCTTCAACATAAGACTTTTTAGGATATACAATCCAGTCTGTCCTAGCAATAACTGTGCCCAGCTTCCCCCTACCCCAGTATTTCTCCTGTTCATCTAACAGAATCCTAAAATTCCACAATTAGAGAGTCTTCCTTTGGTTTAAAGAATTGTTAAAATGTGAATGGGCATAGAATTTGGTTTATGTGCCTTGATGTGAGGTCTTCTAAGAGCAGATAGGGATTCAAAAAGTATAAGGTCACTGGACACATACGGGGGTGGGAGGTAATGGGCCTCACTGAGAGGACAGAAAGGGTACTAAAAATGAAGTTGGTTTTCTCCAAGCAGTGTCTGTCTGTTGATTTTGCCAAGGCCTGTTCAAGTCCTCAGAATTCTTTTCTTTTTTTTTAATTTAATTTAATTTTTTTTTGTTTTTAGAATTATTTTCTTATCCGTTCCCATAAAATAACCTTTAAAATGAGAGAATTGAGCATTTGACCCTGTTTGCTTGCTTACTTGCTTGCTTTCCTTCTTTCTTTCTTTTTTTAAAAGATTTTATTTATTTATTTATTCACGAGGGGCACACAGAGAGAGGCAGAGATATAGGCAGAGGGAAAAGCAGGCTCCCTACGGGGAGCCCGATGTGGGACTTGATCACAGGACTTCGGGATCACGACCTGAGCTGAAGGCAGACACTCAACCTCTGAGCCGCCCAGGTGCCCCTTTACCCTGCTTTCTTGGATGTGTAAGTGATTTGAAAGACACTGCCTTTTATTTATTTTTTACTAATTTTTTTTTAATTGAGAGAGAAAGAGAGGAAGGAGGGGTGGGAGAAACAGAGGGAGAGGGAAAGAGAGAGAATTTTAAGCAGGCTCCATGCCCAGTGTGGAGCCGGATGCGGGGCTCAACCTCACGACCCTAAGGTCATGACCTGAGCTGAAATCAAGAGTCTGACACCTAACCTGACTGAGCCACCCAGGAGCCCTGGAAAGACACTATCTTTTAAAGAAGGAGTCCTCTTGACTCTGTGCAAAGGGAGAGGGAGAAGTATAACTTATCCTTGGTTTATCCAGCCCTCTATCAACATGGACGTTCTGTTAGCCAGAAAATTTTTTGTTTGTTTGTTTGTTTCAGAAAATTATGTATAATGACAACAGATGTTTTTGTAAAGCCCCTATGTGCTCCTAGAGTCTAAAGTACTTTTTGAATTATTGAAGATTAAATCATTTATGGGATGATTTTCCTATTAACTGTGATTTTGATGGTCTTAGTTACTGTTTGTTACTCAATGGTAATTCTCTATTAACCAGGATATTTCCACTTTGGTACTGTAGCTTCTTCCTCTGCTAGAATCAAAATGGTACCTGAGGTGAAGTGAGCTCTTCTTATGGGTTATTGCTGGGATTAGCTGCTTATGGAAAATTGGCTCAGGTAATCAGAACACTGTGTATAGCAGGCCCATGGCTGTGACCCCTATGTGGCCTTGGTTCCTACAGGGACCCACTGAGGGTAGATCAGTGCTGGTTAAGTTCTGCTGAGGAAAGTGCATAGAATCCCATCTACTTGGGCAGCCCCAGTGGCGCAGAGGTTTAGTGCCACCTGCAGCCTGGGGTGTGATCCTGGAGACCTGGGATCGAGTCCCATGTCGGGCTCCTGGCATGGAGCCTGCTTCTCCCTCTCTGCCTCTCTCTCTCTCTCTCTCTCTCTCTCTCTGTGTGTCTCTATGAATAAATAAATAAAATCTTTAAAAAAAATCTTAGAATCCCATCTACTTTGGACCTGCTCCATCAATGGTGTCATCAGGAGATCCTCCACCGTGGCCATACATTAGCTTTAAAAAAGTACACAGAGGTAAGCACTGTCCTGAAATTGGTGTATATCTTCTCATATACTTCCTTACACTTATCCTACATATGTATACCTCCCTAAGCAAAAGAGAATGCTACTTGCATGCTTTTAAACTTTACATGACTGATTTCTTTTTACTGTCCTATTCTGCAATTTTCATTTTCAAATAACATTTTTTTGTGAGATCTGTCCTCATTGTTCCATGTAGTTCTAGGTCATTTCCATTTCTCTGTGGTATTCCATTATGTAAATATGTATTCATAAATTCTTCTGTTGATGGTCATTTAGGTTGTTTCAGATTTTGTTATTAAAAATGAAGCTACTATGAACAGCCTTGAACACATTTGCTTGTATTGATACAAGAATGTTTCTCTAGGGATTATATTTAGAAATGGAAATGCTGGATGGTAGGATATATGCCTCTTCAACTGTACTAGATATTGCCAGATTACTTTCCTAAGCAACAGAATCCTTGCCAACACAGCATAATCAGACTTTTGACTATTGCTGAGATGGTAGGTATGATATTGTATGTCTTTTGGTTTTGATTTGCATTTCTTGATTACTGGTGTTCACTGGCTATTTCAATTTCATCTTTGTGAAATTCTAGTTCCAGTTTTTCGCCTATTTTCTAACAGGTTAGTATTTTTTGTATTGATTTGTAGATGTTCTTCATATATTCTGGAAACCAATTTTTTGTGATATGTGTTGTAGACAGTGACCCCTGTCCGTGGCTTATTTTTTCACTTTTTATGCTGTGTTCTGATAAAGTTTGTTCTTTTTTAAAAAATATTTTATTTATTTATTCATGAGAAACAGAGAGAGAGAGAGGCAGAGACACAGGCAGAGGGAGAAGAAGGCTCCATGCAAGGAGCCTGACATGGGACTCAATCCCGGGTCTCCAGGATCATGCCCTGGGCTGAAGGTGGCACTAAACCGCTGAGCCACCCGGGCTGCCCCAGATAAAGTTTGTACTTTTAATGTAGTGAAGTTTCTTTTTTTTTTTTCTTTTATGATTTGCTCTTTTTTTGTGTGTTCCTGTCCTGAAGACGTAAAGATATTCTTCTGTATTGTCTACTAAAAGTTTTAAATATTGGCTTTTGAAATAATTTGTCTAATTGGAATTGAAGGAGGAATCAATTGTTTTGTTTTTTTAAAAAGATTTTATTTATTTATTCATGAGACACACACACACACAGAGAGAGAGAGAGAGAGGCAGAGACACAGGCAGAGGGAGAAGCAGGCTCCATGCAGGGAGCCCGACGTGGGACTCGATCCCAAGTCTCCAGGATCACGCCCTGGGCTGAAGGTGGCGTTAAACCACCGAGCCACCCAGGCTGCCCTGGAATTTATTGTTTTTCCACTTGGAAAACCAGTTGTCCCAGGATGCTTGCCCTCCTGAATGTCTTTTACCCTGGCACTTCCTTTGCTATACCAAGTGCCCTTATATGCATGAATCTGCTTCCAGTTTCGCCTTTGCCTCCTTGTTGTATTTGTCTAATTGTGAGAGAATACTACATTGCCTTGATTGCTGCAGCTTTCTAATGAGTCTTGGTGTCTGGTGGGTGAAGCCTTCCTTCTTTGTTTTTCTTTGTCAATTTATCTTGGCCATGCTTCTACATATATACCTTAGAATTACCATAAAGTTCCATGGAGAACTTCATTAAGATTGGAGTGAAATCGTCTTGAATTTGTAGCATTACACATTATTTTAAAGATTGTATTTTTAAGTAATCCCCACACCCAGCATGGGGCTTGAATTCACAGCCCCGAGATCAAGAATCATACGCCCTTCTGACTGAGCCAGCCAGGAGTCCCTGTAGTATTGTACATTTTTTCCCAAAATTACTTTCACATAATCTCATCTACACCTTGCAACCACTTGGGAGGTAGGATAATATTGCCCCCATTTCTCAGATGAGGAAACATATTATAGAAATGAAATGCTTTCCCCACAGCTCACAAAAGTTCTCAATAGCAGAGCCAGATCTTTTTTTTATTTTTAACTTTTTCTTTTTGTCTCCCCTTTTTTGGTTGAGAAATAATTTACATATCATAAAATTCACCCTTTTAAAGTGTACAATTTAATGTGTTTTTAATTTTTATTTTTAAAATATTTTATTTATTATTTATTTGGTAGACAGAGAGAAAATCAGAGAGCACAAGGTGGGGGGAACAGCAGAGGGAGCTGGAGAAGCAGGCTGAGCAGGGAACCCGATGTGGGACTCCATCCTAGGACCCTGGGATCACGACCTGAGCTGAAGGCAGATGCCCAATGACTGAGTGACCTAGGTGCCCCTCAATGGGTTTTTTCAAGTTTTATTTATTTAAATAATCTCTGCACCCAAGGTGGGGCTCAAATTCACGACCCCAAGATCAAGAGTCGTATGCTCTTCTGATTGAGCCAGCCAGGCTCCCCGCAATTCAATGTTTTTTTAGTATATTCTCAAGGTTGTGTAACTATCACCACCATCTCATTTTCATTACCTTAAAGAGAAGCCCTGACTCATTAGCAGCCACTCCGCATCCCCCACCACCCCCCCAGCTCCTGGCAACCACTCATCTACTTTTTGTCTCTAAGGATTTGCCTATCCTGGACATTTCATATCAATGGAGTCATGCAGCGATGGCCTTATGTGTCTGGCTTCTTTTGCTTCGCATCATGTTTTCAAGGGTCCTCCCTGTCGTGAATCAGAACTTCCTTCCTTGTTCTTTTCCTTCTTCATTTTTTCCTTTCCTCATTTTCATCTTTTCTTTTTTCATTCTATTCCTTTCTCTTCATTCCTTCAGTCCTTCAGCCAAGTCTTTTGACTCTGGGTCCAGCTCTTTTCACAGTTACCATATTAAATCAATCAGTAAGTGGAAATTTATTTCTTCAAGAAGTAAGGACACAGTGAAACGATTACTCATGAGCCTAACAACAAAGTTCTTGAGCCTCACTGCCTGTTGGCTCGCAGTAGGCACTCAGACATGAAGCTGAGTGCACCACAAGAGAGGATCAGCGGAAAGAAGCATCTTGCCAGTGTTGTTTACTCTAATGTCACGCCAGACTTTTGCTAAGCAGTGTGTCTGGGAAGCTGAATATTGTTTAGGTTGTGAGCTGTGCATTAGACATGCACATTTGCTTTTGTAGAAATGATGTAGTACTTTCTACCAGCGAACATCGAGTAGCTCATTCAATGTGCTATAATAGAGCTTGGTTCAAAATACGGATGTAATGCGCTTTATGCAAAGAATCTTCTTAGAAACGTGCCTATTCAGTGAAGCAGTATTTTGCTGTTAACTTTAACCATGAGCTTGAATTGAACTATGAAGAACAAGTAGAACAAATGACAATACAACTTGCCAAGACCTGAGCCAAACTAGGGACAAATGTGTTTCCCTGCACACTCCGCTGAATCAATTCCTTGCTGCTCCCCAGATGACTCCCAGTGAACAACTGAACCTGCAATTGCCAGGGTGGTGGGGGAGAGAAGAGGGCTTAAACACACACACACACACACACACACACACACACACACACATAATTAGGTGAGCTGCAACAAACCTCAAGCTATTCCCTAAATTGAAATCAAGCCAATAATCCATTTAGATTTCATTTTTCTTTCAAAACTTTAAAAAAGATTTTATTCATTTATTTGAGAGACAGAGCAAGAGTGAGAGAGCAACTGAGAGAGCACAAGCTGGGGGGAGGGGTAGAGGGAGAAGCAGACTCCCCACCAAGCAGGGAGCCAGACGTGGGGCTCGAACCCAGGACCCAGACATCATGACCTGAGCCGAAGACAGACGCTTAGCCGACTGAGCTACCTGGATGCCCTCGTTTAGATTTTAACCAGCTATTTTGAAGATTGTTTTATAAGGCTTTCAGTTCTTCCAAATATTCACAACCCACAAAATTGTTTTTGGAAATACAGGTTTCCCATGGTATCCGAAAGTAGAGCAATCCCAAGAAACCTTTTATAAGTGAAAATGGTGTAACGCCGAAAGCGTAGAAGCAATTAGCATGACATAAAAGTGAAGTGGTGGAACTTTTGGAAACTGTAATCCTGTTTGCCTTTGCCTACAAAGGAATCACAAACTTGAGTTCATTTGGAGTAGTTTTTCTTCCTCTAGGCTTTTAGATATTCTTTCTGTTTCCTTTTTTTTCCCCCATGGCCATGGATTTGGCCTTTCCCCCCCCAAAATATGTCCAACTCCTTCAAGATCGCTCTGTTCCTTCATCCATTTGTCCTTTCAATGAATACTGATAAAATTCCTACTATGTGCGGGGCACTGGGGACTCAACAGTGAACCAAACAGACAAAACCTCTGCTTTCAACAAAGCTTATTTTCTGGTGGGGGAAGCGGATAATAAATAAGTAAAATAGACCTTATGTTAGATAGTGGAGGAAAATGAATCAGAAAACAGGCACAGGGAGCATTGAGGGATTTCGATTTTTATTTATTTTATTTATTTTATTTTTATTTTTAAAAAGATTTTATTTATTTACTCATGAGAGACAGAGAGAGAGAGAGGCAGAGACACAGGCAGAGGGAGAAGCAGGCTCTGTTCAGGGAGCCCGACGTGGGACTCGATCCTGGATCCCAGGATCATGCCCTGAGCCGAAGGCAGATGCTCAATCATTGAGCCATCCGGCTGTCCCTGCAATTTTTATTTTTAAAGATCTTATTTATTTATTTATTTATTTATTTGAGAGAGAGAGCACAAGCAGGGGGAGCAGCAGAGCAAGAGGGGAAGCAGGCTCCCCGCAGAGCAGGGAGCCCAATGTGGGGCTCCATCCCAGGACCCTGGGATCATAACCTGAGCTGAAAGCAGATACTTAACTGAGCCACCCAGACACCCTGAAGGATTGCAATTTTATTTTTTTAATACTTTATTTATTCATGAAAGACAGAGAGAGGGGCAGAGACAAACGCAGAGGAAGAAGCAGGCTCCCTATGGGGAGCCTGAGGTGGGACTCAATTCCAGTACCCCAGGATCATGCCCTGAGCTGGATGCTCTACTGCTGAGCCACCCAGGTGTCCCAGAATTGCTATTTTAAATAGCATTTCTCTAGATCAGGGATTGGCTAACTATAATGGCTTGTGGCCCTCTACTTGTTTCTATAAATAAAGTTTTATTGGCACCAGCCACACCCTTCATTTATAGATTGTGATTGCTCTCTTGCTACAACAGTGGAGTTCAGTAGTTCCAACAGAGATCATATGGGCTGAAAAGCTGAAAATACTTACTATTTGGCCTTTTGCAGAGAAAATGCAGATTTTTATATATTTTAACTTTTTAGAATTAATGTCCCTGTTATGCTTTTCAGCTTCCAAATGTTTTCACAAACACTGCCTCATCTAAGTGTTGCAGTGGTGGTGTGAAGTGGGTTTCAGTAGCTTTGTTTTACAGGTGACTGACCAATGCTTAGGGAGGTTACTCTGATTGTCTAGGGCTGCAGACCTTGTCAAGTGGAGGCATTTGACTGGTGCCTTTTCCTACCCCAGGTGATAAACACAACCTAGGTTTTTAAGCTCCCTAGCTTACAAAACACAGAAAGGCGATACAGAACTGGGCATCAAGAGTGGGGGCTCTGAAGATTGGTCATCCAGATTCAAATCCTCACAATTTACCTCTGTGGCTTCAGGCAAGTTATTTAACCTCTCCGTGCCGTGCCTCAGTTTCCTTTTCTATAAAGCAGTTATAATAATATGCCTTCCTGGTGGGGTGGTGATGGGGCTGCTTGAGGCAGCCCCGATGTATGCCTGTTTCCTTTGCATTAATAGTGTCTCCTTTTACTCTCTGGTACCCCAGTCTAGACATTAAATTATAATACCTACCCTAAATAGGTCATTGTAGGGATTGAGTTAATTTGAACAAAGCACTTAGAATCCTGCGAGACCAAAAAAAAAAAAAAAAAGAATCCTGCGAGACCCTAACCCACATTTAGTAGACCTTGGCTTTCCTTTATGTCGATGCCATGCCAACCCATCATTTCATTTTTCTCCGACTCATTGCTTGGTTCCATTAAGTCCAGGCTGATTGGGGTCAGAAGTAATGCTGCCTGTTTGGGTTAACGGGTGATCCAGGGAGCCGTCTTCCGGGGCCCAGGAAGGCATCAGCCCCTAGCAGGCCTCCAGGGGTCTTTCCTAGGCCACCTCTCAAAAACGGCCTTCCCCTGCCACACCTGCTTCCTATTCGCTTCCCTGCTTTGATTTTCTAATTGGTACTTATTACTAATAACCTATAGATTTAGCTGAGCAGCTGATAATGTTTTTATTTTGTTTATTTATTTTTAAAAAGATTTTATTTATTTATTCATGAGAGACACACAGAGAGAGGCAGAGACATAGGCAGAGGGAGAAGCAATGCAGGACTCAATCCCAGGACCCGGGGATCACGACCTGAGCCAAAGGCACATGCTCAACCACTGAGCCACCCAGGTGCCCCTGATAATGTTTTTAGTGTGGTTTTATTTTACTGTTATTGGGATAGAAACCACCCCCATACACTATACCGAAGAAGATTTATTTTTCTGTTTTTAAAAATAATGTATCTTTATTGTTAAAATTTTAGAAATTCCAGAAAACCTCAATGAAGCAAATATAATCCAGCCCGAGCCCCACCGCCCCCCAGATTTGGCATTTTGAGGTGTACTAAGAAAGCACGTTCATATCAGCTTCTAGAGGGAGTATCTTTTCTACTCCTATAACTTCAGCTAAGCTGCTCATAAGCAGATGAAGATTTACTGTGTTCTCTAAGTATTATAGTTTTGATCCCTTTAAGATAAACTCTTCTCCTCCGCATTTTCATCTGAAGCTAATCTGAGAGAAAATATCAAAGCCCTAGTCTGACCTAGTCCTGGCTCTAGAAGTAAAGAAAAAACATGGAGGAGCAGCTAAGTGAAGAAGAATGTTCCCTCACTTGGAGTTAGGGTTTCCCAGCACGTTGGCAAAGCATTGCCTGACTCTTGCCAACGTGAACATCTTAATTGAAATGATCATGTGGTGACTTAGTCTCTCTCTGCTGACTTTCTTTATAATAAGGAGTGAGTTGCACATTCTCTCAGTGTTGCCGTGTCCTCTAAGAACATGATTCATCCCCTGTGTTGGTTCACAGCGCTTTTTAAAACCTGTCATGGTTTCATATAATTGTCCATTTACATTTTTATGTGTTTGAGCGCCCCACTGGCATGTAAATTCCAGAAGGACACGGTTGTATCTGTCTTGCTCACTGGTGTGTTCCTAGTGCGTCACGCTGTGCCTGGCATGTGATGTTTACTCACTAAATATTTGTTGAATGGGAAGGCTCCTGAGCAGGGCAGCGCCTGCCCCCCTCCAGGCGCTGAGGCTGTCCTCCACTGGTGGCAGGGTGGGGATGACCCTATGGGCTGCGAGAGAATCAATCCCCGAAAGTGGCCCTGGCCCCTCAAATAAACTTTCTCTTCTAGTCTCCAAATGCCTTTAACAAATGACAAAGTCCATAATTCGACCATCCGAGTTGGTTTATTTAAAGTGGCAATCAGTGCCTTTGGAGACTGGAAGCTCCTTGGGCCTTCAGAGGCCTGGATTGAGTGAGGCTATTGGTTGCATTCCTGGGGGCACCTTTGCTGGGCTGGGAATGAGGAGCTGGGAATGGGGAGCTGGGAATGGGGAGCAGAGCACAGGGAAGGGAGGCAGAAGAGGGGCTGGACCAGGGTGGGATGGCCAGGGAGGAAAGAGTGCAGACAGGATTGTGGGCCACTGCTCGCATGGTATCTTCTGGAGAGGGGCACATCCCCTGCCCTGGCATGTGAAGCAATTAGCAGAGTTAAAGCCAGTGAGAACACGGAGAGCTAATCTTCCTGAGCATGTGCTGTGAGCCAGGCTCTCTGCTGAGCACTTGTCCTGTACTTAACACTTGCACAGCAGGACTTGAAGACACAAATACAATGATCATCCCTGTTTTACGGGTAAGGAATCTGAGGTAGAAAGGCATGGAATATCTGTGACCACTGCGTCCTGCAACTTGTCATCAGCTAACATTAGTCATTGGCCGTTCTTACCATGACTCTGGAAAAACATCTTGCTGCCTCCCTCTGCCTCCCTTTTTTTGCAATATCCTATATGTGTGACAATGCTTTGTCAATACCTTGGCATTATTACTATAGAATGACTAAAGGCAGTTTATAATACTTGTGAATGTGAGTTTTAACAGCATATATTTGGATACGTTGTACATATGTTTTTACTTGCATGAGCATACTTTATTCAGGCAGGATCATTTTCATATCAAGTGTTATTTTTCAATCTATGTTTCTTTTTTGGGAAAGATTTAATTTATTTGAGAGAGAGCATGAGCAGGGGAAGGGGAGGAACAGAGTGAGACAGACAAACAGACTCCCTGCTGAGCAGGGAGCTCCACACGGGGCTGGCTCCCAAGACCCTGAGATCATGACCTGAGCTGAAGGCAGCTGCTTAACTGAGCCACCTAGGTGCCCCTTTTAAGATTTATTTGTTTACTTGAGAGAGAGAAAACATGTGAACAGGGGGAAGAGCAGAGGGAGAGGAAAAGAATCCTCAAGCAGACTCCCACTGTGCACGTAGTCAGACTTGGGGCTAGAGCCCACCAACTTGGGATCATGACCTGAATGATCATAACATGAGCCGAAACCAAGAGTCAGATACTGAACCAACTGTGCCACCCGGGCATCCCTTTCAATCTATATTCCTAACTATAATACTGGTAACTGTTTATTGAGCATTTGTTATGTGCCAGGGGTCGTTTTAGGTGTTTTTGTTTGTTTTTAAGATTTATTTACTTATCTAGAGAGAGAGAGAGAGAGTAAGAGAGCACAAGCGGGAGGGTCAGAGGGAGAAGGAGAGAGAATCTCAAGCAGACGCAAGGCTTGATCTCAGGACCCCAAGGTCACGACCTGAACTGAAACCAGGAAACCAGAAGTCCGTCAATCAACTGACTGTACCACCCAGGCACCCCCTAGGCGTTTCATATGTATTTACACATTTATGTGTCCCAACGCATGTGCGATGGCCACTACTGCTGTTCTCTCCATTTACAGATGAAGAAACTGAGGTGCACAGAGAGACTGCCTTACTTGCCCAAGGTTTTAGGGGCAGCAAGTGGCATGGCCAGAATTCAAAGGCAGGCACTCATGTCCCTTGAAATGACTGCCATTTACTCATGAGTGGGCATGGTGATCTTTCTTCACTATGGTTAATATTTCTTGACAGTTTACAGGGAGTTATCAAGTTAGTGAATATTCCTGACAAAGCCCACTAGCTGTAACCTGACTTTCCCATTTTGGTCCATTTCCTTTCAGCTTGACCCTTTCCAAGAAGAACCTGGGAGACCGTCTGAAATATTCTGTTTTGTATTCACCGTGCACTTTTTTTTTACTATAAAATTTTCCATCCATCCCTGAGACTAACCTATGTGACTGTTACACTTCAGATGAGAGAAATAATGTTTGCTCTTTTCCTCCACGTCCTATTTATCATTCTTGTTGAGTCACTACTTTTACCAGTAGAAGGTTTTTGGCATTCCATATGCTGACTAGCAAAGTGTGGATTATTGGTCAGCGTCTGGATGGCAGGAGGTCTTGGAGTCTCTGCCTCTGGAGAGTGGCCTTTCTGCAGTCAAGTTTGCTGACCCCTCATAAGAGTTCAAGGCCGAACTAGATGACATGTATATCACCACTGCTTTCCCTGCAGTGTATTACAGTGACTCACAGACCTTTGAACCAGCAGGCTCAGTGCATCTCATGGTTCATGGAGATGTTGGGGTCTGCCTGGTGGCAGGTGATTAGCTTTGAGAGTCACTTCATTGATGAGTTATATTCCCATTTCTCCCAAAATATCTGGGGACTTTAGACTTGTCCTGCAAGGGAAAAAAATAATACTCCCACATCACTCGGAACACCTCCGTTTTGGAAAAATCATTAAAAAAAAAATAGTGTGAAGCCACCCATGCTGCATCATGTTGGAGGGTCATTTGGGAAAAGGCAGTGTTCAGACGCTTGTGGGAGGTAGGGTTTTTATGGGCTGTTTGTGTGTCCAGTTTTGCAGTCTTCAGAGGACTCTATTGGGGCTGTCAATGAAAACCATTGAACCTGTCAAGTCGTTTGCCAGCTCTCCTGGAAAAACACACTGACAAATCACAGCACTGGGTGGGTCAAAGAGGATAGTACTAAAAAAAGAAGAAGAAAATGGATGGCCTGCCCTGGTGTGAGGCCAGGGCATGGTGCCACAGCCAAGTTCGCCGGTGAGAGAGGAGTTTCCACCATTCCAGGCTTTCTCCACCCTATCTTACACCATCCAGTCTGCAAAAATAACTCTACTTCCGGAGGAGCCAAGTAGTCATTTGAAGGCAACACAAGCAAAAGAAGCAGGTGGTGTTGATGCTTTAAGGGAACATCCTGATGAGGGAGGAAACAAAATAAAATGAGAAGGCCAGTCTCAAATGGGAGATTTTCCTGGATGGACGAGAGCTGCTTAGAATGGCCTTGACTTCTAGTTTCTACGGAGCCACCGAGCAGACATATACTAGAGGGAGAGCCCCTCCTTGGGAGACTCTTCCGTGTCCCTCTCCTTTTGCCCTCTCCCAGTTAACAGCAGGTTCCTATTTCAATGCTCCTGTGTTGTCCATGCCTGACCCCATTGCCCCCCCCCCACCCAGTCATCTGTGCCTGTGGTATCCCAACTCACCATCAAAGCTGGCCTGATCGGTTAAGTCACCCCTACCTGTTAGTGACCATAGTAGTTGGTATTTGTGTTCTGTAATGGGTTGCAGTGCTTTAAAGAAAGGATCCTTGAGAGGTGGTCTTTTAGACAGCAGTTAACAACTAAGAACTTTGGGATGCCTGGGTGGCTGGGCAGTTGAGCGTCTGCTTTTGGCTCAGAGTGAGATCTTGGTCCGGAGATCGAGTCCCACATTGGGCCCCCTGCAAGGAGCCTGCTTCTTCCTCTATGTCTCTACTTCTCTCTGTGTCTCTCATGCATAAATAAATAAATAAATAAATAAATAAATAAATAAATAAATCTTTAAAACAAACAAAAAAAACTAAGAACTTTTAAGGTAGCAGAGGGCTCCTACTCTAGGCAAGTTTTCGTGAGCCTTCCAGGTCACCATCATCTTCAGGTCCTCTGACACAGAACATCTTTGCGGCCTCAAAGCAGTGTTCTTATGACTATGAGCACGTTGTCTGACACCACTCATCCATGCATAGGAGCTGACTCAGAGATGTTTCTTCCCTTCACAGAACCTGCCCATGTCTCCTTTCCCTGTGCAAACAGACTAGCTTCCATTCTGGAGTCCTTTTTTTTTTTAAGATGCTATTTATTTATTCATGAGAGACACACAGAGAGAGACAGAGACACAGGCAGAGGGAGAAGTAGGATCCCTGCAGGGAGCCCAATGCAGGACTGGATCATGACCTGAGCCAAAGGCAGACGCTCAACCACTAAGCCACCCAAGTGCCCCCACTCTGAAGAGTCTTAATTGGAAGCCACAACTAACTGCAGATGATGTGATAGCCGGCCAAGGCTGCTGAAAGGACAAGTGGAGGACTGGGAAGTGATGGCTGGGTTTAGTAGGTGGAAGTAAGTCATGGGTGACCTTGACAGGAGCAGCCCAAAAGCCTGACTGAAATCCATTCGAGAGAGGCTGGAAGACAGAAAGTGGAGAGACTGAGACTGAGTATGGCCAGCCTTCAAGAGGGTTCCGTTAAGGACTAGCTTAGGGAAAACTTGGCTTCCTCAAAGGATTTTTAAAAAAATATTTCATTTAAAAATAATCTCTACACCCAACCTGGGGCTTGAACTCACAACCCTGTGATCAAGAGTTGCACGTTCTACCGACTGAGCCAGCCAGGCACCCCAACCTTGAACAATTCTTTTGTTTTCTTTTCTTCATGGATAAGAGTTCAGAAGGGAATATGATTGATTTCTCTTCTATCTGGCCACCAAAGAGCCACATTTACGGTTTGATAATACAAATAGGAAGGCCTAAGGACCTAGTTATTTGTTTTCTAGTTCCTCTCCTTGGTTGACCTCCTCCTCTGATACTTTTTTTTTTTAAGTTTTTATTTATTTATTTATTTGAGAAAGAGAGCGAGAGAGATGGTGGAGGGGGATGGAGAGGGACAAACAAACTCTGTGCCAAGTGCTGAGCCCAGCATGAGGCTCCATCCCAGGACTCTGAGATCACAACCCGAGCTGAAATCACCCAACTGATAGAGCCACACAGGCACCTCTTTCCTCCGATTTATATATTCTCCTTGAAGCTGTCTTTCTTTGTGGGGAGAGGGGAATACCGAGTGCCATTTTTGTCATCTGTGATCTTAGTTGTTAATTTCCTTTTGGCCTCCATGGAACAAGTAGGGTCTTTAAATAAAAATGTCACTAGAGCACATGATGTGATGAGCACTGAGTGTTATACTGTATATTGGCAAATTGAATTTAAATTTAAAAAATATATTATTAGAGATTCTAAGACAGCAGTCCAATGTGAAATTCTCTCTCTATCTCCCTAGAGACCTCTTGGGTTTGTGTAGCCCTTGAGGACAGGTGCAAGGACAGAATTTTAAGATGCTAGGGGTAAGTAGAGGGGGCGAAGCTGGAAAGCAAGAGCAAAGATGGGCCTGTGTACCTACCACTCAGAGCTCCAGAGCTGGTTTCCTTCTCTTCCCACATCACTCTACGTGCCTTCCCTGGTGGCATTAGGTGTTGGTTCTCAGATCTGCCCCTCACATTTGGGCTTGCCCTTCCTCCTCCTGCCTTTGCCCTTCCTCATCCTCACCAGACACTTGACTGTAAGCTCATCTTCTCCCCACCACAAAAAAGATTTATTTATTTATTTTAGAGAGAGGAAGTATGCACGAGCAGGGGAAGGGCAGAGGGAGAGAGAGGGAGGAAGCAGGCTCCCTGCTGAGCACAGAGCCCAATGTGGGGCTCCATCCCAGGATCCTGAGATCATGACCTGAGCCAAAACCAAGAGTCAGACACTTCACTGACTGGACCACCGTGGTGCCCCTAAGCTCATCTTAGGGCTGGTCTCTGGTTAATTCCCACTCTGGTTTTTTCATTCTGTGCTCCTGCCCCCAATTAGGCCTTGACCGTCAGCTGTGCATTTTTGTTGGCGTTGATACCTGACTCTTTTCCAAGTTGGCCCTCAGGGACTGACGTGAGGGAGAGGTCTGGGAATTGATGTTGACCCTGGAGAAATTGTATGTGGCCGCAAAAGCCAAAAGCCCTTGGAGGAAGCATCCTGCACACTTGTGAGCTAGCAGCAGGGGAGCGCTGGTGCTCTGCTGGGGCCAGTAGAGGACCTGTGGCTGGGACTACCAGAGAGGCTGTGACTGTGGCTGCGGCTGGAAGGCATGCTGGACCAGGTGTGCGGAAGCCAGAGGAGCTGGGTTCTAGTCCACACTTGGCCGTTTACAAGCTCTGAGCCTCTCTCGCCTCAACTGAAATCTAGGCTGTGCCTTCCACTGGCTCACCCTGAATAGCCAATCCAGACACGAGGCCTCATCAATGCTTCCTTCTAAGTACTTCTCAAATATGTCTATGTCTCACTACCACCACCACCATCCTCCACCAAGCCAGTGGCTCTCTTCTCAAATACGACCATCCCTTCCTCATTGGTATAGAGCTGGACCAACTACTGCCCATGGGCCAGATCCCACCGGCCCCCTGGTTTTGAAAATAAAGTTGCATTGGTGTAGAGCCATGCCCATTTGTTTACATTTTGTAGTACTTGTGGCAGAGATCCTTTAGCCTTCAAAGCTAGAAATATTTGCTATCTGGCCCTTCACAGAAAAAGTTTGCTGAACTCTGGGAACACTGATTTGTATAATTATTTTGAATCTTCCTCCTTTTCCTATCTCTTAATTCCATTGTGTGTGTGTGTGTGTGTGTGTGTGTGTGACATAAACCTATAGTTTCTGTTTCCTTGATTGCATCTTTGGATTTCTGTTTTGTTGAATTGCTCAGACCTTCAGAACAGTGTTTGAGATTGAGAGTAGAAATCCTAGACTGGAACCCCCACTTGCACTCTGTCCCCCTCTAATCCAGTTTCCACTCAACAGCCAGAACAATCTTGTCAAAATGAGAACATATCACCCTCGGTTTAAAATCCTTAAGTGCCTTTCCATGGCCCCGAGAACAAGACACGAATCCTCACCTTGGCCAAGAGCCGGTATGAGCAGAGTCTTGCCTGCTCCTTCAGCCTCATCTCTGAGTCCTCCTCCGGCCCTCTGTGTCTTGGCCTCTCTGACATGGTTTTAATTCCTTGCATAGGTCATATTCTCTCTCTTTTCTGCTGCAGTGCCTTTGCACACACTGCTTGTACTTTGTATGGTCTTTCCCTGCCTCTTTTCTGGATTAACTTCTCCCACTTATCCTTCTGGTTTAACATAACTTTCGCAGGGAAGCCTCCTTGACCCCCTGGGTCAGATTTCCACTGTCTTCACTCAGAGGGCCACAGGCTTTTCTTGGCGGCACTTAACACAATTGCAATTTTGCATTTCTTGGTGTTAATTTTTGTATCACATCTTTTTTTCCCCACCAGACAAGACGCTTCCTAAAGGCAGGACTTAACTTTGCTTTCCAGTGTATCCCCACCACCTAGCATGGGGCTAGGAATTTGCTTGGCAACTCTTCTATAAACATCTGTGGGTCAGTTGGGATAATGTATGCAAAAGCAGCTTGTCTATCATAAACCCTTGTACAAATGGAAGAGGTTATTACCATTAGCAGATGGGAAGGAGGAAAAGTAATTCTCTAAACGGGGAAGCTAAAGATAGTTTTAGAACACAGGAAGGGGAATATCAGAAGATGTTTGAGGCAACAGTCTTCTCTGCTCTGCCAACAAGAGCATTAAGATATTGAGAAAAATCTTAGAAATGTGTACCAGAGGGTCTACTTCCAATTTATACTCATTGATAGAAACCATTAAAATTTCTGTCCACCTGACATTTTGGTGCTCAATTTCGAAAGACATTCACACATGCACCTAGAGAAGAGAACTTCTCCACTTCTCCAGGGAATCCTAAGGGAGACAGTCCCATTTAAAACACCTCTCTCAAAAAACAAAAAAACACCTCTCTCTCTGTGTCTCTCTGTCTCTCTCAAACACACACACACACACACACACACACACACACACACACGAACATTTATCCAACCCTGACATCTAATTTGACCTTTCTAAACATTAATGTTGTAACCACAAACAAATGGTAGGTTCCAGGCCAGCAGGGAAAAGTAAGCTTTTAAAAGTCTGAAAAAACATCATTTAGGGGAAAAATAAGTTAGAAAGGGAATAAAGTGCACACTATAAATATGGAAGAGGAAAGAAAAGCATTTTAAGAAATGACCTTCTGGCTTCTGAGTCGTACTGAGTGGTTTGATGTCATTAGCAAGATGATCCTATTGATTGTCTTTTATTCCTGTAGTAAACAAATGGAAATCTCAGCATTTTACCACTCACAGTGCGTTGTTTCCTGTAGTTATATATATATTTTCTGCTTACTTAGCCTGAGCAGCCACTTGACAGAAGGGGTCTTGGGCTGTGCCCTTTAACCCTTGGGTGTCTGGTTTGAAAGGTCCATTTTCTTTCTTTCTTTCTTTTTCTTAAAGATATTTATTTATTTATTTATTTGAGAGAGAGACAGAGACAGTACAAGCAGGAGGGGGAGAGGGAGAGAAAAATCTCAGGCAGACTCCCTGATGAGTGCAGAGCCCAATGCAGAGCTCAATCCCCAACCCTTAGACCATAACCTGAGCTGAAACGAAGAGTTGGATGCTAAGCCAACTGGA